>NW_026712230.1:9859116-10410282 GCF_030504385.1 Musca domestica | reverse complement strand
TATTTCTTTCTGTTGGGGTGTAAGTATTGCACTTTTTGGAATTCAATGGCTTTACCCGAGCTCATTTTTCAACATTTGCCGAATGGAATATTGCGATATGTTCAGCTCACGAGCCATTTTTCGACCGTTTTCTTTGCTGATGTTGTTGTATCTTCCGTCCACATCCCTTGACGTCGGCTACGCTACCAGTATCACGGTAACGAGCGATGGTACGAGACACAAAAGATTTATTAGCATTTAAATGCTGGAGAGCTCTAGCCACTTGTGATTTTCTAGCCAAATATAAAAAAATTCCACTATCACGCTGAATCCATCACGAATAACTTTTTTCCGGAGAATTCTCACCAAATGCTTTTGTACGCTTGTAAACAATATAATGTGCTGTCACTGGATAATTTTAACAGCTGTCGGACGAGTGGCTTAGAAATGACAGCAGTCTGAAGTTGATTGCAGTTTTTTCATCTCACCCTGTAAATTGTATTGTGCAGCAATTTTAAAAACCATGATTAGAAATGTATACCATTCCATAAAATATACCGAAAACTACTCAAATAGTTTTAATTTTAATGTGACACAAAAAGAGTAGGTTTTGATGGGATTGCTGTCACTCTCGTCAAATAAATATGAACAGATTTCAACATTTTATGAAATTTCCAAAATTAAAATTGCATTACCTACTGAACGAAAATTAAAAGTACTTTGTTGGAGCACAAACACACTTACACGGAAATGAGACGGCCCACATAAATATGCCGCAGACAATAACTAAAATCCCTTTACCTCCCTTGGCCTCCTCATTTCATATCGCTTTACTTTTGACATATTTTGAAATGAATAATCATACGTGTTTCTTTTGAAATGACCTTTCTAGGTAACAATAACAAGAAAATAAAATAATCATTATTTAAAAAAGTCAACCTCAATCAAACATCCAATCTTGATATTTCCCTAATGTGAACACATTAGTTGGACATGAATGGAGGAAATTAAACAAATCATAGATGGGAATGGGTTAACCTTTTGATCAGGGGCATTATATTTCTTTAATATCATTATCAGTTGATGTGGCCTGCTAAAAAAACATTTACTATTATTGATATTTTGATAATAGAATGACGAACAATTAACCATGATTAGGATTTAAATCTTAAAGATTTCGATACGAAAAGCTGTAAAACATAATTACAATAAAACGATTTGTTTTTTCGAAATAAAAAATTTAAATATTGAACTTAATTTTTTTATAATTTTAACATATAACTTAAAATATTTTTAAAAATAAACATAAACTTAAAAAGAAAAAATGGTGGATGATTGCAATTTGTTTTCGACTTAAATAAATATAAAAATATAACTAGT
This sequence comes from Musca domestica, assembly GCF_030504385.1. Taxonomy (NCBI): domain Eukaryota; kingdom Metazoa; phylum Arthropoda; class Insecta; order Diptera; family Muscidae; genus Musca; species Musca domestica. The sequence continues at coordinate 10,408,923 of NW_026712230.1, read as the reverse complement.
TGAGAAAAACCTGAAAACTAAAAAAAAAATGAAATAGAACACGGTCGGCGTTTTATGTAAGACACCATAGTTATTTTATTGTTACATAATAGCCAGCCTTAATCACATTATTGTTGTTTTTTTTTTCATAAAAACAACGTTTATTATTAGTGGAGAAAATGGTTTGAAAAATTTCACAAAAAAACAAATTAAAAATACAAATTGAATTAAAATTGAAATAAAAATAAAAACATATAAAACATAAACTTAAATAAATGAATAAAATTAGATGATAAAAGAAACAGTTATATAAAATTAAAATATACCCCCAAAAAAAACAATAAAATTAAAAAAAACAACTAAGTTCAGCCGGGCCATTTTGAACTTATTTAAAAATTAAAAAAAAATCCCTAGAATAATACCTCCCGAATGACACCCTTATGTGGGGGGCTATACGAAGACTGACTTTCATAAGTAATTTTGTTTATAAGCTTTAGTACCGATTTCGAATTTACGAATGCGAAATTTGAAACTATTCCGGTGATTAATGCCGCTAATATCTTTAAAATACCGAATATCGGGAGGTACCGTTATATGGGGGCTATACGAAGACCTGGATCTATATAAACATTTTTTTGTCATGTTGTAGTATCCATTACGAAACTTCAACTACGAAATTTGAAACAATTCTGGTAAAGTTTCATTAAAATCATCAAATATCGAATATACAGGGTGAGATGAAAAAACTGCAACCAACTTCAGATTGCTGTCATTTCTAAGCCATTCGTCCGACAGCTGTGAAAATTATTCCAGTGACAGCTCATTATAATTATTTTAGATGGAATTGAAGCGTTAGAGCACTCCAGCATTTAAATGAAAATCGTTTGTGTCTCGTACCATCGAAAAATGGCTCGTGAGCTGAACATATCGCAATATTCCATTCGGCAAATATTGAAAAATGAGCTCGGGGTAAAGCCATTGAAATTTCAAAAAGTGCAAGAACTTACACCGCAACAGAAAGAAAATAGACTCAAAAGAACTAAAGAGTTGCTTCGCTTGGCCGAAAGTGGTGAACTGCCGAATTTGGTTTTCTAAGATGAGAAAACATTCGTTGTCCAGCAATTTTTAAACAAACAAAATGAACGTGCTTACTTGCCAAAGAGGTGCACCTTCGGTTGCCCACCAAATCTCAAGCGCGCCGGCCATAGTGTGGTGTGGGCCGCAAATAACAGGCGATGGTCGCCCTCCGCTCGTATTAATCGACCATGGCATTGAATAAATGCCGAATATTATCGCGAAAATATTCTGGAGGGTGTATTAAAGCCTTGGGAACGCAAACATTTTGGCCGCATACCTTGGACATCAACCCAAGAACAGTTAAAAAATGAGTTTCTTCGCTTCATTTCCAGCGCAGAATGGCCACCAAAATCTCCGGATACAAATCCGTTGGACTATTGTGTCTGGAGTATTTGTAAAGCAAGGTTGGTACTAAAAATACCAAAGTGTCGATCACCTAAATACCGCAGAGCAACATTCGGGCAGCGTGTGACGGTTTCATTGGCCGTTTGAAGACCATAATTCGTGTCAAAGGTTATCAATTCGAAAAAATCAAAGTTTTCTGTCAAAACTATTTCAACGACTTCATATGCAAATCCTAGAAACCAACAGAGACCTCAAGATCAAATTTTGGGATTTCAGCTACAAATGTATGACGTAGCATCAATAATCTAAGTATCAAATATCAGAATTGTATATTTTTCTTCACGTAATACCAAATTAGTTCCACTTAGTACTTTTCGAACAGTAAAGATTTCAACGGACACCACCTCCACATCTATGTCAAATTTAATTATTTCAGCTTTATTCCTTCATCCAATACCAAATATAGTACCATTCAGCAGGTTCGTACAATTATAGCACACATTTCCGAAACCAGCTCCAAATGTCCGGGTTACACTTGCATAGCGACCCTAATGCCAAATTTCAGATTTCAAGCACTATCTGTTCACTCAATACCAAATTGTATCAAATATGGTTATATTTAGTACTTTTCGTGCACTTGAAGTACACATTTGCAAAACTACCTCTATATCACCAGCCTACCAACAATAGGGACCCCAATACAAGATTTCAAAATTCCACTTTCATTCGTTCACCCTAAACCAAACTGTTCTAAATTTAGTAACATTTAATGCAGTTCACACACTTAGTACACATTTCCAAAACCACCTTAATATATCAACCTGATTTTCAAATACCAAGTTTTTAGCTTTATCCGTTAACATAATACCAAATGGTACCATTTTATAAGTTTAGTACCATTTAGAACTTTTCGTAGCCTTAAAGGTCGAATTTCAAAATCCTTTGGTGACTATTATTCCAGTTTGGCTAATACAAAGTGTTAAATTTTTAGTAAATTTTAGTACTTTTCGTACCTTTTAAGTACGAATTCCCAAAAACCCTACACACTTAGGCTGACGCTCGTGCAAAATTTCAAGGGTCTTGCTTCAGTTAGTCCGTCAGTTACTCTTTTTTTTTACGGGGGGAAATAAAAAAAAACTGCAACAGAGTCAAACGCCATAATATTTTTTTAATTTTATTGAATAAAAGCAAAAACTGTCGGAAATAGCAAGATTATTCACATTTAAATGCTGGAATGCTCTAACGATAGCCACTCGTGGATTTCCAGCAAATATAAAGAAATCACACTATCACGCTTGAACGCCATCACGAATAATTTTTTTTTTTGAAAATTCTCACCAAAATGCTTTTGTACGCTTGTAGACAATAAATGAGCTGTCACTGGAAATGACAGCAGTCTGAAGTTGGTTTTTTTTTCATCTCACCCTGTATATACAGATGAAATATAGTTTTTTTTTTTTGTAGAAAAAGTGTTATTTTGAGATGCTCTGGTGTTTATATTATTTATTTTGATTTAATTTTATGTAATTCATGTATTCCCTGTAATAAAATCTAAGCTTTTCAAATTCAAAAACAATTTTTCCGACTGATTTCACAATGACAGCCATTGACATTTCAACTAAATATTGCACAAACAATATCATATATTTCAATGTTGATACAAATGCTGTTGAAAAAAAAAAAACTTTGCAAAATATAACGAGTTTTTAAAACAAATATTTTTTTTTTTTTTTGTTAAACTCATTTGTTGGGAATTTATTTGTCCAATTTTTATGTTGTTGTTGTTTATTGTTATTATGGTCAAATGCAATTGATGATGGTTTTTGGCTTTTGTTTTAATTTCTTGTTCTCATATATCAAACAATTAGCCATACATACGTATATACAGGGTATGTACATTCACATACTGTAGAATGTGTGTGCACATGTGTGTTTGGTATTTGAAACCTTGAATGTATTAACCCATCATCATCATCATCAGCAATGGTTGTTGGCTGGTTGGTTAAGTTGTGGCCAGGAGATCGCTGCTCTTTGTGGTATTTTATAATCGTATTAAATAAAAAATAAATATTTGTTGTTTTACAAAAAAAAAGCATTACAATAATCTCCTCCTGCTTCACAAATATGTGAAGCAGCATCTATCTACTTCCATTCAATATCAATATTCTGTGTGTTGTTGTTTTTGTTTTTCAATTTATTCATTCATTGATCTGTCAGACTGAGGACCGCCAGTCAGCCACTCAAATCACTTCACTCACTCATCATTGCTATTCATGGTTGATAGTTTCAATTTTATATTTATTGGAGGTTTTTTTTCGTCACACCACCCCCACCTCCCATTCCATCTCTTTGATATTACCCCCACCTGTATTCGGCCCATTGTGTTGGCTGGCTTATGGTTTTATTCTTCTTCTTCTATATCAACAACACAACACCTGTTGTTGTTTTATATGTTGAACAACATCAGAAATATTTGCAAAGCAATAAAAAATTACCACAAATTGAATTAGCAATACTTGAGAAACACATTGATTTTTAACCCACAAATCGCTAAGACTCTTTACAGAGAGGACCCTAATATACAAGGGTTTAAAAGCATTCCTAATCAAAAAACAACAAAAAAATCGAAAAATCCTAAATTCAATTACTTATTTCGGACTTCTTTAGAAATAAATTTTTGTAGAAGTAAAGACCCGGGTTTTCTATATTAAAAAAATTCACGTTTTTCTTTGTTGTGCAGCAGTTGTAAACAAACAAAATGATCGTGTTTACTTGCCAAAGAGGCCTGCTGAAAATGTACACGTTCGGTTGGCCACCAGAACTCAGGCGCCGGCCATGGTGACGGTGTGGGCCGCCATTAAAAGCTGATGGTCACTCTGCACCAGTATTAATCGACCGTGGCATCAGAATATATGCCGAATATTATCCGCGAAAATATTCTGTAGGTTGTATTAAAGCCTTGGGCACACAAACATTTTGGCCGCAGACCTTAGATATTCAACAGGATTCAGCACCATCGCACTCAGTACGAATGGTTGTAAAATGAGGTTCCTCGCTTCATTTCCAGCGCACAATGGCCACCAAAATCTCCGGATACCAATCCGTTGGACTATGGTGTCTGGAATGTTTTGGAAAGCAAGGTTGGACAAAAAAAAATGCCAAAGTGTCGATCACCTCAAGAAAACGCTTCGCCGGTAATAGGCCCAAATTCCGCAGAGCAACATTCGGGCAGCGTGTGATGGTTTCGTTGGCCGTTTGAAGGCCATAATTCGTGCCAAAGGTGACCAATTCGAACAAATCTGCACTTATTCTAATAATTAAAAATTTATTTCCGACATTTTTTGCCTTCATTCAATAAAATTTAAAACAAAAATGTAAAAATTATGGAGTTTGACTTTATTGTAGGTTTATTTTTTATCTCACCCTGTAGATTTACCCGGACCACAGTCCCCCTTGACGATTTTTTCTTCCTATATGTCATACCCTCTGAGAAGGCCGAGCCGAACTTCACCATTTGGAACGAATTTGGCAATTCTCAAAACAATAAAATCCGCTAAAAATTCTGTTAAAATCTTTAAAATACCGAATGTAGCTCTTATATTAGGGTCTATACGACGGCATGGACCTGGATAGGTAGCTTTTGTCATAAACCATTACAATATTCAAATGCGAAGCTTAACAAAATCGGTGAATATATACCTAAAATCATCAATATACCAAGATGTGGACCTGCACATACAATCTCCTGTCATAGGCTGTAGCAGCCATTTCGAATTTCAAATATCAAATTTGAAACATTTCCGATGAATAAATTCGCTAAAATTATCAAATACCGAATATCGGGAGGTACCGTTGTATGGGGGCTCTACCAAAACGTAGGTCCACGGTTTTTTTTTAATACCAAAGTCCTGCAGACATAATATACATTTAAGTAAATTTATCAATCTAAAATTTTATCAATAAAATTTTATCAATAAAATTTTATCAATTAGTTCGGAATCTAGATCGATTTCCACAGACGGATAGACGGACGGACTAGCTAAATCGACATAGATTTTATGCTGATCAAGAATATATATACTTTGTGGGGTCTAAATTGTATATTTTGAGGTGTTACAAACGGAATGACAAACTTAATATACTCTTCATACTATGGTGGAGGGTATGAAAAAGTCTCAGACCATGAGGATAATTTTTTTTCCTATAAAAAAATCTTCAGTTTACTGAGGGACCGATGCTTTCCACCAAAAAAAAAAATATATTTTAAAACAAATTGTCTTTAAAATGGTGTCATGCCAAATTTCCATGTAGGAAAAGATCGATACTTTGGTATTTATTTCAAGTCAATAAAAAAATGTTCTCCTAAAACAAAATTCTCTGGTACGCTTATGGGCAACTTGTGTGCATTTAAATCGGTAAATTCACTTTTCTGTTTAATTGTTGCTGCCACTTTTGAGTTTAGGTTGGTGCCCAGACAGCTAAACCAGCAAGGCAGTGAGCTATGCTGTTGATTGTTGGCTCAGTGGCTGGGCTGAGCTGGTGGTTTTGGCTGCTGCTGTCTGAATGTTTCAAATCAGTTTCGACGACAACCGACCATATTATTATTTATTTTGTGTTTTTTTGCTTCTTGTTTCGTTTTTTTTTTTTTGTTGTTAAATTCATTTATTACGAATTCCAAAAACAACAACTACACCCGTTTAATGTGCATTGTTTTTTTTTCTTCATCTGAGGTTTGTTTTTGTTTCACTTTTCAGCCATTCAAAGAAATTCCAAGTTTTAGTTGTCTTGAAACACTTCAACACTACTGGCAGATTTATTGTTGGCGCTTTGCATTTCGAACACAAATTTGAATTTTCAATTATTTGTTTTGTTTACAAACAAATCAAGAAACCTAACAACGACGCGGCCACAAAAAAGAGGCGGGAAAGAAAGAACTCTTGTTGCGGAGAGAAATCTGTTTACATTTTCTTCTAAAGTATTTATCATGTTTTTTTTTTTCTTCGGAAATTGTTTACTTATTACTAATTTTGTGTTGGTATTTTTCATTCTTTTTCCAGAAAACATGAAAATCAAACGTGAAAATCACGATGATGGTCCCCACTCAGAGAAACGTAGCCGACACGGTGATGATCAAGTTCGCATCTTGATACCCAGTAATGTAAGTATTTGTTCGTTAACTTTTATTTTTTAAATAAATAGAAAAGTTTAATTGGCTTATTTGCCAAGTACTTACCATGGTATAAGACAAATTAGAAAATAAATATGTGAATTTTAAATGAAATAATCTTGAACTCCATTAGGCGGTCGAGATATCTCCAGAACTGTTTAACATCTACATTTAGATCGTAACGATCGCTAAGTAAATTCGTGATAGGTTGAATTACCATGAAGACGAAGTATTTTCCAACGTAAGGTATATAAGATTCAGTCTTAAGCGCACATTTGAACTCAGGGACTTTTTACAACATTTTTAAATACAGTTAGGGTGAAATTTGACAGGCAAAACTAAACATTTTAAAATCTAGAAATTTACACCATTAACCTTCAGCCAATATACAGGGTGATATAAAAACAATGCAGCAAAGTCAAACGCCATATTTTTACATTTTGTTTTTTTAATTTTATTTAATGAAAGCAAAAAATGTCGGAAATAGCATCAAATTTTAGAATAAGTTTGGATTGTTCGAATTGCTCACCTTTGGCACGAATTATGGCCTTCAAACGGCCAATGAAACCGTCACACGCCCATTTCCGGCGAAGTGTTTGCTTGAGGTGATCAACACTTTGGCATTTTTTTAGTACCAACCTTTCTTTCCAAATACTCCAGACACAATTATCCAACGGATTGGTATCCGGAGATTTTGGTGGCGATTGGGCGCTGGAAATGAAGCGAGGGACATCATTTTACAACCATTCTCGGGTGATGCGTGCTGAGTGCGATGGTGCTGAGTCCTGTTGGAATATCCAAGGTCTGTGGCCAAAATGTTTGCGTGCCCAAGACTTTAATACGTTCTCCAGAATATTTTCGCGAAAATATTCGGCATTAATTCTGATGCCACGGTCGATTAATACGAGTGGAGAGCGACCATCGGCTGTTATGGTGGCCCACACAATCACCATGGCCGGCGACCACCGAAGGTGCACATTTTCAGCTGACCTCTTTGGCAAGTAAACACGATCATCATTCATTTTGTTTGTTTACAAACTGCTGGACAACGAATGTTTTCTCATCGGAGGAAAACTAAATTCGGCAGTTCTAAACCACGAACCATATCTGCTTATGTTGCGTTTTCTTACGTCCACTTCCTTGACGTCGGGCTACTTTACCAGTATCACGGTAACGAGCGATGGTACGAGACACAAAAGATTTATTCACATTTAAATGCTGGAAGTGCTCTAACGATAGCCATTTGTGGTTTTCCAACCAAATATAAAGAAATCACACTACCACGCCTGTATTCCATTACGCATAACTTTTTTTTCTGGAAAATTCTAACCAAAATGCATTTTTACCCTTGTAAACAATATATTGAGCTGTCACCGGAATAATTTAAGCAGCTGTCGGACGAGGGGCTTAGAAATTATAGCAGTCTGAATTTGGTTGCAATTTTTTCATCTCACCCTGTATATTTAAACCAGAGCTCTGAAATGCCAATGTCGCTCTCTAGTCAAAGTATGGGAAAAATAAAGAAATCAAATATCCTCTATTTTTCTAGGCCACTCGAATAACTGTGAGTAGGCTTTGAAGTTTTCAAATGGGAATAAATTTGGCTCGAAATCGAACAGATTTTACTCTTTCTGAGAACTCTTAAGTTGTATCATACCATTATTATTATTATTTTTTGTTGTAAGTAGGAGCAATTTTTAATCCGCAGCTGCAAACGAAACAAAAACAAATAGCGTTGTTGTTTTTACACAAAGCCCACAGAGCCTTGGCGTTTGTACACAATCTCGTCGCGCTTCTCAAAAGATGTAGAAGGTCTTCTTCTCACACGAGACCAGAAGTTCACACAGAAGGGCGGAATGTCTTCTTCCTACAGACGACCCTAAGGTCCTCCCAGAGAAACCCCAATGGCCTTCTCATAGCAGTTTGCTACTACCTACTCACACGAACACACAAATTTCCATTTGATTTCTTTCTTAGGATACAATCTTACTCTATTCTGAAAATGTTGATACTCTCTTCTTTTTCAAATAGCAGTACTCGTTAACTAGTGTTGAACTCTGGTTTAGAGGCTGATAAGATATTCTTTTATAAAAAAGTACACCTTTATTGATTTGATACTCCAAGCAAGTATTTTTTTTGTGAAAGTTGGACTCCATGTAATTAATGGACTCCATATTCCCTTGGCCTTCAATAAATTAATTAATAAATAATAAAAAAGTAGTATCCCTAGTTTTTTTTTTTTAAATTTCAATTGAGCCCTCAATTAGGAGCCCCCACTGCTATATATATTGTGTTCGTAATGGTAATACGTTCAAAAACGTTCAGCATTGAGATCTCGCCCAACATAAAGATAATTTATATATAATTTTATAACTTATATTTTTCTTTTATTTTTCAGATTGCCGGTGCTATTATAGGCAAAGGAGGCCAACACATTCAAAAAATGCGCACACAGGTATGGTAATGAAACTCCCTATCCACCTTGGTTTAGAATTCTAAGTATTTTTTTATGTATTTTCTATTTTTTCTGAAACAATGTAACCTCCTATTTACCAGTCAGATTGATTGTCCTATTTTTTTCCAAAACTAATTTGTCAAAGACCACAAAAAACTTTGTGAAATTAAAAAAATCTCCCACTAAGTTAAGAGTTTAATGTCCTTTCAAGCCCTTAACGAGTCATTATTTTGATGGAGAGGACTGGATCACTCGACCTTTGCGACAAGGAGTATTAATGGGTTTTATTTAGTTTTGTGGGTTATCTGTTTGCGATTTCAATTTTTCTTTCACTGTGTCTCATTATTTGCTCTTATTTAAGTGTGGTTTAATTGGTTTTAACAACAACTAAAGGGCCCTTATTTTTGGGATATCTATCCTCTTTTCTTAATACATTTATTGCTTCTGCTGGTTTAACTTCTTTTCTTAACATTTCTGCATCTCAAAATATCTTTTCTTTACCTACTTCATCATAACATGGTATCTGTATAATCTTCCAGTTCTTTTTTTTTTGTTTTAACAACCTTTGCTGCCTTGGCTGCCCCTCCCTCTTTTTTCCTAGTCGACTGCGGGGTGTGGAGTGTTGTGTGTGGATCATCACTACTCTGCATCTTCTCGGCAAATTTTTGTTAACCACGAATTCTCGTATTTTGTAGAACCATTTCAAATATTTTGTAGCTAAACTTTTAGTTAGTCCCAACTTAGTATACAATTTTGAAATGAGATCATTTTAATGCAAACAAGAACAAAAACAACCTTGACAAAAAAAAAAAACGAATAAAAATAAAACAAATACCACTTGCAATTTACCATTAATTAAATGATCAATTTTTCTCTTTCTCTTTTTCTCGCCCCCCAACCACCAAAATCTCTCAAAACCATAAACCAACTAAATCCAAATGTTGTTGGTCTCTCAAATACAAATCTCAATTGTTGACCTAATCCAACAACCAAAAATTAATGGTCCCTGTCTGCCTGTGTATTACCTGTTGTGCCCGACCAAACCACCACCACCGACCAACCGCGACCGACCATGATGGAACCAAAATGATTGGTGTGGTTCTGAAATTCGATCTTCATCAACGATTTGTTTTCAATAACAAATACAATTTTATATATCCGGCCCGGTTACTTGGCCCGATTGCCTGTCTGCCCGCCAAATGATTGACCAAAAAATTAAAACTCTGACCAAATATGCCCGAAATCTAAAAAACAATCTGTCATTGAAACCTGAACTGATTCTGCGTACCAAACCAAAACCAACACCGAAAATACCAAAACACCGACCAAACAATCTACGGGTCTTCTGTTGTCTTCTTTGTGGATCTGTTTCAAAATCTGTGTCTCTGACTCTGCGCGACCCAAACAATCGATCAATCCATCCATCAACGACCGACCAATGTCTGTAACTACACCAACACCACAAAAAAAATATTACCAACCAAAAACAAAAAATACCACCACCCCCCAATCAACTACAACAACAACAACCTAACTTTGTTTGTTGAGCAGTATAATGCCACTGTGTCTGTCGACGATTCCCAAGGCCCCGAACGGTAAAGATCTTACTATATAACTCACACACACACATACATATATATTTTCTTCTTCTCTTCCTATATAAACAAATATGTCTCATCATAACTTTATTAAGCCATGAAAAAAAAAAAAAAACAAAAAACCGACAAGTATAATCCAATTTTATTAGGTCTAAAATTCACATATATTACAAGAAACAAAGAAAGGGATTACATTTTCTTTATCTAGACTTATAATGGGCTTAGTTTTAACAAGTATTATCATTGAATATAGTATATGTGTTTGTAATATGTATTCCTTGTAGACTAACCTAAGCTGAAAGATTCACTGGAAACGAAGGTAGAGTTTGAAAAATTCCCTCTGAAAAATATGTTGCATGTCGTCAAGCATTAATCACCATTTTCATCAACTAATGCTAAAGATTGCTGGTGTTCTGGTAACTAGTTGCTTCACAAATGATGAAAATGGCACTTAAAGCTTTAATACTTTTTTCCCAAATGCCTAATTAACAACCCACAAAAATTATTATCATGGAATTTTTAATGTTAACATTAGCTTTTGCAGATTTTGAATCTCTTAAGGAAAAAGAAAACACAATTTCATTACAAGGCCTAAGAAGGTGAAGGTCATAAATCCCAAGCAGATGCTTTGGAATATTGAGAGGAATTCAAAGGAAATAACATTTCAGTTAACCTGGAAACCGTCATCTTCTGGGCCTGCTAGGTTCATTTCTTAATGCTATCGGCGTAGAAGTGTAATCACTGAAGAGGCACCCGTTAAATTCCTAGACGGAGAAATGGTCCGTGTTACCTGGTAATCGTCATATTTGGGCCTGTCAGGTTCATTTCTTAGTGCTATCGGCTTAGAGAAGTAATCACTGAAGTGGCGTCTAGACGGAGAAATGGTCCGTGTCACCTTATTAGTAATCTCATTCCTCGCCAAGTTGGAGTGCCAAGGACCGAAGCATGGCTTGACATTTTTTTGTTTCATTTTAGAGATGAAATCTGAAATTCGCTGCCAAAATGTTAAGCCAGAGATACACAACAAGACCCTTTAAGACGTGACTCGTGCCGACGTTGTGTTAGCGATTATTAATGACAATTGGTGTGGATGGCATCCAAAGTTCGTGCATTTTTAAGATATTGTTTCGCAAATGATCAGACAGCAGAATTTCACAATAGCATAAATGTGAGCCTGAAAATTAGACTATCGAACTTTCAAACCCAGCCCTGGCATGGAACTTCATAGCTTCGACAGGTTAGCTTTATTGCCAAGAGCTTGCATTAGGGTGTCAAAAGATCTAAGTCTCTAAACTGTTACTTTACAACTACAGAACTTCTATAGTCATGTAAGCTCTTCAAGTTAACGGAAACTCCGCTTTCTTGTGAAAAATGCACGCCTAAAACTCAATGTGATGCTCATTATTTCGTTATTCCTCATTATGTTGAGAACTTTTTAAAAATCCGATAAGACTCAATTGTACATGTCTTACTTTACTATTTCCCTAATTAGTTTTCTTGATTACCGCAGCCAGCAGAACGTCTGCATTAATCATTGGAGATAGTCTCAGAACAGACAAGCAATGGACAATCTGATGGGACTCATGGAAGTCCATGAATAGAACCTCTTATAACCCCTGAAGAATTTAATATTCGAATGGGTTCCCTTTTTAACTGAAATTCCAATGAAATCGATGGGAGAGTGCAGGTCAATGTTTCAAAATACCATAAAATGTGCGGTAGGCTTTATATGAACCTTCAAAGGGCTTTTTTTTATCAACTGTCAGTTCCAAATACCAACTTTGAAACAATTTCCTTGAAAAAAATGGCTAAAGTCATGAAAATAACCGGAGGTATCGTCACATGGGGGCCATTGATTTCCTATGTGCACCATGTTCTGCCAAAAGATGTAGAAACCATTACAAACTCTAAATAACAAATTTAAAACAATTCCGTTGAAAATGCTTACAAAATACCGAATATGGGAATATTATATGGGGGTTATACTAAAACGTGAATCTAGAAATTTCATTTTCAATACCAGTCATCCTAGACAAATACAATACAAACTAATAAATAATATAGGCTGTATCTCGATTTCAACACACAGGCGGATAGACATATGGACTTCAGTTAGAAATGAATGTTATATGGGATTTCCGACGAGTATTTTGAATAACAAATTTTATGTACCGTCCTTTTCATATACTCTGAAGAATATAAAAATTCCAAAAACAAACACCAAGGCTTCGCGTTCTTCTTGAGCTTCGATTTAGCACTTGCAAAGCATTTAATATTGCAAAGTTTTCAGCCTATACTAGAACGCATTTATCCATGAGGTAATATGAGAACTTTCTGGATTTGCTCTGCCCTGTAGCCATTGTGGAATTTTGTTAGCGACTGCAATCTTTTCAATACTGGAATTGAAAAAGCAGCTTTTTAATATTCCTTCAGAACATGGTTACTGTAGAGCCAGATGAATAAACTCAAGTCTGACCTCTTAATAAGCTCCTTCTCTTTTTTATCGAGAAAATCAGCGAATGTATTAGGTTTACGAATGTCACTAAAACCAAGTCCAAACTTATGTATAGTAGAATAAGTTCCCATTCAGGCCGAACTTTTTGCACCTTCCACCGTCAAATCATGTTTTGAATGCCAATCACAATCCCAGAACTAGATTTATATGTGCCTGCAGGACAAATTAAATACATTCGTAGCTTATGGAGGAGGTAACAAAATGACGAGCTTCGTACATCTCTTTTAGGTAGACAAGCCTCGAAAATTGTATTTTAAAATACTTCAAAGTAGACTCGCTTCTATTCTATTCCTTACGGCTTTCCATGAAGGTTGTTTCTCAATACATCGCAGAATGCATAAACCCTCTGTTAGATGGTATCGATGGCAAACCGGAAATTTTTCATATGTGAACCGTAATACAACACCGTCTTTTTTGGACATTTTTTTGTGATCCCTACCTGACCTAAGTCTGATAGAAATATTGCCACGCACCAAGTTTTACTGGATTTTTATGATGTGGGAAGTTTGACGACGATTTCATGTTTAATGAAAGTTATTCGAAATGTTTACCTTTTGTGGGGGGTCTTGTACCTTCAGGAATCACAAGTAGTGCCAAGTTTTAACTATACAGGGTGAGACAAAAAAACTGCAACAAAGCCATAATGTTTACATTTTTTTTGTTTTATTGAATGATAGCAAAAAATTTCGGAAATAGCATCAATTTTAGAATAAGTTTAGATTTGTTCGAGTTTGACACCTTTGACACGGCCAATGAAACCGTCACACGCTGCCCGAATGTTGCTCTGCGTATTTTGACCCATTCTCGGCGAAGCGTTTGCTTGAGGTGATCGACACTTTGGTATTTTTTAGTACCAACCTTGCTTTCCAAAATACTCCAAACACAATAGTCCAACGGATTGGTATCCGGAGATTTTGGTGGTCATTGTGCGCTGGAAATGAAGCGAGGAACCTCATTTTGACACGTACTGAGTCCTGTTGGAATGTCCATGGTCTGCAGCCAAAATATTTGCGTGCCCAAGTCTTTAATATACCCTCCAGTCATTTTTCGGCCACTGCTACGCGGGTTTCGATCAAGTCGCTTCTTTACTTTTCGAACCATTTCTGCTGATGTTGTTGTTTTCTTCCGTCCAATTCTTTGACGTCGGTCTACGCTACCAGTATCACGGTAACAAGCGATGGTACGAGACACTAAAGATTTATTCACTTTTAAATGCTGGAGTACTCTAACGATAGCCACTTGTGGTTTTCCAGCCAAATGTAAAGAAATCACACTACCACGCTTGAATTCCATCACGAATAACTTTTTTTTTCTGGAAAATTCTCCCCAAAATGCTTTTGTACGCTTGTAAACAATATAATGAGCTGTCACTGGAATAATTTTAACAGCTGTCGGACGAGTGGCTTAGAAATGACAGCAGTCTAAATTTGGTTGAAGTTTTTTCATCTCACCCTGTATAGGATACTCTCCGCTAAATATGATATTCGTATTTGGCGTCCAAACTTTTTAACTTTTCTGTCGGAATTACCTTACCGGAAAGAGTGAACCGAATAGCCCATTTCGCTAAGTGTGATAAAAGTATTACGATGTACTATTTACACAAAATCGTATCGTGCGAGCACTTTGCGCACAGCGTTCGATATTCATATCACTGAATTCAGATGCGAGTCAGACCAGTTCAACGTCTAGGTCTTTCTATAACACATCTAGGTAAATTTTGTACGGCAGCATTGTAACAGATGTCGAATGCATTAGAGAAAATTCAAAAAAAAAAAAAAAAAAAAAAAAAATAGTACCTGACATTGAATCATAACGCGATATTAATAATTGATTATTTGTAAAATATTTAAATCTATTTCCTATTCCTGCACATATTTCAAAGCAATTTTACTCAAAAATTACCACAATTTCTGAGTTACTAACCAAAAATTAGTTCGATTATTGTTCCTATTCTCATTACCACATCATACCATATGCCGTCGCTAGACAATTGTTATAATAGAAGCTACCATTCAACTCCATATGGAATTCGCATTTCCCCCCCTTAGTTACTGGCTTATGTATTTGTGTTGTGGTTAACCATAATGTGAAGTAACATCTATGGGAGCGGCAATGGTCGGTCAGACAACTTTTAGATTTAAGTTCAATTAATACAAAGTATGTATGTACTGTAATTGAAGCAAGTAGATTGATGGTAACCAACTACAGTCCTTTGAATTCATAGCCAAATACCAGTTGCTTACGCCTGTGTCTTCTGTGCGTTTTGTGTGTAAGCTATTATGTCACTAATACAACTAATTGACGACAAGAGAGAAAGACAACCAAATATGGTTGTGTGTGTAACCGAAAACTCAGGTGATGATTACCTTGAAAAGGATATTGACCGACCCGACCTGTCGTAACTTACATAACGGATAACAATTGTGACGATGATGATGACTATAATGAGCCTTGGGTTACTGGTTTTTATGTTGTTTCGTTTTTTATTCTACTTCTTTACGTTAATGTTTGTGTGTATAATTGTCCTCTATATACAACTTATTTATATACTATAACCATGTACTTGCTCTGTTTCTGTTAGCAACACTTGGTATTTAAAAAATGGAAAAAAGTTTTATTTTTGTAAATACACTTTTTATCTTCTCAACTTTCTTGATCTCTCTCTCCCTTTCTCCTCTATCTGTATCCTGTTTCATCTTCATGACCACCACGACCTACAACTTACATACATACAGTGTACAAAAGATAACCATTTGCTAGTCCTTGAAAAAAAGCTCCTTCCCAAAAACAATAAATTTGCCACTTAATGTAATTGATTGTATTTACGTATGTGGGATAGTCATTTTTGAGAAAAAAATAAGAAAACAAACAAAAGAATGTCCTTTATTTTGTTCCTTACTTGATGATACCACTTCTTTTTCTTATCCTAAATGTAATATTTTGTAATTAGTTTTTTGTTTTAATTTCGTATATTGTTGTTATTTTGTTAATAATTTGTTTCCTCTTTTTTGTATTCTTCTCTTTTCTTGCTTGCTCCGTCGTCTTTGTGGACTCCAAATGAAATGTAGAACAATTTTGATATCAGCCGAATTGGATGATACCATCTCAATTATCACGGAAATGATGAAATACTATGAAGAGGTAAGTAAACTTAGTTTTATCTGACATTTTTGTGAAAGAGAATAACATTTCCTTCCGCATAATTCGAATATTTTAAGAACTATCCAATTTGTTGAATTTCCGAGGCTGCCTTAAAGTATAAATATTAAATTTGATTATTCCAGGTGAAATTTATAATTTCTTTGAGATGATTAATGGGATTTTTAGTTTAGATCTTTTTTATTTTTGAGGGGAAATGTAAAAAATAAGCTAAACTTCTTGGAATGAATATCTACGGGTCAGATTTTTACTAAGACCAGAGCAAATGAGAGAATGATATTAAGATGCAGGGGTCCAAGGATTGGGGCCATGCGCTTGTACTGTTTGACAGCTACTTTACTTGGAAACCATTCGGTACATGTTTCAATGATGTAGACACGAAAATGTTCAAAAAGTAATAACTAGAGAAAGTCTTCTGAGAAGAATAAAGGGTTTATTACGTACCAGGGCATATTTAGTTCTATAAGGACATTTAAGAATGAGGAGATATTCTTATAAATATTGATTATTGTAGCCAAATTAAATTTTGATCCATTATTAGTCTATCAACCTAAAACGTTTCTTATTGGTCTATATTAAAAAAATCAATTCAAGCATTAGAGGTATATAATATTTATATAGTTTTTTTTTCTATATTATCCGATTGCACACTGAAGATAATTAAACATTCTCACGTCATATGAATCCTCCTTCGACTCGAACACAGTCTCCAAGTGCAATCTACTACTTATCTATAAACAAAAAAACAAACATATAAAATCCGACGGATTCTCTTCGTCCCAATAGTAACTGAAATTAGTTTTAATGTCAACAGTTCTTAAGACCATGCCTTCGGACCATGCTAGCTTTGCGATTGGTAGTAAACATAAGCATATCTCCTTTGTCGACACTGCGGAAAATGTTATTATCTTTATTTATGTATATACATATATATATATATATATATATATATATATATATATATATATATATATATATATATATATATATATATATATATATATATATATATATATATATATATATATATATATATATATATATATATATATATATATATATATATATATATATATATATATATATATATATATATATATATATATATATATATATATATATATATATATTTATATATTTATATATTTATTAAATCTATTATTTTCTTTCCCTTTGTTGCAGCGTGATTGTGAATACGATGTGCGTCTACTCATTCATCAGAGTCTGGCCGGATGTATCATCGGCAAGGGTGGCCAAAAAATCAAAGAAATTCGTGATGTAAGTAAAACATTTTGTTTTTATTTTTGAGTTTCTTAGTGACATTTAAGGATTTTAAAAATAAATATTAAAAATCCGTTGTAAGAAATTCGCATGAAGTGTATTATCGATAAGGTATGACCTATTATTGAGGATTTTTGTGATTAGTTGCAAAAATGATTGCATACTTTCAGGCATTTAATTATAAATCAGAGACTCAGTGTTGCCGTTTCATGGTTAGTGCAATTTTAATTTAAAAATCGAACAAAATTGCCGCAAGAAAGTAAAATTTTATTTCTTCCATAAAAATATGGGGGGCTTTCGAATCGTTACGTTATTAAGTAGAAGAATTTGTAATTGAGTAGTAGTAAGATGGAAATCTTATAAAAATTAATAAATGTTATTTACTTTTCCAAGTCATATTCATCCAATAGTTTTGACTAAAAAACTTTTTACAATTTAGATATTTTTGTATCCAGTTTTAATTATATATGTATACTTTTCGTACCCTCCACCATAGTATGGAAGGTATATTAAGTTTGTCGTTCCGTTTGTAACACCTCGAAATATAAATTTTAGACTCCACAAAGTATATATATTCTTGATCAGTATTAAATCCTATTTCGATTTAGCGATGACGCCCGCCCGTCTGTTGAAATCACTTGCTTTCGAACGAATTGAAGTGGTTGATCAATCAAGTTTGCTTAGATGTATTTTATGTCTGCATGACTTCTGATATTGAAAATGGGCCAAGTAGGTCTACGTTTTAGCATAGCCCCCATATAACTGTCCCGCTAGATTCAAGGTGTTAATCAAAATTTTAACAAAAATTGCTGTTAATTGACAGTTTGTGTTCCCATCATGTAAACAACATCCTTGCATAGACATTTTTATAAAGACCTCCATATATTTTATATATTATTGATTTTAGCTAATTTTTTTCAACGAAATTTTCTCAAACTTGGTATTTGAAGTTCGTAGTAGGCACCACCTTCTCTGGCATTTAATTGATTAGGTCCGCGTTTTTGTACAGCCCCATATAACTGTACCTCCAGATATATTCGGTATTTTTATGATTTGTACCATACTTTTCAACAGAATTGTTTCAAATTTGGTATTTGAAGTTCATAATGAATACCACCTCCTAAATAAAAAACGCATATATGCCCACATCTTCGTATAGGCCCCATGTAACGATACCTCCCAATATTCGATATTTAAAGGATTTTATCTACATTTTTTAATAGAATAATCTTAAATTGTCTTCCGGCCGAACTTAGCAGTCTTTTTACTTGTTTTTCATATTTTGAAAACTGAAGACAGATTTTATTTAATAAGTAGTTGTTGTCTGCCCAACCACTACTTATTAAATATTACGACAAAAACACTTCGTTCGATTCTACGAAAAGTTAATTGCCTTGGGTCACAATTTTGCTAAGACTTTCCCATTATGAGATCAATAACTAAAAAAATTTCAAATATGCCTGTCCCTAACAAATGATGTCTTCTGCAACAGACATCATCGAGCCTTCGAAAAATAGTACATCAATATTGTTCCTTCTCTATTTTTGATAGGTGTCTTTTACAGAAATTTCAAGTAAATTTGCTGATAATAAAAACAACAACAACTTATCTAAACTGTTTCTTCCATGCCATTATGTAGTTATGTCATGAACCTGTTATTTGCCTGTGTGTGGTCATTAGTTCCTGGGAAATATTTCAATTTATTTTTGCAAAAACAAATTTGTAGGTTTAATATTTTTCATGTTTCCATGGACTTTTGTATGCGAATAACAATAACACACATACTCTCATGGTGGTCTTGTTTTGTTTTTATTGTTACGTTTATTTCTATACAGTTCTCTCTCCACCTATAGAATTTGTAAATTGAATGGACAATGTTGTTTGCTCTTGTTGAATATCTCGTCATATTTTTGAAATGTATTCAGAGAATCCTTTAATCTTTTATTAATTTTTTTGTGTGGAAGTTGGAGTTTCTCACCCTACTCTAGATGAAGGAGGGGGATTTCGATAAAAAAAAAAACAAAATCGAAAAAAAAAAGAAATTTGTGTGGGAACAAAAAATGTTTCTTTGTGGGAAATTATTTTTTTTTTTAATTTCAAAAATGGTTACCTCAAAGTCTTCTATAGAAAATTGAAGACTCCGGAGTCTTCTATAGCAAATAGAAGATTTCAAAGGTCTATAACAAATGGATGACCTCTTAGTCCTCTATAGTAAATTGAAGATTTCAATGTCTTTTATAGCAAAAAGAAGACCTTAAGGTCTTCTGTAGCAAATATAAGACTTCAAGGTCTTCTATAGTAAATATAAGACCTCACTGTATTCTATAGCAAATAGAAGACCTCAAAGTCTTCTATAGCAGATCTCAATGTCTTTTATAGCAAAAAGAAGACCTCAACGTCTTCTATATCAAATAGAAGACCTCAATGTCTTCTATAGCAAATAAAAGACCTCATAGCCTTCTACAGCAAATAGAAAATAGAAGAACTCAATTCCTTCTATAACAAATAGAAGACCGTAGGATCCAAAGTTCTTATATAGTAAATGGAAGACCTCAAAGTGTTTCATAGACTTCAACGTCTTCTATAGCAAATAAAATACCGCAAGGTCTTATATAGCAAATAGAAGACCTCAATGCAATCTATAGCGAATATAAGGCCTCAAGTTCCTCTATAGCTAATAATAGCTATAGCTAATAATAGCTAAGACCTCAATGTGTTCTATAGAAAATGGAAGACATCAAGGTCTTCTATAGCAAATGAAGGACATCAAATTCTTCTATAGATAATGGAAGACCTCAAGGTCTTCTTTAGTAAATTAAAGACATTTAGCAAAATGAAGACCTCAAGGCCTTCTTTGGCAAATACAAGACCTCAAGGGTTTTTTTTAGCAAAGTCAAGACTTCAAGGTCTTCTTTGGCAAGTTCAAGACCTCAAGGGTTTCTTTAGCAAATGGAAGACCTCAGGGTCTTCTATAGCAAATGTATGACCAAAGGGCTTTTTACAGAAAATGGAAGACCTCAAAGTCTTCTATAGCAAATAGCGATCCTCAAAGTTTTCAGTAAAAACAGAACACCTCCAGGAAATAAGAGACCTCAAAGTGTTCTGCAAATCAAATTAAAATCTGAGATTGTTTGGGTTTTTTTTAAATTTTTATTTTTGCAATTCCCTCACAAAAACTACCAAAAGTAATCCAGATTCTCGTCTGGATAAAAACTGGATTTCGAAAAAGATAAACTCCCAAAAAAATATTACCAAAAAAATCCAGCTGCAAATGGAATGTAAAAATATTTCAGAATTTCAAAAGAAAACAACCAAAACCTGATGATGAGAAGAAGTTGATTTAAATCCCCAGGAATACAAAAACAACAACAAAACGTCAGCCAGGATAATGTCTAAGCAAGCAACAGCATCAATGGCAGCAGCTGTTTCCTCCTTTCAGTTTCTTCTTCTTGTACTCCTGTTTTGTATGGCTAAGGACTAGTGTCTGAGAAGGAAATCATGAATGACTTTTTGTTGTTGTTGTTGGTGCTGGCTTGGCAATAGCAAAGGAACGGGGGATATGTGTGCTGCTTTCTACGCATTTTCAGGTAGTGTGTGATCACGCAACCAACCAGTCACTCACACCACCACTCAAATCTTCAATATTTTTTTTTTTTTAAGTTTCTCAACTCCCATCTGTTCTTGCTGAAATATCATAAATTTAAATCCATCTTTATTTTTTTGTTAGTTTCAAACAACAAGGACTACGTCCGTGCGTATTGGGTGTTAGAGAAAACTAAGACTAAACTAAGAGGAGGGCTAAACGATTACATGTTTTTTGGGCACATGGGGCACAGTGGAGCTCAATTTTTAAAATAAGATTACTTTTTTTTAACTTTAATGGTTGTTGATTAGATGGTTTTTTAACCCCTTCTTCATACTTTGGATCCATCTATATTGAACACTAGTCTCAATTTTATTTTTTTTTTCCCATTGTACCATTTGCATTATTCCTCTTTCTAATTCATGTTTTCTTTCAGCGTTATTCATTGCTTTTTGTCCGTTTTCTTTGGGTTTTTGAGCTTTCTTAGAAGGTAGCAATGACCTTTGGCGACATTTGTATTATGTGGCGTTGCCAATGGCCGCACATATTCGAATTTGCTTTTTGCACCACTTACCAACAAAATGCCTTTCTTTCTTTTGGTCTGCATTTGAAAGGCTTTTTGTTGTTTGTTGAATGTTTTGCTCTTGCCTTTCGTTTTTTTTTTCTCTCCTTTATGCTTTTCATTGCAACTGTTGTTAATTTTCTTTATGAGGAATGTACTTCTTTTACATACATTTTGGTAGTAAATTACTTTTTCACATTTTTGTAGCATACTTTTAAACGCTTCCGACAATTTTTAAATTTAAGCCAAAGGCTATACTATGTGGTCCTCTCGATATTTAGCATTTCAAAGAATTCAGATTCAATTTTAAAGCGAATTTGAATCGAATCAAAATTCGAACCATGATAAATGTTCGATGTTGGTGCCATTTCGACATAAGCCAATATGGCGCAATATCGAATATTGGGAAGTACGTTTATATATACAGTTACGAAAAGGTTGACCGGTATGGCTCATCTTCGAACCTTCGAAATAGCGGTTTTAGACCCCAGGTTTTTTTGAACCAAATCCGTTTCAGGAATCAGGAATTTTTGGAATCGATCTAGCGATGCCCGTCTGTCTGGTTGGTGCGCACAACAACTCTCGAGGATAGTATCCGACTTGGTCCAAACTTGGTACATCGTAATATTATTATCAAAGTTAGATCGAGTTCGGAGACGGACAACATCGGTCCACTCCCTCTGGTACCTCCCCCAAAACAGGTCGACATTTTCAAATAAAATATTTTACTACACAGAAAGAGAAAGAAACCTAATTTTTTGCATCAGTGCTAGGTCAGGTGCGAAAATGGACAAAATTTGTCCAATCCATCAAGTACCTTCTCCACAAGAGGTCAAAATTTTGAATAATTATAATTCTTACAAAATGTGATGTGATGTGAGAGTCCGATTGCACAGTGGTCGCTGCCATTGGCCAAAATTCAAAAAATGAAAATCAGATATTTATTGTCAAATGTGTACACATGAACTCTTAAGAGGTTAAGCTTTTTAGAAAACATAATAATCTTGGCTTCATTCTAACGGGACACTTCGAAAATAGCATCAAAAAAGAGAAAATGTAGTTAGTTGCTTTTTTCAGTGGAATCAGTAAAAAACCAGTAAAGAAAGTCTTCAAGTCGGGCGGGGCCGACTTTATGATACCCTACACCACTTTGCTAATTAAGTAGAGCTCCACATAACAATTAAACGTTTTTATGGGAGAATTCAATCATACACGCTGTGATTATAATTATAATTTAAGGTTGAAAGAACTAAATATGCCGAAGCATTTGTATCTTTTAAATTCGGAATTGTATTGTCCATGTGGTGCACAATTAATTTGAAATCGGATAAAGATATATATGGGAGCTATATCCAAATCTGAACCGATCTCGATAAAATTTGGCAAAGATATTTCTGAGCTGTATTTGATATATTTCCCTGAATATCGTTGTTACGGAGTTCATATTACGGTTGTGGGTAACAAATATAACAAATCGGATGAATAATATATATGGAAGCTATAGCTATATCTGAACCGATCTTCACCAAATTTGACATACTAGCTTCTAGACTCAATTCGGTCGTAAGTGCCAAATTCCATCCCATTTGGACAAATATTAGACGTTTGGTGCTCAATAAAAGGTAAATCGGACGAAGTTATATATGGGAGCTATATCCAAATCTGAACCGATCTCGATAAAATTTAGCAAAGGTATTTCTGAGCTGCATTTGATATATTTCCCCAAATATTGTTGTTACAGAGTGCATATTACGGCTGCGGAGGACAAAAATAACAAATCGGATGAACAATATATATTGGAGCTATAGCTATATCTGAACCGATTGCGATCAAATTTGGCACACATATTTTCAGGCCCAATTTGGGTGTATATGCAAAATTCCATACAATTCGGGCTGATATTACACGTTTGGTGCACAATAGAAGGCAAATCGGACGAAGATATATATGGGAGCTATATCTAAATTTTGACCGATCATTTCCAATTTCATTAGGGTTCGTCCTTGGGCCAAACAAATGATCTGTGCAAAATTTCATCTGCATAGGGCTATAAATGCTTACAAAAATACATGGACAGACGGACGGACAGACGGACGGACAGACGGACGGACGGACATGCATAAATCGACTCAGAATGTGATTCTATGCAGATCATCAAAAGGAACTATGGGTCTATCTCGTTTCCTTCTGCCTGTTACAAACAAATGCACAAAGACATAATACCCTGACCACCTTGTGGTGTAGGGTATAAAAAGAGTAAAAATAGATCTGTATTACAAAATTAAATACATTTTAAAATAACAATTCTTGGCATAATTATTGAAAAGCAAGGTATTGCCTTATTTTTAGTGCAGTAATTTGTGTGTTTAGTAGTTGTGTATAATATAGACAATGCGAGTGTTCTGAGTTGCCTTTAAGATTAATTTTGAAAATAAAATTGGATTTCAGCTAAAGTTTTAATTGTTTTCCCCCCTGAATCCTCCAATGTGATTTTTTTCACCCCATTAGTAATGGTCTTAAGATTCAAGAAGTGCTAATTTAACTTTCAGATTTTGTCAGATTTGTATTTTATGCCCAATGTACTGAAGTGACTTCGCTCCAATTTTGTCAGTTCTATGGTGCTAGTGACATAGAATATGTTTTTGTTGTTTGGGATTGATAAGGATATAATTGAGGGGTGTTCAATAATGTTGCCTGTATTGTCTTCTGGGTATAATATTAATGTCCAAGAATTTAAGGCCTTTGCACTGGAAACTGCTAAAGAGTTAACAAATAGATATCCATGGCACTATCTTTCACCCACAGCTAATAAAATTTTTATTCCAGGGTTGCCCATATTCGACGGACCCATCTGGCAACCCCATAACTTTTGACAGTGATGTCACATCGCTTAATGACATACCGCGTTTGAAGTGTCAGTCCAAGCAGATTTTTACCATGAACCAATAAAGCCACGCGAGCGCTCTGAAATAGTTGAAATTTAAATTCAACAGAAGGAGTATTGTGAAAACTCAACGAGCTTTTAAAACATTATAAAATGTGAGAAGTGCGCCTTCTAAGAACACCATTAAGCGTTTATACGAAAAATGTTCGACTAGTAAGGCTCTTTCTAATCCAAAGAGGCCATATAAAAGTCGACCAAGGCGATCGGCCGAGAATATCGCTGCCGTACGAGCCAGTGTTGAGAGGTCCCCAAGAACATCCCAAAAACGCCGTTCTCAGCAGTTGGGCATGATCGGTCCACTTTACAACGGATTATTCGCATTGATTTGCATTTGTTCCCGTACAAAATTCAGTTGACGCAAAGAAAGTTGCCTGCGGACAAGCCTCGTCGATTGGAATGGGCCCAAAGGGCCCAAAGTTCCGTCGAATATTGGCAACCTGGGATTTGTATAAAAAATACTTCTATTTTTGGAGGTACCTTTACAGAGGGACTCTACCTGAAGGCGGGCCGTTCCAAATAATTTTCAGTAAGACTATTTTTTAACCCTTATTCGGGAGGTACGTTGTAAGGGGACCATGCCAAAACATGCATCGACCATATCCATTTTGTCACATTTTTAATTTTTATCCCATCAAGGACCATAACCAAAGAATCATATTGATATCTGCACTGAAAGTATTTTTGGCCGCTGTTCCCATACGACCTCGACCACTGTGGATTGTCTTCAAATTACACACATCACAATATTTTTGTTAACCCGAAGTCTGGTGTGAAGATGGAATATACTGGTCCACTCCTTTTGGTAGACCCCCAAGGGTCTAAAGGTACCCATATAACGGTACCTCCCGATATTAGGTATTTTGGTGATTTTAGCGACATTATTCACTGGAATTATTTCAAATGTGGTGTTTGAAGTTCGTAATGAATACTACAGCCTAAGACAGAAAATTTTCTGTGCGGGTCGACGTCTTCGTATATCCCCCATATAACGGTACCTTCCGATATTCGGTATTTTGATGATTTTAGCTACATTATTCACCCAATTTTTATTAAAGTTTCACATTTGAGTATTGTAATAGTTTATGTCAACAGTTGCCTATGCAGGTCCACGTCGTCGTATAGACCCTAATATAACGGCTACATTCGATATTTTTAAGATTTTAACGGAATTTGTAACGGATTTTATTTTTTGAAAATTGCCAAATCATTCCAAGTGGTGGAGGGTATTCATAGTTCGGCCCGGCCGAACTTACAGTTTTTTTTACTTATTCTAATGCATTTGTATCATGTCGTCTGATCGAAACATTAATAGGTCATATGCATTTTGTCCAATTTTTAGAGCGTTATGTCTTTGAAATTGGATTGCCATTTTTTTAGAGAAAACATTGTGAGAACGTGAGCCTATTTCAATGTAAATACATTTTTAAGGACTCGTCACGATTGCCATTGCGAATTAACAAGGAACCATATCCTCCACAGAGAATTGACCACAAAAAAAAAAGACACAAATTTCAATTTTCTAATTAAATATCTTTCTAAACCACAACATGCAAACACACCTTCTAAACAGAATTATTTGAACAATAACAAAAACGCACTCAACATGTAAGCATAAATTACAGCAAATGGTTTAGAACAAAAAAAAAAAAAACAAAAAAAACATATTCAACCCACAGCTGTTTGGCTAAGCCACCAGCTAATATATAGAATAATATACTGACTATGCATGCTGCTGGTAGGAATATAATTACGAATAGTTGTTTCTAGCCACCAAAGCAAAGATCATTACATTTGAAGGCGACGGCGGCGGAGGAGTAGAAGGATTTTGAAATAAAAAGTGTAAAAAACGCGAGAAAGATATAACAGCTGCACTTTATACTCCTCGACACATTATTATCCTTCAAGCGTGGACAACGACTTTCCATTATAACAATAAAAAACAGCAGACAAGGAGTATTGTATCCTTTTTTTCTTAGCTACAAATGAAATGGCATGAGGGGAGGAGAAGTAGATAGGTAGGGAGAGAGAGCGGGTAACACCTGTTTCAAAAATACCACACATTTCAAGAAAAACATTTTCAAGTTATTCTTCCTCTAAGGATGTCTAGTAAAAGATGATGAAAAAAAAAAAAACACAGTTGTCCTCATCACTCATCATCATCATCGGCATCTCCATGTTTTTATAGCATCCTTCTTCGTTCAGTCGTTATTCCCAAAAGGACAGCTGTAAAAATTAAGAACTGAAATGTGATTGAAGTAGATTTCATTTTTGTTTTCTATTTCTTAGATTTCTATTTTTATTTCCATAACCACCAGCACCTTTGCAACATTTGTTACATATTTTATGGACAATGACTTTTAAGTAGGGATTTGAAAAGACAAGACCGGGGATATATTTCATCGTAATGATTAAGTGACAACATGTGTTTTAAATTTAGATTTCCTGAAAAATTAAATTTCCTTAGTTTTCCTAAGAGACAGGAGACTAAAACCATGTTTTTGTTGAATGACAAGAGATGGGAAGGAGGCAGGAGGGATTGATGTATGGGGGAAGATTTTGAAGATTAAGTGAGATAAAGTGAAAGTTTAAAAATAGTTGAAACTTTCCCTCCCTCTTCGCTGGATTTCGAATAATCACAACATGAAAAAGTAAAAAAAAAAAAACTTAAAACAACCCTGAGGTGGAAATGATCTCAAAAACCCTGCGATGGAAATAATTCCAAGTTGGAGTATTCTTATACGGAAAGAATATTATAAGAAAATATATAATATTTGTTTCCTTGTAAGTGATACTACTTCATAGAAGACCATAGGAGAGGTTAGTAGGATTTTAAATCTATTGAAGCCTCTTAGATTCTTGAGAAGAATAATTCTTAGAAAACCTTAAATAGATTTTCTGATTTTCCGGAAGACATTTTTCTAATCTATAAAATGTGAAATCACGGGGTTTTTATAGATGGATCTTAGAAGTTTTTCAGATCCTATAAAAGAAAAAAGATTCCCATATTTGGTATGAGCCGCTTTACCAACGGCTCATGAGTGTGTGAAAGTGTCTATCTGGCTTTCTTTTTCACTGCAAATTTCAGATCATTAAGCCCCTCTCGAAAGATAAATAAACACAAAAAAGATAAAGATACAAGAAAAACATATATACCAAGAAAGACCTTCTGAAATAGAAGTGACTTTTAGAAGATTTATTTTTAGAAGCCTGTTTGAAGGTTAATAAGGTCCTTCGATTGCATATAAGGCCTATGGCAGGACCCTTGATGACATTTAGAATACAACTCAGGCCTTATAAAAGTCCTTTACAAATCAGAAACATATTCTAGAAATTTCATATAGAATTAAATATTTGCTAAAAATGGGTGGTTCTTAGGGCGGACATATATATAGTCTCTAGTATATTGGCCCTAAGAAGATCTACACCATAGAAGACCTAAAATAGAAAAGAAGAACACAATATCTTCTAAGGTTCCAAACAAAAAGTACGATTTTCTAAATGCATATATTTCATTCTGCCATTAAGAAAACTTACAGATTTTATGAAGGATTTTAAGAAGGTCAATCTGGTTCTTTATAAGATCTTCGATCGTTTGATTCTTTAGAAGATCCTTAGAACTTGTTTTGAAGACCTTTGAAAACCTTTGTATTCCACAGAAGAACTGAATTGAGTTTGTCAAATAATCCGTAACACAGTTAATCTTGTATTCTTGATCAACGTAAAATTCTAAGACGATATAATAGCCTTTCCGTCTGTTGTAATCACGCTAGAGTCAAATCGAATACATATGGGAAGCTAAAATTTTGCACAGATCAGTCCTTTGTGTGCAGGCAGGCCAAGTTCGAAGATGAGCAATCTCGGTCCACGATATCGTATAGCCCCCATACAACCGTACACCCAGATATTCGGGGGTAGCTAAAATTTTCAATGAAATTGTACCCCCCGATATTCGATATTTTGATGATTTTAGTCACAATTTTCAATTTCTAAAAATCCATACTGGAAGTTATTTCTAAGCACTTTATCCCCTGGAAGAGAAATGTCTACATAGATCCACGATATCGTATAGCCCACATACAATGGCACCCCCGATATTCGATATTTTGACGATTTTAGGGATATTAGGTAGTACAGCCTATGACAAAAAATTGTATATGCAGTCCCACGTCTTCGTATATCCTCCATAAAACGGTACCTCCCTATATTCGATATTTTGACGATTTAAGGTACAATATTCACCAAAATTATTTCAAATTTCGTATTTGAAGTTCCTAATAGGTAGTACATCCTGTGATAGACAATTGTCTATGCAGGTCCAGATCTTTAGCTACACTATTCACCGGATTTTTTCATCAAATTTTCGTATTTCAATACTGTAACGGCTTATGACAAAAGTTGCCTATGCAGTGCCACGTCTTAGTATAGACCCCAATATAACGGCTATATTCGGTATTTTTAAGATTTCAACAGAATTTTTAACGAATTTTATTTATTTTTTTTTTGAAAATTTCAAAATTCTTTCTGAATGGTGGAAATAATGGTATTGGATGTGAGTCGGCAGTCCTTCTCTTAATACCTAGCAAATAACAATAACAATACCTAGCAAAAATCTCATTACCACATCACCAAGTTTTTCCTGGAAATCATAATATACATACGATATGTCAGATCCCAGCAAAAAATCACATTACCAAATAATGGGTTTATTAAACACATTTTGCCACCAGTGACTATTTGCTAAACAGCATCCTACCCCATATTTTAATATGGACTTGTCATAGGAATTCAGAACTTATTTTCCTTTTTAAACTTGTCTGGTGTTGTGGAAATTCGAACCAGCCTCGTTAAGTTTTGTGGTGGGACGTGCGGTTCTGGTGGCTAACCGAAGGTGCACATTTTCAGCCGACCTCTTTGGCAAGTAAACACGATCATTTTGTTTGTTTAAAAAACGGCTGGACATTCGTTTCACCTTTTTCGGCCAAGCGAAGCAACTCTTTAGTTCTTTTGAGTCTATTTTCTTTCTGTTGCTCATTTTTCAATATTTGCCGAATGAAATATTGCGATATGTTCAGCTCACGAGCCATTTTTCCGCCACAGCGACGCGGGTTTCGATCAAGTTGCTTCTTTACTTTTCGAACCATTTCTGCTGATGTTGCTGTTTTCTTCCGTCCACTTCCTTGACGTCGGGCTATGCTACCAGTATCACTGTAACGTGCGATGGTGCGAGACATAAAAGATTAGCCACATTTAAATGCTGGAGTGCCAAATATAAAGAAATTACAGTGTCATGCTTGAATTCCATCCCGAATAATTTTTTTCTGGAAAATTCTCACCAAATTGCTTTTGCACGCTTGTAAACAATATAATGAGCTGTCACACCTATCGGACGAGGGGCTTAGAAATGACAGCGATCTGAAGTTGGTTGCAGTTTTTTTTCATCTCACCCTGTATACGTTTATTTCTTGACTCTACTAAATATGCATAGTGGTGTATGGGATGGGTTTATTATATAGTCGACCCCATCTGATTTTTGGTCTTTCTTTACTTGTTATTCCAAAAGACACCTACAAACATCAACCCATATTTTCTAGATATCCCTCTCCTACACTCCATTGAACCAATTAAGGTCAAAGTGAAAATATTTTGTGGTACATAAATTTATTTGCTGCTGTCACTGGCGATTTTTCAGCTATGGTGGTTTAGATGTTTTTATACTAGCAACAAAAAACAGCAACAACAATCATGATGATGTTATTCGCTGGTCTTGTTGATTTTACGCTGTATCCTTTTGATGCCATACAAAAATTACTTTGACCCAGTTTTTTGTTGTTTGTTTTTCGGAAAAGGCGAACAAATTCTGGGAGGACAACAAATTTTGCAATGAAGGATGCTAACACACATGAACACCACACACACACATACACACTCTAATATGGATTTTAATGTTACTCCTTTTTTGTGGTGGAGAGCCTTGAACACCAGAAACGTAACAAATTGCAAAGCATGGCTTCTTTGATAGAAGAAATGAGTTTGTTTTCCAAGAATTTGTAGTTTTTCTTTGGAAAACGTAGGCAAGGTGATGGTCGAGACCACAGGGGAGTGTGTGAAAAAATCCTAAATGGCAAAATAGAAGTCAAACAAGAATTTTTGCTTGGGCGGCGGCAATCAACATTTCAAAACGAAATAATGACCTCGGTTTTCTAAAGATTGCATGCGTGAGGATTTTTAACTTGAATTGTTGTTGTGGAGGTCCCTTCTTGACAAGTTTCTTATTTTCTGTTGTTGTTGTTTTCAAGGATTTGATTTCTTTGCCTCAAAATTATAATTTTTTTTTTGAAAAAACAAAAATGGAGAGGACTTGTTTATTAGACGCATTTTCCTTGGAAGCGGATTTTTTTTTGGTTGGAGCAAGTTCCTTTGTTGTTGGTCACTCACACATTATTTTTTGTTGTTGTTCTTGTTGCATTGCCAAAAGTGCACTTGGCAACAACTAAAAGGATTAGTTGTTGTTTTTTACAACTCTACGGGATATGTTCTCTATGCTTTTGTCGCAGTCGCATTTCGATGTCGCTCTTTGTTTGACGCCACAGTCGGCTGCCCAACCCGCCTGAATTTTCCTGTTTTTCTTGGAACTTTGTGTGTTTAGCATTCATTTCGCTTATCCTTTTAAATGTGCGTGACAAAGTCATTGGTTTTTATGCTACATTTCATTTGCTTTCATTTTTTGGCTCCTTGGAACTTGTTTCTTGCTTTGCTTTTTGTGTATATGAACTCGAATCCTAATGACGCCTTAAATTTAAAATTTTTAAGTATTTTTTAGAAAGAAAAAAATTAAATATTAAAAAAAATCATTATCACCCAGTTGTATGTGTGTGCCCTCGAAGAAGGACTGGGAGGCTCATAAATTTGAACCTGGCCAAAGAGAAAATGTGTGTAAAATGCAACCGGCAAACAAATGGCACAAGACAAAGTTATTCGCTTTGGCAGTTGTACTCTCTCGTTCTCTCTGCCCACCTTCTGCCACAGGTCCTCTACTTTGAGGTGAACACATTTCGTTGCAACAAGACAACAATCAGGACGAATGAACCTGGTCGGTTGTAGGCCTAAGACGAAGGCTAGCAAGCAGCTGCTTTGAAAACGTGCAACAATAACAATACTTGCCATACAACAGTTGTCATTCATTAAGGGTCTATTTATGTGTGCCCGTCCGTCCGTGTCTTTTTGTTTGTATGTGTTCCATGATGAAAGTCCTTTGAAAGGAAACATACATGGAACAAAAGTGACTGACTCCTTGCCAGGGGTTTTCCCTAGAATTCAAAATGTACAAAAGAAAAGCAACATGTGGTACTCTCTTTAATGGACTCAGAAACAACAAAAACAACCGATACTTGAAACAATTCTGGGTGTTGCAGTACAAACAATTCAAAGGCATTGGCCGACATCAACAACATGCTCATCAATGTTGTTGTCGTGGACATGGAAGGCGATGACTGGCACAGTTTGAAATAATTTCATTTTATCGTAAAGGGAAAACTATATCTCGTACCTAGAAAAGTATTTGAAACACAGTCTACATTAATTACTGGAACTTGTAAAGGGTCCTTAAAGAAGGATCCTTGTTGTTGTTGCTGTTTGTAAAAGCATTAGGTTTGGTTTTTGATGGTGAATTTACGAAATTTGGCGCCCAACGTGGGGACCATGTATTTTTTATGAAAAACATTTTTATGCAAAATTGTACAATAATATAGTTGTAAAGAATCGCTGACTTTTTTGCAATTTATGACAGATAATAGTATTGAAAATGGTGACCCATTCTGGGTGGGCTAGCAGAAGGAGTTCGCAGATATATATCATCTTCACAATAGATATTGTGTTAGCAAATCTGTTTGTATTTGTAAAATTTGAAGAGATTTGAATTGGATGCTTATTTCGCTGACTTTGAGCGTTTTGTTTTTCAAAATCTTGAATTCTATGTGGGCGTCGTACCACCTTTAAAGCAGATCTTGTGTTGACATAAGTATTGAGATGTGCCAAGTCTGAATGGAATCGGATGTTAATTTCGCATTTTATGGGCTTCATGGATATTCAAAATTTTGACACTTTGTGGGGGGAGGTACCAGAAGGAGTGGACCGATATATCAAATCTTTACAGAAAATAGGATGTGTGACATATAAAGAGAACCGGATGGTTATTTCGGATTGTATGATCGTTTTGGTTATTCAAAATTTTGACACTTTGTTGAGGAGGTACCAGAAGATATATGTCTTCGAACCCCACAACGGGTCACAATTTTCAATACTTTTTTCTGTCATAATTTGCTTGATTCACCGATTCTTTACAACTTGCTATATCTAAATATTTCTCTCAACCAGAAACCTGAGATAAATATCTAGTCATGATTTGTGAAGGATTAAGTCAAGGAAGTAGTCGACATAGTCTAAACCTGGCACGTCGCAATATTTATATCATATTTATTTAGCTCCGATACGAAATGGATAATATTGCCCATTCCTTCGAAACTCTTGGTTTCTAAGCGGGTATAAACCTCTTTGCAGAAAATATTCAATGTATGTCAATGCTTCGGAGTAGCGCCCATAGGGTCTTGACCAAATTTTCCAATCGATTTCGCTAAAAATTTGTGCTTAGGCTACTTTATGGGTAAGGAATATTTATCAATTTCAACATAGGTTTATATTTTTGCATAGTCCCCATATAGATGGACCTCCGACGTCTACCTTTACAACCAATATTCTCTGGGGGGTTGAGAAATTCTAAGTGGAGGTAATCGTATTGGGTAATAACAGTCAATTCCTCAACAGGTTTTGAATTATATTGCCAACTTTTCGACTTTTCATGGTATAGACTCACATAACGTTATCTCCCAGTTCGTATCGTATTTGGCTTATATGGACCATTTTCACAACAAATATTCTCTGCGGATGTAAATTCAATTAATGGTCAGTACAGCAAGCCACCAAATGGATTTTAGTTTCGCCGATCATACCTCTATCAAATTTTAAAGCTCTATTTCCCACCCCGTCCATAATCCGAAAATTGTCGCCTAGTGTTATCAATATTAAATAAGAACATAGTTTTTAAATAAATCCACGGTATGACTAAATAAGTATTTTTTAATTAAATGGGCCACAGTGTAATATTTCTTGAAAAATTAATTTTGGAAAAATCCTATAAAAATACTTTTTTTTTAAATTCTGAAGCAAGCTAGACCTACATGAACTTAAATAAAGGTCCATACTTATGCCTTGAAAAAAAAAAACCTTCTAAAAATCCCAAGACGCAACAAGTTGCCGAACAAAAACAAATTCCATCTTCTAATATCCTTTTTGATCCTGATAATTTGCCAGGAAATCTTTCATGTCTACATTCCAAATTCTTGCACTACTTCTTTAGAGGCATTTTGTCTCTGTATTTGTTTGAATGTCGGCATTTGTTCATTAATCCTGAAGATTTGTCTGGCTGGCTGTGGTCGCCTGGCCACTTTCCATCTGTTGGTAGGTAGAGATAGTTGCCTTTTTCGATGGTATGCTCTGTCGAATCTTAATTCGTTTACGCTCATCCCTCCCTACAACATCATCCCATCCTCATTGAACGGCAAATGCAACAACTGTCAAACCAATCGCTCAGCTGTCCTTCTTTTCGTTTTGTCTCCATCTAAAAAAAAAAAAAACAAGACACCAGGAAATTCTCGAATATTTTTGGTTATGTTGTTCGTTTCTCTTTCCGTTTTGTTGTGCTTCAAACAGGATTTGTCTTCCTCGCTTAAGCTGTGTTGTGTTGTGTTCGTACATTTGTTTCCTTGTTTCTTGGAGAATTTTAATGATGAATG
Organism: Musca domestica; assembly: GCF_030504385.1. NCBI lineage: Eukaryota > Metazoa > Arthropoda > Insecta > Diptera > Muscidae > Musca > Musca domestica. The sequence goes on along the minus strand of NW_026712230.1, from coordinate 10,374,410 downwards.
CTTAACAGGTGCTAAAAATGTCTTGGTGTTTAGCCGGTTTCGTTGGGTTTTTTTGCCGTCTTCTTGAGTTCCGAAGCAGACAGAGGCAACTCAAGACGACAAAGAAGAAGTGGGAAAAAGTATTATCCTGTTTTGTTGCTGGAGACAGAGGTCCTGATGATTGCTGTATTTTTTTCTTTTACTATTATTTATTCCTCACGTTTTCAAATTTTATGCAGATGGCTGGTTAGGCAGACGACTTAAATTTGAATCATTGAACTTTGATGTCAGGTTTCTTTTTTTTCTGATGTAGGTGTATACAAGGACGAGAAAAAGGCAACAAGATATAAAGGAAAAAGAGATAAAGCTATAAGAAATTTTTTTATACTCATTTCACATAATTAATTATTATTTATTAATTTGTTGCATAAAAATGTCGACTATTTTATTATGAACTTTGGCGCCCGATTGGTACGAATACTGCTTTAGTATAATTTAATACTTGTAAAGCAACTTCCATATTTTACATACAAAGTCGACTTTTTTGTCATTTTATACGTTGGCGCCCAAAATGGTGCACTCAGGCAAATATGTGTTCATACAATTGCTGTAGAAGTTAATATGCCTCATTTAATGTGGTACTAAACATAATTATAGTGAGTGATTTGCAGTGTGAATTTGGCGCCCAACGTGTGTTATCCTATAATTTAAATAAAGAGATTGCCCCAGTCATCACAATGTTGAATAGAAACAATTGAAAAGACGATTTTCATCTAAGTGGCAACAATAAAATTTTTCATTCAAGTGTTTCTCTGCAGCATTGGGATGACTCGGACAATTAAATTATTCGCACCAAACGTGGTATATTTATACATAAAAATATATTTTTATTTTTAAATTTTATCAACCAAGATTTCCCACCAATAAGTCGCTAAAATCCTTTCCAATTGAAATAATGTGACGTCCATCGTGTGGCCCAATGAATTTTCTATTGGAAACATATTTCAGCAATCAATAAAATCATTATAGTTCGTTTTAAATAAAAATAAAAGTATGGCGCCCAACGTATGGCAAATTTTTTATTTTTATATTTTTTTTCCAAACTTTGGCAAATCTGCAACTACACAAAATCTGTTGTGAAGATGCCAGATATTGGCCTACTCCTGCTGGTACCTCCCCCATAAAGGGTCACAATTTTCAATGTTTATATCTCTCATAACTTGCGAAACCACTCACCGATTCTTTTCAACAGCAACAAAAAATATTCTTTTTAAGATCATCAGCCATGAGGCGATAAGGTAGAAGGGTTCATTGATGAATAAAAAGGGGGGTGGCTTTCTAAAAATCAGTAAAAAAAGCAAATTTTATAGACCGCTTAGGGAATTAAAGCTTAATTAAGGGCTTTCTAAACCATTTGTATCTTTGTAGACGGTCTGGCTGCCAAAAGAACAAATTTCTAGACGACTGAAAAGAAGAAAGAAGCGAAAAGACGGCAGATTTTGTACATTGTCCTAAGAGAGTACTCGGGGACGACCAGGAGAAAGCTTTTATTTCTTTGTGGATCAGTAACCAAATTATTCTCTTTAAAATCGCCAGCCATGAGACGAAAAGTAGAAGGATTTTTAGACTATGAGAAAGAATCCTTTATAGCTGAAAAGGGAAGACTCTCTAAGGACCAAAGGGAAGAGCTTACGAGAAGTTGAATTTCATAGAAATGGGGGAAATTAAAGAATATATATGAGAGAACCAAAGGGCATATTTCAAAACGATCAGATGGTAAACCTTGTAGAAGACAGGAAGGAAGTTTTAAAACGGTCAGAATGCAGATTTTGTACACGCCTCTTGGGGAAAAGAGTCTTGTGGAGTCTTGTGGATAACCATAAAAAGGCTTTGATTAAAGTGATATGGGTAATTTATTGTGAAATATTACCATCCTAGTCCTAGTCCTACCTCTAAACTGTTTATGTACTACCTATAAAAAACAATTTGGCGACTAGATAGAGATATTTATAAACGACCACATAGGCGATATTCCGGAAGTTTGAATTTGAAGTCTACAAATGGTTAAAGGCTAAGGTAGTCTTTGTATGGGGTTCGCTAAAAAACTTTTTTTGATAATTGAGTGTAGCTATGTGCGTGTGGCACGTCCTGTTGAAACAAAATGTTAGCAATATCCTCCTTTCAACATGGCCCGATAACGTAACGGCTTTCCTTTCTCATACCGCTGGACCAAAATCTGCACCAAACATTGACCCGTTTTGGGTGCGTGGGTTTTTCAATGTATGCTTACTGATTTTCTGTGCCCTAAATGGACAATTTGGCTTGTTTACATACGGAGCTGACGATGGTTCCCTTCTTCTCAAAATATTTACCCAAAATTCTAACACATTCTGCAACTTTACCACCTTTAAAGTTTCCAAATAATTGCAGAAACAACAATTTTGAATAAAATATTTTTTTTAAACATTTATAGTCAAAATTATTAAAAAGGTAAAGATTTTGACCAAAAATCTCTTAAATTATTCTAGTCTCTTCGATTTCTCAAATTTAACATTGCCTATAGTATGTATGGTGCATACTTTTAGGGGTAACAATTTTTTATTTTTTCTGCATTGAAAAATCGTCACTTCTACATAATTTTACGTTTTGTCACCATAGTAAAAATTGAAATTTAAAGATAAAATTTTATAAAAATCACCTCAGCAATCAGCCAACTCCTCCCTCGATCGATCCAACCATCCATCTGCTCTTCCATCAATCAGCAGCCTTGCTGCAATCTAATGTGAAAATATAATTTTATGCCCTGTAATTTCCCACATATATTTCGTCACTTTGTGTTTCCCCACAAGCTGTTGCTGTTGCTGCCGCTGTATGCCATGTTTTGCCATTGGGCGCCATCCTGATGCCTCCCAAGAAAAAAATGATGGCTTGCTACATTTCCTTGCTGGTCTGGTGATTGCATCGGCATTTCGGTATATAATGTTTTCTTCTCCATCTTCATCTTCTTCTTTATAACTAAAAACTAGAAAATCAATAAACCCACTTCACTTATTTTTCCCATAGTGCCATATCATCTTGTCGTGTCTCCTGGTTGACGCCAGTTTGTCACCCACTATCGACGAAACTCAATCTCAAACAAATATTTCCACTAGACATTCACAACAAACACGCATTCCTCCAGCCATCAGCGTTGCTCCATCACAGCAACATTGCTTTCAAGGTAATTATGAAACGGTGGAGCACTGGAGCAATGATGATGAAAATGGAGGAGGAGACGAAAAAAAATCTAAATGAAATTTCCTTTAAATTATCTTATTTTATTATATATCATTCACTTAGTTCCCACCACATCCCCTTTATTTCCCTTCACATTCCTCTTGTCATATATTGTTATGAACAATGTAAACTTTACGCTGCTTCGGTTGTCATCTTCTCTCTTCTTATCGTTGGAAGACTTCCGTCTGTCTGCCTGTCTTCGTTGGGCCAAGCATTTCCAGGTCCTTTCCTTCTCCTTCTTTTTTTTTGTTACACCCCACGAAAGCGTGTCACACACAATAACTTCATTAGATGCGTTGCCATGCATTTCCTGCATTTATTGAATTGGTGTCCTCTTCTTTTGTCCTTCTTCGTTTTTTTTTCACTTTTCTCGTCTTTATTCCTTGACACTATATGGCTGACGATGGTCCTTGTAGTCCTTGCTTTTAATTTTTCTGTAGAACTCAAATTTAAAGTAAAATTTCATGTGTGTGTGTGTCCGTTGACATGTTTCTTGGCTTTCGATGATGATGATGCAATAGATTGGTGGTTAATATTATTAGAGGTTCCGCCAATGTGAGCCAACTGTATTGCTGCTTGCCCAGCAAACAAAAATAGGAAAATTACTAAATGAAACATAATTTTTAACAACTCCGCGATTTTGACTCTGATAACATATAAAAAAAAGAAAAAATGTTCTGAAATATTCTTTTAAATCTTTATGATAGAAGTCTTCAAAAATATTTTCTAACATATTTGTGATTTTCTTAAAAAAATATATATATTTGACATTCAGTAAAAAATGTCTCTTAATTTTCCATGAGTATGGCTCCGTGAGTCGGTCTAGAAAAACATTCTTTTTGAAAACATCAAAAGTCATCTGTTTCAAAAGTTCTTAACAAAATGTTCCCCGTTTAAAAATTTAAAAAAAAACCCCGAGAGCATATGTTTATTATACCCTACGCCACACTGTGGTACGGGGTATTATGTCTGTGCATTTATCTGTCACATGCAGAAGGAATCGAAATGGACCCATAGTTCCTTTTTTATGTTCTTCATAGAATCACTTCATATGTTTCATTCGATTTGGTAATATGTACTTCACAACAATGATATTTGGTGCCAGATATCAAATAGAGCCTAAAAATACCTCTCTCCAATTTTATTAAGATCGGTTCCCATTAAAAACAATATGGCGCCCAACGTGGGACCCAAACAATTTCCATATAGTGTATTTAAATATATTAATATGGCGCCCAACGGGGGCCCGATATATTTTCGATTCGGATACAAGATTTTTGTTCTACAAAATCGTTATACAGGGCGAAATAAAAAAAAAACTGCAGCAAAGTCAAACGCCATAGTTTTTGTATATATTTTTTAAATTTTATTGAATGAAAGCAAAAAATGTCGGAAATAGCATGAAATTTAGGAAAAAGTTTAGATTTGTTCGAATTGGTCACCTTTGGCACGAATTATGGCCTTCAAACGGTCAATGAAACCGTCACACGCAGCCCGAATATTACTCTGCGGTATTTTGACTCATTACCGGCGAAACGCTCGCTTGAGCTGATCGACACTTTGGTATTTTTTAGTGCCAACCTTGCTTTCCAAATTACACCAGATAGTCCAACGTATTGGTATCCGGAGATTTTGGTGGCTATTGTGTGCTGGAAATGAAGCGAGGAACCTCATTTTGTAACTATTCTTGCTGATGGTGCTGTTGGAATATCCAAGGTCTGCGGCCAAAATGTTTGCGTGCCCAAGGCTTAAATACACCCTCCAGAATATTTTCGCGATAATATTCGGCTTTTATTCCGATGCCACGGTCGATTAATACGGGCGGAGAGTGACCATCGGCTTTTATGGCGGCCCACACCATCACCATGGCCAGCGCTTGAGTTCTGGTGGCCAACCGAAGGTGCACATTTTCAGCTGACCTCTTTGGCAAGTAAACACGATAATTTTGTTTGTTTACAAACTGCTTGACAACAAATGTTTTCTCACCGGAGAAACGCAAATTCGGCGGTTCACTACTTTCGGCCAAGCGAAGCAACTCTTTAGCTTTTTGAGTCTATTTTCTTTCTGTTGCGGTGTAAGTTCTTGCACTTTTTGGAATTTCAATGGCTTTACCCTGAGCTCATTTTTCAATATTTGCCGAATGGAACAATGTTATATGTTCAGCTCACGAGCCATTTTTCGGCCACTGCGACGCGAGTATCGATCAACTCGCTTCTCTACTTTTCGAACCATTTCTGCTGATGTTGCTGTTTTCTTTCGTCCACTTCCTTGATGTTGGGCTACGCTACCTGTATCACGGTAACGAGCGATGGTACGAGACACAAAATATTTATTCACGTTAGAAACTTGTGGTTTTCCAGCCAAATATAAAGAAATCACACTATCACGCTTGAATTCCATCACGAATATTTTTTTCTGGAAATTTTTCATTTAAATGCTTTTGTATGCTTGTAAACAATATAATGAGCTGTCACTGGAATAATTTTAACAGCTGTCGGGCGACTTTATAGCTGAAGAAAGACTTGTCGACTAGATAGAGGTATCTATAAAGGAATAGAAGGACGATCTGCTAGACGACTGAATTTGAAGGCTTTATAAATTGCATTAAGCTAATTTTATGGACGCCCTAAGGCAGTTCGCCAATAAATTTTTTGTTATTTTGAAAATCGAGTGTGGCGTGTAGCGCGTTCCTTCCTTACTTTCGAAAAAGGGCGAACCTTATTTAAATTCGTGAGAATCTTTCGTCATATGTGTAATATTTGCCCAAATAGGATGTTTTTCGCCACATCCGACCGAATTAAGTCTAAAAGCAGCAAATACTTCAAATTTGGCGAAAATCGATTTAGATATAGATTTGATGTTCAAGTCGCTCATATTCGTAATATGAACTCCACAATAATGATATTCGGTACCACATGTCAGATTCAGCCTCTTTCTAATCGCGATCGGTTCAGATGTGGAAATAGCTTCCATATATATCTTCATCCGTTTTTAGGGTTATTGTCTTCCGTTCGTCCGTCTATGAAAATCACTATAGCTTCCGAACGAAATAAAGTAGGTTGATAAAATTTTACTCAGATTTGTATTGGGTCTGCAGGACTTTCGATATTGTAAATGGGCTACATAGGTCCACGTTTTGGTATAGTCCCATGTAACTACTGCTAGATATGCGATATTTTGATGATTTCTGTCACACTTTTCAAATTTGGAATTTGAAGTTCCTAATGGGTACTACATCTTATGACAGTTATTGCTCATACAGGTTCACGTCTTCGTATAGCCCCCATATAACAGTACCTCCCTATATTCGTATTTTGATGATTTTAGCGGAATTTGTTCAAATTTTTTATTTGAAGTTCATTATGGATACTACAGCCTGTGGCAGAAAATTGAATATGCAAGTCTAGGTTTTTTAATTTTCTTTCCAAATGTTCTCCAATTTTATCAACATCGGTTCAGATTTGGATATAGCTTCCATATATATCTTTATGCGACTTCACGTTTACGGTGCACCAAATATGTAATATATGCCCAAATGGAGTGGATTTTGGTACATTTGACCGATTTTTTCCATTTGCCGAAACCTGGTTATAATACGCTTTAAAAAATAGGTTCATAGTTAGTATGATCTTACATCACATAAATTCCCAATACAAATAAACAAATTTGTTATGGCTTTTATTGGTTTTAAATTGTACTTAACATGTACCACTTATTGCCCACCTGGGATATTTACCCCCTCTCCACAGCTATGGTTAATCACACCCTAACCCCCCTTGGCTTGCACCATCATCAATACCCAATTATTTGTAATTAAAGCTACATAAGTTTTGTTCTCATAACCCTTTTCGCCTACACACCAAAACAGGTACAAAGGATATCGAATAAATTTAATATGCCCCCCTTACTTACCCACCTCAATTAAAATGGAAAAAAACAATAATTACCTAGAAGAAACAATTATTATGTACGAAATGCCAATCAAAATCGAAAGTGTTTCCCTGAAACCAAAAAGGAGAAAAGGACACAATTACCTTTGCGGAAGGGGAGTTGGGTGGTAGGTAATTCAACAAACAATAATAATTTATTATTAATTGGTATTTTCTATTTGTCTCTTAACAATTCGAGCGTGTCACAATTTTCCCTTCTGCTATCCCCCGTATTTCATTGCTCGGCGGCACAATGATATCATTTCCATAAGGATTTATGCTTATTCACCCAAATACTCGCACACTTACTCGCTTCTTGAGCAAAAGTTTTCAATGATATTTGAAAGTTTTTATACTTTGCTTGAGTTCTTCGTCCTTTTTGTCCATTCATGCCACCGCTGCTGTTGCTTCGGCATGTCATTCTCTTCAGGTTCTTGAAGCAAGTTCTACAAGTAACTCAAACTACCTTCTAATTATCTTTAAAGACCCCCCTCAAATCTTGCAAGACGAAGGGAAAAAACAACACACACACAAATAAACTAACAGTCAGTTAGTTTAGTAGTCAGTCAACCAACCATCCCACTAGTTAGCCTTGTTTCCTTCTTCTTTTTATTTCTGTTCTCACCAAAAGTGTAAATTTAAACACTGTTCGTGTTGTTCCTTGTTACTCTGAAGAGGGCTTGAACTAAAAACGCTTTAATAAGAAGATGGAGGAGGAAGGCAGGAGGGAATAGGGTGTTGGGAGAGGTGGTGTTTACCAGTTATGTGCTGCCAGGATATGATTAAAGTTATAACTAAATTCTAACATTTCATGCACTGACTGGTTGGCTGACTGGCGTCAGCTTTAGCGTCATTTGGCGGCATTTTTTCTCGACCAGGGTCTCCGCCGTCCATAGCTAAAAACCATAAAATGCGTGATTAACTTAAGTTTTTCGTTTTGTTTAGTTTTTCCTCTTTTTCTTCTTTTATAATTTTCTTTATTTACATACATACACATCCATACATTCGACATTCATTCTCTGGCGATGCCGTCACAAAGTCGCTGTATTTTTTTCGCCCAGCTTCGTCCGTCTAGTTCCTCGTTTGAAATTTTTATTTAAACATTTCAGTTTTGCAATGTACATTCATTGAGAGTCCAATTTCTTTGTTCTTCCTTTATTTCCTTGTTCCTTACTCCTTGTTGCTATCAATCCAGTTTTTTCTTCTCTAATTTTCTCCATCATTGATAATGGCAATATTCTCTCTTTTTCTGCAATTTTTTGTTGAGAGAGGTTTAAACTCTTGTCGTACAAAATGTCCTTTTTGTAAATTGAGAATTATTCTCTTTGCCAAATTCTCTTAATTGATATGGGATGCGAAGAGCAAATGTTCCACAGTGTTATTTTTTGTAAAAAGAATAAAATTTTAGCAACTAATACTGTTAAAACGTTTTATTTGAAAATTTTTAAAATAAATATTTGTTTTGGTAGAAAAATATGTGTTTTAGTTTTTTTTTTGATTTCTAATTTTGACAGTCCTTGAAAAACACAAGGTTGTAGATGTATGTGTCTTTCAAAAAGTTGTCTTTAAAAATGAAGGTGGTTACCTAGAATAGTCCTAAAAACACGATATTGACTGATAGTCGTTTAAAATTACTATATTGACTCTAATAGTCCTTGAAAAAATCTAGATTTATTTTATTTCAAGAATTCAAAGAAAAATCAATAATCGAATTGTGTCTTAAATATTTTTTAGGACATTAATAAAAATGTTTTTTAAGACCTGAATGTCGGTTTTTATATGTTATGACCTTATAGTCCTTGGAAAACGTGATATTGGCTTTTATATCGCTTGAATAAAATCTGCAATTATGATCATTCGAAGAAATTCATCAGAAAAAAAATATATATTCGTTGTTTTCTTTTTTCAAATACTATTTTTGAAATATTTTTGAACGATAGGTAGATTTTGTCTTTAAAAAATTCACGATTAGAATACTCAAAAAAAAAAAAAAAAAAAAAAAAAAAAAAAAAAAAAAAAAAAAAAAACTTCACGACTTTGAGTGCCAAAGCCCCTTGTTTTTGTTTTTATTATTATTATTATTTTTTTTTTGTGAAAATTTCACAATTAATTGTGCTTTGAAAAAATATACTTTAAATAGTCCCTTGAAAAATCACGACGAATAGTACTTTGACAAATTATTCTTTAGAAAAATACGTGATTGATATTCCCTTGAAAAACATTCTTTGAAATATCCACGTTTGGTGGACTTTTGGAAAAATATTATTTTAAAAACCAACGAGTAATAGCTCGTTGAGTATTATTTTCAAAAAAAAAAAAAAAAAATTCTTAAAAAAGTATTATCATTCTAAAAAGTATAACTATAATATATTTGTAAAACGATTTCTTCGAAAAATTCTTAAAAAAAATCTTTATCTTTTGCAAAATAAAAACTATAAAAAATCCACAATTTAAAAAACTCTTTTAAAAAAGTACACAATTCTTAGTGAAAAAAATTCACAATTGATAGTCTAATTAAAATGTTTTTCTGAGTTTTGCCTTGTAAGGGCGAAGATCATATGTTTTATGATTTATGTGTTTGTTTTCACTTTCGAGACGAGCTTAATGATCTTTTTTCTTCAGAAAATCAAAGATTGATGGTCCTTTAAAAACTTAAAAAAATCACAATAGCTAGTTATTTAACAACAATTTTTAAATATTCCTTTGAAATATTATACTTAGAAATCTACTACTGATAGTAGTATTCTTGAAATAAAACGTCTTAAAGTATTTCCCAAAAATCGACGATTGTGGATTTTAATATAAAATGTTCTTTTAAAGAATTATCAACCCTGAAAAAATGTAAATGTATTATTATTTACATTTTTTCAGGGTTGATAATTCTTTAAAAGGACATTTTATAAAAAAATCCCCAATCCATTCCAAAGTTATTTCTAAAAAATCACGATAGATGGTTCTTTAAAAAAAGTATTCCTTAAAAATCTACAATTTATTGTCCTTAGAAAAAAACATTCTTTAAAATAGCTCATTTGTAGAAATGTGGTTTTTAAAACTCCACGATTGTCGCTTTTTGAGTCCTTAAAAAATATTCTAAAAAATCCGAGACTGATAGTTCGCCTTTTTATAAATTAAACTCCACTTCCCTACAACACTGTGCCTCCATCCAAAAATTCTGTCATTTCTCTGATTGAGCCCCCCCTTGTTTTTAAATTTTTCTTTGACAAATAACACGTTTGCTAACACTACAAAAAACTTCTCACGTTCTTTTCGATTTGAACTTATCAAAAATAACTTTTTTTTTATAAAAATGTTCTCAATTTTTAGAAAAATTTGTGTTTTTTCTCCTTGAAATGCGCATGTTTGTTTTTCTCGCCGCGTCTTCGATGAGCGTCCGTCCGTTTCCACTTTGTGCACATAATACCGGTTCCTGTTTTCAAAAGGATATTCAGTTTTTTTTTTATAATTGTTCTCTACAATTATTGTGGTTCGTTTTGGTCCTATGACATCACACATGCCTTCGCTTACAAGCACACACGCATACAAATGACACAAACAACGTGCTATTGTTCTACACAATCCTAGTAACAACAACGACAACAAACATGAATTCTCAAAAATGTCCTTTTTGGTGCTCCATCCATGTATCCAAAAAAGATTCTCTTCACTTCATATATGTCATGGTGTCATCAATGCTCTTTGGGATTTTTTCGCTCTCGTAATGTGCGAGATGAGGGTGAGTAAATGAGGGAATGTTGACATTGCGGCGATTTTTTATGTGCACTAGAAAAAAAACCGAACTCCAAATATCATTTGTAGTATTATGGTATATAAAAGGGTATAAAAATTGCGAGTTTTCGATTTTACGAACTTCAAATACTAAATTTGAAACAATTTCGGTAAATAATGTCGCTAAAATTAAGGAGGTATGAGGGCTATACCAAAACGTGGACCTCCATGACCCATTTTCAATACCAAAAGACCTGCAGACATAATAGGGTAAGTGTGCCTAAGTTCGCTATGTCCCAGTAGTCGACACTTTTTATTTTTAAGCCCAAATAAATGAAACTATTATAACTAAATGTATTTTATTTACTTCAAATATTTTGTCAGCTATCTTTGTGAACAATTTTGCTAAGAAAAGATGAATTATTCTAATAAAAATTAAATTTTTGTCTGTGAAGGTCCTCAACAATTTATATTCTTAAGAAAAGTACAATAAAGACGTCGAATCAGTTTAACTAAACAAAAATATTATATTTTAATGAATTAATTTTTTATTATTATTAATTATTCTTACAAAAAAAATTGGTATGCCGAATATTGGAAAATGCCATACCGACAATTGGCTAGTGGTACCGACTACTGGCAAAAAAGCATTGTTTTAATAAAACAACAAATTTATGAAATTTAAGAAAAATTTATTAAAACTTATTTATTATTGCAAAAACTATACAAAATTTCGAATCTGAATAAATTAACTTTGTAAGTATTGAAATGTTCCACTCAGAATGGTGAGCGATTAAAAACACACAAATCCTAAAAGTGCCGACTACTGGTACACTTACCCTACACATTTTAGTAAAATTTTTTTAACTTACTTCATTTCGTTGGGAAGCTAGAGTGATTTCCACCTACATGGACGGACATCGCTAAATCGGCATTTGTGGGGTCTAAAATGTATACTTCGAGGTGTTACAAATGGAATAACAAACTTAATATACCCTCCATACAATGGTGGAGGGTATAAAAACATCAACGATACTCTATAATAATGTTCTCAAAAAACACGATAAGTAGTCCTTTATATAATTCGTGACTGAAAGTTCCGTTAAACATTATCCCTGGGAAAAAATATTTATATATTTAATATATATTGATGGCGTTTTAGAAAAACAATCTTTAAAAATCCACGATTGATAAAAAATCTACTATTGATAGTGGATGATAGAGAAAATATTCTTTATAAAATTCACGATTGATAGGTATTTTGAAGTAATATTTTTGCTAAAAATCCACGATTGAAAGTCTTTAAAAATTTATTCTTTAAAATTCTACGATTAAGAGTTTATAAAAAATATCCTTTAAAAAGCCTTTAAAAACTGTTCGACAAATATCATTAGAAAAATTATATCTTTAAGAAAATTAAAAAAATCTGAAATAAAATGCTTATTTGCGGTCGCTTAAAAAACATTGCATACATTAAAATAAGAAATTTAGAAAATATAGTGGTTATCTACACATTCCCTTTTTATATAATGTTTTTTTTTTAGTTTTAGCAGGTCCTTTTTTTATAATACATAGATCTTCAATATCTTTTAATATCCGGTTACTCGTTTATGATAGTTTTCGAAAGAATAAAATTAAGTCACTTAGCATCACTGAAATGCCATTAAGAACTCTTACATCAAGTCTTTTTAGTTGTCTTCTCTTTCTCTCTAATCTCTTCCTCCCTCTCTTAATTGTTTCATAAGTGCGAGTTCAAATTCCTGTGTACAACAGTGCGTGAGTGAATGTGGTGTGTGTGCGATGGTGTTCGTGTTGTATCATTGGGATTTTTTCCTTACATGTGTACACCTAGCTACCTGCCTGACTGACTGACTGCGTGACAGTCAGCAGACAGGCAACTTAAGCGGTCCTTAAGCTATTATTGTTGGCAGGCTGACTGACTGATGCCGCCGCCCGGCTTAGTTACTTCCTTAAACATCTGTCTATTCATTTGGTTTTCCATAGAAAATTAGGACTTTGTGTGGAGTACCTACTTAAATGTGAACATGGTGTTGTTGTTATTACTGGATTTCTCTGCAAGAGAAAGATATCTTCTGTACATGAGGAATAGTGAGAAAATGAGAGCAAGGGATGAAATGCTGAAACAAACCTCTACAAATTTGACTCGGTCGTACATAGTCATCGAAATTTCCCATTGCTAATCAGTATCACATTAACTCTGGTCGTGTTCAGAACAATTTTGTTTCGTTCTTCCTGTTTTTCTTCTTCTATCTCCTCTAATTCAGGAGGTTTGAGTTAATATCGTTGTGGTCGTCGTGTCGTGTAATTTTTTTTCAACAAAAAATATTTTTTTTTTTAAATAAAAAGAAACAAATATTCAATAGCAAAAAAAATGTCTCATTCTATGGAAAATTGTAAAATATTTAAAAGGAATAATGCCACCGTTTGGCAGTATGTCCTCAGTGTTGTCCTCAAGGAGCTGAAAATCACTTAAAATGGAATTTTTTCAATTTAAAAATTACCTGAAAATTTGGTTTTTGCCGCCCTTTGTGGAATATATCCAGTGACATGGAATTAAGCACAGCAAGCTAGTGCTTTCGAATGGGTAAGTGTAATTTTCAGGAACGAATTGCAGGCAAGAAGACATTTTGGGGTGTCTTTTGGAGGTCTCTGGAGCATAAAAGAAATTTAGAAGGTTTCCTGTTCGAAAAGATCCTTTGCGAACAGGATGTCTGTGTTGGAAAGGCTTTTCGTAGGTCTTATAGCCAAATAGAATTTTATGAGGTAGCATGCTTTTAAAAACATTTGACAAGGTTTTACATTTTTTAGAGGACTTTTATATATTTTTTAGCCAAAGGAGATGTTTAAAAGATTTCCATTATGTATATAAATGATTTTCTGTATTTTTAAGATCTTATTAGGTTATTATATCTACAAAATAGAGTCGTAATATAAATTTCAAGGGAAATATTTTTTCTTATATCTATGTAGTACTTTTGGGGGTATTTCTCTCTGCAGCAAAATTTGGGAGATCTCTCGTGTAAATGAGTCCTTCACAAGATCCTACATCCATAGAATGTATTCAGAAGGTCATAGACGAATTTTAAAGAGCTGTCAATCCAAAAAAACCCCTTTGAAGTTTGTGTTTTTTTGTAGAAGTCATTTAGTTGGCCTTCTAACTGTAGAGTACTTTTAGGCTTTCTCAGAACTGTAGGAAATCCTTTTGGTCCTCTAGGCATTAAGATCTTTTTAAAGATCTTCAGCATTTTTAGATGGTGTTCTGGCCCTAACAAAGGTCTTTTTGACCCCCCCAAAATCTGTATCTTGAGAATGTCTTCTAAACTGTTAAGACTTGTACAACATTCTATACCTTTTAAACCGTTGTCGATCGTTGTCCTTTCTCTGTTTTGAGCATTTGGCTCTATGCTCACTCTCGTTCTCTTTGATCAGAGTTTCGTGAAATATGGAACTATCTGTAGACTCTTCACCGTAGAAAACCAAGAAATGCTCTCTCTCGCAAGCGTTCGTTGTTCTCTCTCTATGTTTTGACATTATTCGTGTTTTTCCCGATTTCCCTCTGGGATCTATTTTTTCTAGCTATGATCGTATTTTCCCGCTCTTTTTTTCAGAGAGCGCCGGAGCTCTCTCTCAACGATCACAGATTTCTTACTTTTTTTTTATTGAAATATGAACTTTGCTTCTATTTGGAGCCAATTTTTTATTCTTTCCTGATTTCCATTTGGGAGACGATTATAGGAAAGTATATTGTTCCCAAAAAATAAAGTATGTTAAATTGTCGATACTGACATTCTCGCTTTGACAGCCTTCAAAAGCTTAGCTTTTGTGTCCTCTTTTGGGAAATAATTTCATTTCACGGTGACTTGTTTACCAATGCTTTAAAAGGACTTGTCCGACCGAATTTTAGGAATAAAAAATTTTCCTGCAACATTTCGATCGGTCCTCAAATCCTTTTTCCCCTTCCTTTAATTAGTTTTTTTTTTTTTTGTGGGAATTTTCTATGTCATACAACTTGGGTGATCCGCCCTCCCTCTCCCCCTAGAGGGTACATTGGGAATGTGACCTCAAGGAATTCACACACCAAACACACACACACACTGACGCTCTCCTGGGTATCTCTTGGGTCAATCATTGGGAACATTGCATTAAACCACGCAAATATAATAAAAAAGAAAAAAAAAAAAAACAAACAACAAAACAGAACATGACTCATTTTGTTTGAAATAGAAATATGATATGACATAATTGAGAGAAGCAAGCAAACCAGTGAGCCAACCAATTAGTCCAACAGCCATTGAGCCATCCAGGCTGTTATCCTGCTGCCTGCTACCAACACATACACGCAAACAAAAAAAAAAATGAAGCCATAAGAGAGGAGGAGATTTGGATGGTGATGGCGGAATACAACACTTTAAACTATGGCACAATTTTGTCAAAGGATTTTGGGCAGGGGGGTTTGGGGAAGGAAAGTCAGTGATATGATTACTACAATAGAAATTGTGTTTGTGTAATTGTGTTGGAGAATGAAAAATGAACTGTGCTGTGTTGGGGTTAAAGGGGTCTCCCCACAGTTCTTCATCATCATCATCATTACCATCATGTTGATGTTTTTGTGTTTGTTTTTTGGTGAGAGGGATGTGGTATCACTGCCACTATCATTTTCAGCAAGTTTTGTAATTTTTTCCATTTTTCTTTTTGGGATTGGCTTGACTTGTATCCAATTTCATCAGCTTCTGGGGTACACCATGGTTGTTTTTCTTTGGTTCCATGTGAAGTGGCCGTAATTATTTTTCATTCTTTTTTGTTGGAACGCAACTAAGGGTCACAAATTGTTAATGACATGATAAGCAAAGAATAGCTCTCTCCCAGGGGTTTTGCTGTGATAATTTTGCCCAAAACAATTGGCGATGTTTGAGAGGAAAACTTCGTTGAGGATGACATCATGACAACTGATAATAATTCTATTACTTCGATGGGGGCAGAGAATTTTAAATAATCAAAAAATTAAAAAGAAAACATCAGGAGGAGACTACATCATGGCATTGAAACTGGTTTCAAATACATTTTTTTCAATGTTTATGGGCCATGGGCAAATAATTCGTATTTGGTTTGGAAACATCGGAGATAAGCCAAAAGGATATGAGGGACACAAAAACATATTAGCAGTTGCTTTTTTGAATTTTTGAAATTTGCCTTTCCTTTAATGAAGTTGATGAGAACTCCTTGCATTCCCCCACCAACACTATCTGTTTTTGATAAACTATCTACGCAACCGGATGTGATTTTGATGTGTTTGAGTTTTTTCTTGTTTTGTTCTTTGGCAAACAGGATGTTTGCCTTTTATATCGTCTCTCTATCCGTACTCTTTTTGATAGTTCCTTTAGATTTCTGTTTTCAATTACTTTGGCAATATCGTTGTGTTTGTTGTAGCACTTCTTTGCTGTTGTATTCCCAAATCAATCATACAAAAAACTTAAAGAAAAAATACAAAACAAAAAAAAAAAATCGAACGAACCTAAAGAAACAGGATATAAAACATGGATATGTAAACCAGAAAAAAAAAACAACAACAAGAAAAACAAATGCAGAGGGATAAGGAAACAAGTGAATGACATACTGCTCTCTCTTGCTTAAGCCAATAAGGGATAGTATTATTCACATTGTTTTGTAGTCTTCTTCCCCGGTGCCTTCTTTAGTTTATTTTTCGATAAGTAAAAGGAGGCAAATGAGAAATTTATAATTTCCGCTTGGCAACAGGTGGTTGCAAAAATAAGAAAAGAAGAATGGAATATAATATATTTTTTATATATATAAATTGGTGATTTAATACAATTTACCAAACGAAATATGGAATATTTTAAGTGGAATCATACATAAAAAAAAAAACAATTAAATTATGTATTTTTAATCACAAAGGAAAAAAATAATTCACCTAGCTAAATTTAAGTAAAGGCTTAAAATACTTGTCTATCTTATTTGTTTTATTTGAAGATGTTCTAATTCAGTTAAATAAATTGCACCGAAATTTTTTTTATAAAATCTCCGAATTTATTGTTTTAAAAATAAAAAAAATATGTATTTTTTAATTAAAAATGTCTCATTTTTTTTTGTTTGAAAATCACTCAATTCAGCCACCTGAATTAATCACAAAGTTAAAATTGCTTAAATTATAATTTTTTTTCGTATAAATTGTTTAATGTGTTAGTAATTTGGCGGTGATTCTAATATCAAATTTCAGAATTTCAGCTCTTTAATTTCCCCCATAATCAAATTTAGTGCCAGTTAGTACTTTTATAGAATTAAATATTTATTTATATTTTTATAAAATTAAATATTTAGGTCAATACCTTCACTCAATGCCACATTGAGTACCATTTAGTAATTTTTGTACAGTTATAGTATACATTTCCAAAGCCATCTCCATATCTCAATTCCAGTTACCAACAGAGACCCCAAAGTCAAATTTGAGGATTCCAGCCATATCCCGTCCCCCAATACCAAATTTAGTACCGTTTGGAATATTCGTTCAAATGGAGGTCGCATTTAGTCATTTGAAATTATCCTAATATCAAGTTTCAGAATTCCAGCTCTTTAATTTCCCCCCATTACCAAATTTAGTATCATTTAGCAAAATTATAGTACGCATCAGTTCCTTCTCAAAAATTTCAAGATTTCAGGTCAATTCCATTACCCAATACCAGATTTAGTACTTTTCGTACTTTTTACTACTTTTTTTTACCATATTTCAGGTTTCAAACACTTTCCGTTCACCCAATACTAAATTGTACCAAATATAGTACTATTTTGTACTTTTCGTGCCCTTGACCACCAAACTGACCACCAACAGGGACCCCAGTACAAAATATAACTACATCCGTTCACTATAAATCAAAATGTAATAAATTTGGTACCATTTAGTACAGTTCGTACAAGAAGTGCTGCGCTTAACGAAAAAAAAATATTTAGACGTTCAAATGAAAACTAAATAGCAATAAATTTTCGCAAACAAATTACAAATTATTTTTAGTAAATTAATTTCTAATACCATCTTCTAACATAAATATCAATCAAGCTTATTTGCGTACCCATTTTATGTCCAATATTTCTTCCCTAATATGCCACTCATAATTTACCCCTTATTTACTACATCGTTGTGCTCAATAATGTTCTTTCGTGCCTGCTTACAATTCTTAAGTTACTCTATTCCAAGAGCTTACTGTTTTGCAGGGAGAAAGAGAGAGGAGTGCTCTCTTCACCATCTTCCTCCGAATAATAGTTGAGTGCGTGCGTTTGTCATGAGTAGGAAAACAGCTTGTTGTCTGTTCACAACATGGCTTAAATTAAACCTCTACGTAAATAATGCTTCTTGTTCTTCTTCATCGTCTTCTCATAATATGGTAACCTACATATGCACTACCATTGAACGTAGTTGTTGTTGTCATTGTCGTCGTTCTGTTATTCACGTGTGTGTCTGATGTATTCCTCTACATTTTGTCACATGCTTTATTTGTCTCTCAAGTGCCATCACGCACACACAAAAACACTTGCCATCACACACACACACACTGAGTGAGTTCCTCATCGTTCACAAGAATATCTGCAGCGTGAGTGTGAGAAATTTCCATATGAAGAGCCGGAATAAGTCCTTTCCTCTCCTCCCCTGTGTGTTAAATGTGTGTTGTGCTGGTCCTCGAATAGCAGTAATTCACATCCTGCGAATGTGTGTGTGTGTGTGTGAAAATATATGTTTGACAATTCACATGTACATGACCTACAAAGCCAACAACATCAAAACAAGAGGTGTCATCAACATTCTCTTGGCAGTCTCAAGTTGTTGTTGTGTCATCACCAACAGCAGCAAGTTTTTTTCTTCTGAAAAGGAGAAGGGATAACTGCTAGGCAGAAGGTACTTTATCTGCTATTTGAAATGACAGCTACTCATCCTTTTATTGTCGTATATTTTTTTTTTTTTTCGTTTACTGCCTTTGTTGCGACACTAACCAAAACCAACAGCAGCAACAACAGCATTGAAAACACTTCACACAGCATTCCTGCGGTCTTTGCCGAGCGAACAACCAAGCAACCAAGTCAGTCAATGGTTTTTTTTTTGGAAAAACAGTTCCCCCCTTGCCGAACTGGCTATGACAGTAGCCACGGAAATCAGGAAATGCTTAACGTAGATGTTGTTGCTGCTGCTGTTGTTTTTTTTTTTGATACGTTGCATAGATTGTAGACTCAACTGCTGCAGTATTTGACATGTTACCTTAAAGGTATTTACTTGCGGATTGTTGGACAGACGGACGGCTGGACGGACCCACATGCTGCAGCCTCTTTTGTTTTGAGTTTTTCGATTTTTTGGTGTGTTTGCTTCTCCTTTTTATTTTCTCCAAAACAATATGCTGTTGATTTTGTAAGGATTTCTGTTTCCAACCATTCTTGCATCTGTCGCTTATATCTGGGCATGGCATTGTGTACATGGGTGTGTGCGTGTGAGTTTGCATTGGTGAGAATCAAAAGCAAACGACTGCGTGAAGGGCGATATCCATAAAGTGTTTCGGGTTTTGTGAGACAATAACCAAAAATCGACTTGGCTGGCCTGGCCTGGCCGGCCTGCCATTCAATCTGTTGTGCTTTGATTTTGGAGGAGCATAAAGAACACAAACACACACATTTGGAAATCCTTGGGAATCATGGTAATTCAACCTTAACAGCAATGTGATAGGGAATTAGTTTTGAGTGCTGAACTCGGTGGGGAAAAATTTGCAATTGATGCCATTCAGTTACTCTCAAATGGAAGAAAATTGCAAAAAATGAATTTGTGGAAAAAAATTACCTTCACTACATTTCCCAACACCTCTAAATTTATTAATAATCAGAAAATATTTATTTTCGATTTGGAAGAATTTAAATTGAGTAATATTGCCAAGTCAAGAATTTGTTCATTTTGTCCAGATTTCCATTAAAACCTGGAAACTGTTGTCCAATTCAATAAAAATGCTTTAAACTTAATAATATTGGCGAATTATTTCTTCTAAAGGTGAAATTGTCAAAAAGCCTCAAATTAAATAACATTGCAAAATTTTAATTCTGGATTAACTTTTACTTTTTTTTTCACATTTGAAATACATTTCGTTAAATATTCAGAATTGAATCAAGTTTTCTCCTCGATTTCAAAATTATGAAATTTTAAACCATTTTAAATGAGAGGGTCTCAAAGATATCAAAATATACACAAATATAGTTTTTTTGAATTATTTTGTTTTTGAATTCAATTTATTCAATTTCTAATTCCTGTTTTAATTTTTTACTAATTGTTCCCCCTTTATTTTTTCCTTTCCTTTTTAGAAAATTGGCTGTCGCATTCTGAAGGTCTTCTCCAATGTGGCACCGCAGAGTACAGACCGTGTTGTCCAGACGGTGGGCAAACAAAATGAGGTTATTGATGCCATACGCGAGGTTATTACGCTGACACGAGAAACACCCATCAAAGGTCCCGTCCACAACTATGATCCCCTGAATTATGATCGCATGTATGCCGATGAATATGGCGGTTATGGCAATATTCCCGGCAGCAGTCGTCCCTCCAGAGATGGTGGTCGTCGTGGAGGCGGTGGTGATGATAGGGATTATGGCCGTGGTGGTGGTGGACGTCATGATGATCGTAGCCGCAGTGGTGGCCGGCGCGATAATCCATTTGTAAATCCATGGGCCGCGGATGATGGTGGTTACAATGGAGGCGGTGGAAGTGCTGGTTATGGTGCTGGCGGAGCGGCCGGTTATGGTGGCAGCAGTGGTGGCGGTTTTGGCAATAGCTTTGGTGGCGGTGGTGGAGGTTTTGGTAATGCTGCAGGTGGTCCCATGCCGGTTAATAACTATGGTGGAGGTGGCTATGGCAGCCAGGGTGGTTTTGGTGCAGGCAATGCTGCTGCTGGTTATGGTGGTGGCGGCTTTGGTGCTCCCGCAAATCAAGGATATGGCGGCGGTGGTGGCGGCATGAATCAGGCAGGTTTTGCTGGCGGTCCAGCCATGGGTAATGGCATGGGAGGTGGACCTGCCCCCGTGTTTGGCGCCAATGGTAATGTACCCAATAACATTACCGGTACTCTACCCGAGGGACATGATCCAAAGAATAGTACACAGGTTTCCATACCAAAAGAGGTTAGTTTTGGAAATCAGAAGCAATTGAAGAATTTGTTTAAATACTCTTTTTTTTCTTTCACAGATGGCCGGTGCTATTATCGGTAAGGGTGGCAGTCGTATACGTCGCATACGTAACGAATCGGGTGCTTATATAACAATTGATGAACCCCTACCTGGTTCTACAGATCGTATTATTACCATTTCTGGTAATCCCAAACAAATACAAATGGCCCAACATTTGTTACAGCAAAGGTTAGTATGCAAATACAAGTAACAATTTTCATCTCATTGAAAAACAAATTCATGACATATTTACATAAAATCCATTAAAACCCCCCATTTATGGTTCAAGGTTCATTATTTAAGTGTTAGTTTTTAAGTGGTGAATTGTAATTTATATATATTATATAAATATTTTTTATTTTGGTTTGGTGAAGGTGTTATCCAACGGTGCAACTCATTTCATAAGTGTGTGTGTGGTGTTCATTAAAAAAAAAAAAAATAAATAAAACAAAATCCCAGTTAACAAATCAAAACGCTTCTTCTACCCCCCCTCCATCATTCACGATACTCATTGTTTGGAAGACTAGTGATTTTGTTGTTTTGCTTTAGATTTAAACAATAAATCCCTTGTCTTCTTACAATTTGTATTAATATCTACACATTATAAATTAATTAACCACTCTTCAAAATAACCGTCATCAAGGACTAAAAAGAAAAAAATGAAGCGAAAACTTTACTAATATTCTCATTACATATTAAAAATATAAATAAAAAAAAAATTAAAACATTCAATAAAATCTTATAAGAAACATATGTTAAGAAAAAAGAAAGTAATAAAGATTATTCCACTATACAAAAATTATATATTATTGTTATATTGTAAAATAGCTTGAAGGGAAAAAGAACGGCTTTAGTTTCTAGCATAATCCTCATTCCAATAGGTTTTGCCTTTGTTTAGGTAAATATTCTGCTAAAGATACAATAAAAAATAAATAAATACAATATGATGTCTACTCGGAATGTTCATATACACCTAATTCAATCGCGGAGGGTAATCACCAAATTCTATTTTTCTAAAATAATAGGAAACCCTAATTAAAAGTAAAATCAATAACAAATTATAGAGCCAACAATACATTATGGACTATAAAATTATAGCCTAACAAATAATACACGTGTATCGGCGCATTGAACCCAAATAAAGTAAATCAAGTCGCCTCTATTCCACACTTTTTTATTCTTCAGATTAAGATTCTTTGAAAACCAAACGTTTCAGCCATAAATTGTCTTTGGCAATATTTTTTGTAACACGAGGACTATTTCGGTCCGAAATTTTAAGTTTAAAACGAGTCACCAAGGTTTTTAAAGTTCTTTTTTTCTTTCAAAAATTGTTAAAGACTTCATTTGAACGGGATCGGAAAAAGTCAAAATATTCCCCCAAATTTCTTGTCATAAAGTTCTATAGGTCACAGAACGCATCAAAACTCTAACTCTAAAATTTTTTTCCTCGACAAAATTTAGCACTTTTTCGAATTCGTTAAAAATTATCTTAAAACTTCACTCTGCAACAGCCGCCAATCTGTGATGTGAAAATGTTTAAATGGCATTCGGCTTGCGGATCAAAAACAAAAAAAAAAAAAAAAAAAAAAAAAAATTATTATATAGCGACCTTTTTATGGCTTGATATAGCTTTTATCACAAACAAAGGAACCCAATATTTTGGGCTCTACTGCTATAGAAGAAGAACCCCAACAATAACGTTTTGCATAGAATTTTAACAATGGAGGCAGATGTTGGCAGCTCATTAAACTTATTTCAAGGAACACCAGTGATAAAAACTGCCCAAAGAAAAATATTTCTTCTTGTAGAAACTAGAAAACCTTTATGTCTTGATACTTACATGCACGATAACTCTCGAGGGGATCATCCGATTTGATTCATACTTTGTACCTCGTAATATTATTGTCAAACTTAAATCAAGTTCGGAGATGGACAATATCGATCCACTCCTTCTGGTACCTCCCACACAAAATGTCAACATTTTCAAAGAAAATAATTTAATGTACAGAAAGAGAAAAGGATAATCCAGCTTTGCGAATCCTAATATTTGCATCAGTGCTAGGTCAGGTGCGAAAATGGACAATATCGGTCTAATCCATCTCGATCATTTTGAATAATTTTAAATCTTATTAAATGTGACGTAACTGTCCGATTGTCTTCAAATTACACTCATCACAATATTTTCAATAACCCAAGGTCTGGTGCGAAGATGGGATATATCGGTTCACTCCTTCTGGTACCTCCCCCACAAAAAGTCAAAATGTTTAATATTCATGAAGCTCATAAAACACGAATTTAACATCCGATTCCATTCAAACATGGCACATCTCAATATTTCCATAAACACAAGATCCGTTATAAAGATGGAAGAGATCAGACTATTCCCCCCACAAAGGGTCAACGTTTTGAATGACCAAAACGATCATAAAATCCGAAATAAGCTTCTGGTTATCTTCATATTTCACACATCTCAATATTTCTACTAACACAAGATCTGTGGCGAGGATGGAATATATCGATCCACTCCTTCTAGTACCTCTCCCATAAAGGCTACCATTTTTAATACATAAATCTCTTATAAAGTGCGAAACTTGGCATATGTAAGTATTTTTCTCAACCAGAGAGAATATGCTATTTAACGAGTAGTCTGGTACCTTCCCCACAAAAGGTTATCATTTGGTTTAAAAAGTATTCCCACGAAACAGGAAGTAATTGCTTTTTTTTAAATTTAGCACACCTCAACATTTAGATCAGAATGTGATGAAGTGGAATGCTTCTGATACCTCACCCACATTTTAATATTTTCTAAAACTAATCGCATATTTCATATAAAGTGAAGGAAGTAACCAATGCAGTCCAAACCTGAGACGTCGCAATATTTACATCATATTTATAAGTTTCGATATGAAATGGACAATACTGACCCATTCCTGCGGAACCTACTCCATAGAGGAATTTGAATAATCATAGCAGAAGTCTAAATATATTTAAATAATCGAACATTTGCTGAGGGTATACATCTGCCGACAAGACCAACTGATACTTTTTAGCTTTTTATTACATGTTTTACTTTATCTCGTCTCAGTTGAAGTGGTGTATAACAAACTATTATTTAGTTTCCTATATTTTTATATATTTCTGTTAATTTGTCTCGAAAATAAAATTCAAATACTAATTTCATTATTTTCCCCCTCTTTTATCTTTGCAGTGTCCATGAAAATCAACGTAAAAACTTCTAAGTAACAGTTTTGAAATTCCTTAATATAAACAAACAAGCAAAACAAACAACAAAACAAGAAAAAATAATTATATTTTTAAAAATTATATATATATATATTAAGTAAGAGCTCCACCAAAATATTCTATAAATGTCCCCCTCCCTCCCTAACCTTCACGAAAGAAACTCTTAATTGGAAGAAATTCAGAAAGAAGAAACAAATACGAAATTCTCCCTCCAGCACTTCAACAAGTTCCAGCATCCATCATCTTCTAGCCAGCCACACATCGCCACATTACAAAGTTACATGGAGGTATTCGATTGAACCAAACCTACAAACTACGCTAATTGTAAGGATCACAACTAAAGGAATTTATTGAAAAGGAATCGATAATTAACAACTACTTATACACATAATTATATAAAAAGTTCAAAGAGCCAAAATAAATTCTGCATAAATCAAAAGCAGATTAGCCAAAAACAACAAACAATTTGAGAGCATCTGTTTCTTCCTTTCCAAAAAAAAAAAAAAAAAAAAAAAAAACAAAATTAAACAAACCATTTAAAAGTTTGATACTTTATTTCCTTCTTTCTAAGTTTAAGTTTAAATATACACATATATTTTAATCATTAAAAAAAACACAAAACAAACCCAATATAATTTCCGCTTTCTTGTGTGTAACTTGTCACCCTTTTCCCTCCATTTTTCTCCCTTGTCTCCATTCACATTCATAGGTTTTTAAGAAGACCCAAATTTTTTAACTGTCTGTACAAATAAAGGCAGACACTGTTGGTGCCACCCATTAATAATAATCAATAATATTTTCTTGACAAAAACCCCCATACCCCCTAACCTCTCCTTAAATTAGTTTGTATTATTATTTTTTTAATTAAAAAAATAAGAATTATACACCGAAGAAGAAGAAGAAGAAAAGTTAAGAAACAAACACCAACAATTATTATTATTAATTCAATAATGAAGAAGAAAAACAAAACAAAGGAATAAAGTTCAAGTAACTTAAAACAACAAGAACCCACCATCGTAAGAATTGTTTCAGTAAATACAAAATAATATTTAAAAACAAAACAAAAAAACAGACGTCGTTTCTCTTGTTTTTTTCTCTATTCTATCTTTCCAACTTATTCCCTATTTCGTTTTGTTACCTCCTCGTTTGTCATCATCATTTATGTTTCATTTGTAGAAACATTTTTTACTGTTCTCCGCTCTTCGCCCTCTTTCCTCTATTACATATTTTGTAATATGTTGTTTTTTTTTTTCTACCAATCTGCTGCCTCCCTTTTTGTCCCCAAAGCAGCCAGCAACCCCCCTCAGCTACATTTACATTATTTTTACATGTAATTCATATACGCGTATAATATTATTCTTTATATAATTTGATTATATATTATATTCTAAATAATATTATCATAATTATAATTTATATACATACGTAAATGATAGAAGGCGTCTTATTCTTAAAATCAAACCAAAATTTGTAATATTAAAAAGGGATAAATAATGATAAAATAAAAAAAAAAATAATTAAAAATAAAAAAATTGGTTTTATTTAAGTTATCTCAAAGGCTTCCACTATTATATTCCTTGTGGAAAAAAATATTATTCAGAAAAAGGATTAAAGAAAAATTTCCTAAAAATCCATAATTATAGCTCGGATAGATCATCTTCTAAACTTTTTTTCTGGTTCTGTTAGAAGCTATG
This sequence comes from Musca domestica, assembly GCF_030504385.1. Lineage (NCBI taxonomy): Eukaryota > Metazoa > Arthropoda > Insecta > Diptera > Muscidae > Musca > Musca domestica. Next base: position 10,348,342 of record NW_026712230.1, on the reverse strand, counting down.
CTTATGGCTTGTTCAGCCATGAGCTAAATCTCCCTAAATATTCTTAAAAATTGTTTGATTAAAGGTTATTGAGTATAAGTCCCAAGTTAAATTTTTAAGGATAAAATTATGTACTGGTCGGAGTTTCAGGAATGGGGACAACTGATCGCTTAGCTCACTATCAATGTTCGCCAATAATGCCTGAACAAGGGGATTGAACGACTCCTTGTTAGTTTTCAATAACAAAACCATTGGCTCCTGCAGCTTTTGTTCGCCAGGGTTAGGTTAAAGGATGCGCGGTTGTATAAACAACCACTCCACTCTAAGACCTATTGGTCTATTGTGCTCATTCTAAGTTAAGAAGATAGGAGAATAGAATAGAGAGAAGAGAAGGAAATGAATAGCGGATGGTGAAGAAGTGAGATTCTGAATAAAGAGTAAAGAAGTTAGTAAATTTGCATCCAGGGTGTACCAGCGTGACGTCCTTAGCCATCTTAGTCTTCTGGCTAACTGAAGAATGACTGCTGGCACGATGTCGGAGAGGCAGCACAAATCTGGCAGAATTTGCTTACCCAGTAGCCTCTGCCTCACTCGTATAAGAGTTGGGCAGTGGCAGAGTACGTGCTCCATCGTCTCAGTTTCTTCCTCGTCCTTACAAAGCCTGCAGTATTCCACAACTGCCATAGATTTGATTGCAAATGAATGTAGAGCCTTCAGGGCCGCTTAACTATCGACACCGGACCGCCAAGTTTATTGATTCTATTTGCCAGCAGCTCTATTGCCTTCCTGACAGCAAAGATTTCTGCTTATGCTACAGTCGTTGCTTAGTTTGAACTATCGTTGGATACTTAGATTTTCACAGTAGACCCCAGCTCTCGTTCAGCTTTCCATCTTTGATCCGTCATTATAGACTGCTATACCGTTAAAAGGTGGAGTGTCGCGGCTCTAGATGTCTTTTTTAGGTATATGAATATCAAGTAGTTCAAAGCTGTGCCTAGGTGATAGATAATCGCTAGGTATAGCCTGATTTAATATTGACTCCGTCATTGTCCCAGTTCATTGGGTCGCAGGACACACCTAGCAGCTTCTTCCTCTACAAATAAACCTAAAGGTTTCAAATTGAGTAGGGTGTCCAGTGCGGATTGGGGTGTGTTCCTAAACGCGCCTGTAATTAGTAGCGATGCAACTCTTTGGACTTTATCAATGCTTTTACTGAATGTGGGTTTCCCTAAGGAGTGCCACCAAACAAGCCCCCCATAGGTTAGAATTGGTCGGACAACTGACTCATATAACCATTTGATTATGTAAGGCTTGAATCATCAGCTTTTTCCTATGCAGTTTTTGCAGGAATAAAGGCAATTAAGTCCTTCTTCGCTCGCTCCTGGATGTTCCTCTTCCAGCTTAGTTTCTGATCTAGGAGATATTTTGCTTCCGAAGAAAGCTTTAACATAACACCATCAAGTATTGTTAGCGAAAAGACTGGGATTTTCCGCTACCTTGTGAAGAGTACGAGCTCAGTTTTTGATGGGTTCAAGCCAAGTCCATTGCGGCGTGCCCATCTGGAGAGTTTAACTAGAGCTCCCTCCATAAGATCTGAAACAGTTTGCGGGAATTTTCTAGCAATCAGCAACGACGATTAGAATTTCATTTATTACCAAAAGCCAGGGTAGAGGTGACAGAATCCCTCCTTGCTCGCCTAGCAACCATTGATATTTGCTGATCTATACTTTCGAGTCAGTTGCAAACGTTTTACTGTGTTCGTCCTATTTACACTATGCAAAAATTTTCCGGTTGCAATCTGGAGTGTGGAGGGAAATCGCAAGTAGATATGATAATATTCAAAAGTAGAAACGGGGTGAGTTCTCAGAGTTTGGGGCGTCAAAATTTCTGGGAGAAAGTTGTATTATTAGTTCAGAGAGCGAAACTCCGAAGGGGGTTTGTGTTCCCTGAACAAAATTTTTATTTTACGGTCTTTTATAAAAATAATGGTTAAGGATATATAAAATTTACTGGCTGAGAATCAATATCCAGACGAAACGGAGTCTTGAAATTTTGCACGAGTGTCAGTCCTGGTGTGTAGGCATTTGATAAGGCTGTGTTTGTGGTAATTTGTACTAAAAATTCTGAAATTTGGAATTTGGCCACGTGAGAGTAGACGTACCAAAGATTTTTTGGAAATTCAAACATTAAGGCTATGTAAATTTCTAAAACCATTTGGAGTTATGTGAAAGGATAGAGCTAAAATCTGAAATTTGGTTTGAGAATCAAGGTTGGAAAGTAAGATGTATATATGAAGGTGGAAAATGTGTAATAAGTGTGTGAATGGTACCAAAGTTGGACAGGGTGAACGGATGAAGCAGGAATTTTGAAAATTTTTTTATTCGTGTCTCTAGTTGGTTTGTGATAAAAAGGGGTGGTTTTGGAAATGGGTACTACAGGTGCACGAAAAGTACTAACTAGTACTAAAGTTGGTACAAGTTGGTATTGATAGTTCATGTGTAGCCTGGGCAATACTGGGCATACTATAATTGTAGGAAAATTACTAAATAGTACTAAATTTGGTATTGGTTGAAAAAATACGGCTGGAATCCTGAAATTTGAAGCCGGAATGTTGTGAGAAAAAGCTGGGTTTGGAAATGCTTATTATTGTTCGAAAAACACTAAGTGGTACTAAATTGAGTATTGGGGAATGTATAGAGCTGGAATCCCGAAATTTGATATTGAGGTCTCTGTTGGTATCTGGTGTTGAGATATGAAGCTGGTTTTTGTACTATAATTGTAGAAAAAATACAATATTTAGTATTGGGTGAAGGAATAGAGTTGAAATCCTGAAATTGGATATTCAGGCCATTGTTGATATCTGAGGTTGAGCTATGGAGATTGTTTTGAAAATGCGTACTATAATTGTTCGAAAAGTACTAAGAGTACTAAATTTTGTACAATTTGGCATTGGGTGAACAGATAGTGCTTGAAATCTGACATTTGGTATTAGAGTCGCTGATCATATTTAGCCTTGACATAAGTAGGCGCGTAATTGTACAATAAGTAATAAATGGTACAATTTGGTATTAGGTAAAGGAATAGAGGTGAAATCCTTACATTTGATATACTATAATTTTTCGAAAAATACTAAGTGGTACTAAATTTGGTATTGGGTGAAGTGATAGAGGTACAATTCTAAGTTTTGATATGAATGTCACCCTTGGTATCTGGAATAGATATGTGGAGGTTGTTTTGGAAATGCGTACTATTATTGATCGAAAAGTACAAAATTGAAATAAATGCTACTAAATTTAGTATTGAGTGAAGGGATAGGCTGAACCGGGAAATTTTATATTGCGATAGCTTTTGGTGTATAGGATTAAGATATGAAATGGTTTTGCAAATGAGTACTAAAATTATACGAAAAGTACTAAATTTAATATTCAGTGGATGTATACGGTTGAAATCCCGAAATGAATTGAGGTCTCTCTTGGTATCTCGTGTTGAGATGAAATCCCGAAATTTGATATTGAGGTCTAAGTGGTACTAAATTTGGTATTGGGTGAAGGGATAGAGCTGAACCGTGAAATTTTATGTGAAGTCACTGTTGGTGTCTGTAATTGAGGGAAATGAAAATCGTATTATTAACGTACCAAAAGTGCAAAATGTAAAAAAGAATACCCTCCACCATTTGGAACGATTTTGGAAATTTTCCAAGAAATAAGATCCGTTAAAAATTCTGTAAAAATTTTAAAATTGCTAAATATAGGGAGTTACCGTTATATTAGGGTCTATACGAAGACGTAAACCTGCATAGGAAATTTTTGCCATAGGCCATTGCAATGTTCAAATACGAAATTTTAAATAATTCCGGTGAATAATGTCGCTAAAATCATGAAAATACCGGGATGTACCGTTATATAAGGGCTATACGAAGACGTGGACCTGCACAGACAATTTTCTGTCTTAGCCTGTAGTATCCATTACGAACTTCAAATACAAAAATTGAAAGATTTCCGGTGAATAATGTCGCTTAAGTCATCAAAATACCGAATATCGGGAGGTACCTTCATATGACGAAGACGTGAACCTGCATAGGCAGTTTTCTGTCACAGGCTGTAGTACCCATTAGGAACTTTAAATACGAAATTTGAAACAATTCCTGCGAAGAATGTCGCTGAAATACGAAGATGTGAACCTGCACAGACAATTTTCTCTCTTAGGCTGTAGTAACCGTTATGAAATTCAAATACGAAATTTGAAAAAAATCCGGTGAAAATTTTTACTATAATATTCAGAATACAGAATATAGAGAGTTACCGTTATATGGTGGACCTATATAGCCCGAAAGTCCTGCAGAACAAATACACATATGAGTAAAATGCTATCGACCTACTTCAATTCAATTTCCACAGACGGACAAACGGTCGGACGGACATCGATACATCGACATAGCATTTTAGCTGATCATGAATATATATACTTTGGGTCTAAAATATTTATTTCTAGGTCTTACAAAGGGAATGACAAACTTAATATGTATATTATATATATGTGCTGTTGGCTGTTGGGATAAGCTGAAATTTGATATTGAGGTCACTGTTGGTTTCTAGCGTTTGCATATGGACAGAAATATTGGATGTGGATCCATTGTCTAACGAATTTTATTGACCTCCTGGTCAAACTTCAAAATAAAAAAAATATAATTGCTTTTAAATGAAAGCAAAAAATGTCGGAAATAGCACCACATTTTAGAATAAGTTTAGATTTGTTCGAATTGGTGATCTTTGGCACGAATTATGGCCTTCAAACTGCATATGAAACCGACACACGCTGCCCGAATATTGCTCTGCGGTATTTTGGACCATTCCCGGTGAAGCGTCGAAGGTGTTCGACACTTTGGTATTCTTTATTGCCAACATTGCTTTCCAAAATATTCCACAATAGTCCAACGGATTGGTATCCGGAGATTTTGGTGGCCATTGTGCGCTGGAAATGAAGCGAGGAACCTAATTTTGTAACCATTCTTGGGTGGCACGTGGTGAGTGCGATAAATCTGAGTCTGTTGGAATGTCCAAGGTCTGCGGCCAAAATGTTTACGTGCCCAAAGCTTTAATACACCCTCCACAATATTTTCGCGATGATATTCGGCAGTTTTTCTGATGCCACGGTCTATTAATACGAGCGGAGAGCGGCTGTTGGCTGTTATGGCGGCCCACATCATCACTATGGCCGGCGCTTGAGTTCTGTTGGCCAACCGAAGGTGCACCTCTTTGGCAAGTAAGCACGTTCATTTTGTTTGTTTACAAATTGCTGGACAATGAATGTTTTCTCATCGGTGAAAACCAAAGTTCGTTAAGTTCGTTAATGGGCCATGTAGGTCCAAGTTTTCATATAGCCCCCATATAACGGTACCTCCCGATATTCGGTATTTTGAGGATTTTAGCGACATTATTAACCGGAAATGTTTCAAGTTTGGTATTTAAAGTTCGTAGTGGATACTACAGCCCATGACAGAAACTTGTCTATGCAGGTCCAGGTCTTCGCACAGTTCCGTTATAACGGTACCTCCCTATATACGACATTTTGATGATTTTAGCTACATTATTTACCGTTTAATATGGTAATGACTTATGACAAACAATGCCTATGTAGGTCCACGTCGTATAGACCCCAATATAACGGCTATATTCGGCATTTTTAAAAATTTAACAAATGGTGGAGGGTATTCAAAGTAAGGCCGACCGAATTTTCTGTTTTTTAACTTGTTTTTTCTGTTGCGGTGTAAGTTCTTGCACTTTTTGGAATTTCAATGGCTCTACCCCGAGCTCATTTTTCAATATTTGCCGAATGGAATATTGCGATATATTCAGCTCACGAGCCATTTTTCCCACTGCGACGCGGGTTTCGATCAAGTCGCTTCTTTACTTTTCGAAGCATTTCTGGTCCTTGCCTCTGGTTACGCTACCAGTATCACGGTAACGAGCGAAGGTAAGAGATACAAAAGATTTATTCACATTTAAATGCTGGAGTGCTCTAACGATAGCCACTTGTGGTTTTCCAGCCAAATATCACTTTTGAATTCCATCACGAATAACTTTTTTTCTGGAAAATTCTCACTAAAATGCTTTTGTAGGCTTGTAAATAATATAATGAGCTGTCACTGGAATAATTTTAACAGCTGTCGGACGAGTGGCTTAGAAGTGACAGGAGTCCAAATTTGGTTGCCGTTTTTTCATCTCACCCTCTATTTGCATAGTATCTACAGAACTTTGTAAAGTGATATCTCATTATGGGCGCCATCATATTCATGCGAGATAGGTTATTAATTTATTAACTTCTGTATTCCGATACTCTAACTAGTTAACGACAGAATTTGGTGAGAATAGAGATGAGGAGAAGAGTTAAAAAAGAAAAGAAACATTTTAGAGAACCCAATCATTGGCCTCTGTTCATGCGAATATTGCTGAATTGGAGCGTGGGATTTCACCGGCTAATTTCAGAGACCGTGTAATGGAGAGCCAAAACAAGAAGCCAATATATGTATGTATATTTGATCTCGTAGCTCGCACAAATTGATGTAGGAGATCCCAATGAAAGAAATAAATCACATGGAGCACAAGAAAAATAAAAATAATAAAGTGATAGGATACTTAAAGTTGGAGAGTATCTTTATTATTTTGGATGCCTTAAAATTTATTACTCACTGAACAGGTGTGGTATCTTCCAAAGTTAGCAAAAGACAAGACAGATAAAAAAGGAAATTGTCTCTTCAACATGGCCGGTACACTCGCTGTCACTGATTACTTTAGTAGAAGTATCTTGCCGTTATTACACTAGAATAGCCTTGGCATTTTATAAAGATATTGCTTAAAAAAAGAATGGGGAAATGTAGAGATGTATATTTGGCGTAAACAGTCTATTAGATGTACATTTGGCGTAAACAGTCTATTTAAAATTAGATCCCTCATATATTCTTAGAAAAAAAAAACGAAATATGTTATAAATATGTGTTTTATTGTTTAAAGTCAAAAACGGTACATCAAATAAGCTGTAAGCATACAAACATACATGTACATTTATATGTCTGGAATATATGATTGATTGATTGAAAAGGTTTAACTTATAAACTATAAACAAAAAATTTGTGTAATTATTTATAAACTAAAAGGAAAGAAAATAAAGAGTTCAATACAGGTGTCCATAGTATTTACAATTAAGAGAAGTTGAGGCCAATTATAATAGGAAAAAAAGAACAAAAAATATTCAATTTTAATTACTGTACAACATTTGATTATAATTAAATTTAACAAAGGATATAGGCTTAAGAAAAAAAATGTATTATTGTTGTGATTATTTCGTGTTTTATTTTTAACAAAATATATATTAATTGTTGTTTAATCAAAATTATTATGCGCTTTCTTACTTTAATAAACTTAATTAACGCCACTATAGCACCAAGCGGATAAATATCATATATTTCCTTTTTTTAGTTTTTGTCATTCATTTAAACTATGTTTATGCGTTTTAGATTTATATTTTTCCATCTATATTTGTGTATTTATAAATATGTTCATATTTTGTTTTTATAATTTTATTTATTTCCTTTTTTTCATAAAGATTAAATAATTGCTTTAAAATATAAGGTATTGTGAACAACTTGAAAGTTTTTTGTTTTTAAATATTTATATATATACTAATTATTATGAAAATATTTAACAATTAATAATAAGCACTTAATTTATATTTATAAAAAAAACATACATAGATTTAAAAACAAATTTACAAATTAACATGATTTCAATTATAGGGGGTTAGAGCGTAGGCAAACCATACATGTACTGTACACACAAATGTGTAATGGTTTGAGTGTTGGGTGTCTGACAATGTTGCCACTTGGCAAAATTTCCCAAAAGCCAAAATCGTCCAATTTCAAAATTTTTATAAAAACCCACATTAAAAAGTCTGTCGGGGCCGACTATATGACACCACCACTATGCGTATTTTGTAGAGTTCCCGTAACAAAGAAGTTTATATTGGGTATTTATGAATTATATTAACAAATATTTATTGGAGCAATATATATATATACCGGACCGAGTTTCAAAAAATTGAACGATTCGGTTAAGTATGAAAAAATCTATCCAAATTGGGCTGATATTGCATATATGGTGAAGAATAACTGTAAAATCTATATATAGCTATATATATGAACAGATCTCGATAAAATTTGGCAGAGGTATTTTCAACCTGTAAAGATATATTTGGCAGCTATAGCTATATCTGAACCGACCTTGATAAAATTTAAGCTCTTATTTCTGAGCTGTATTTGATATACCTGCTTCTATGCTGAATTCCGTCGGAAATGCTAAAATGCCGGTCATTTGGACTGAAATTAACCATTTGGTGTACAATTAACCCGAAATCAATTGAACATATACATGGGAGCTATATCTAAATTTGACCCAATTCTCACCAATTTCAAAAAAATTTCATCTAAATCGGATAATAAATGTGACCTGTATTTTGTTCACAAAAAATACATGGACAGACGGCCGGCCGGACTGACATGCATAAATCGACTCAGAAAGTGATTCTATGAAGATCCTAAAAAGAAAGTATGGGTCTATCTCGCTTTCTTCTTCTTGTAACATGCACAAAGACATAATGACCTTATCGCTATGTGGTGTAGGGTATAATGAATATGTTTGAATACGAACGATTCGAGTAAAGTTTTTTTTATAAAAAGAGGCTGTTGATGGACTTTAAAAAACCGCCCAAAACAGAGAGCCAAATGGCAAGCCTGCCTCACAAATTAATTCCAGATTTCTAAATTGTCCCAACGTTGAATTTATGAATTCTATTTGAAATGAATGGAATTATTTCTCCCTATTTGGGCGCCATTGTTTATATACCTCTACCCCCCAAACACATATGTACGTTACTATGTCTGCACTGATTGAAAAAGGATTTGAATTGAAATACATGCATGCATACATACATACATTACATTGAACTGACAGATTGGAATATTAGTTACGTTTCGATGAATTAATTAAATATTTACAACAATGTGTCAACAAATGTTTTTCCGTCGACGATGACGAATTGTTGTGATGACTGCTGTGATGGGGCGGAGCACCCAACTCACGGGTATAGATATCCAAACCGTATTGTCCTTCCTCGGGGAAGCTAAAATGAAATGGAAGAAATTAAGAAAATTTAAAATCAAATGATTTTTTCTGCCAGGTTTGTCTATTATTTGGCCTCTCCTTCAGACTTACTTTATAATAAACGTCACAATATCATCCAATATACTGTGCGTAACATATTTGGAGAGTTTCTTTTCTTCGATGCCGTTTTTGTGCAGCGTTGCCATGAAATCTGTTAGCGGCCGAGACATACGGAATTGCAAATCTAAACTGCGGCCGGCAAATATAAGAGGATCCTGAAAAAATATTTTTTTGATTGGAAATAAAAAAATGGAATCTGAATATGTTAAAAAGTTTGGTTATACCTGATGCGTAATGGGTATCAGACCAAAGAGACGTGTTGCTTTTGTTGGACCCCATTCACCGCTGGCACAATCCGGCAATGGGACCATAACTGTTTGTAATTCTTCACAACAAATCTGAAAATATAAAGTTGTGTTTACCAATTAAAAAATATACATAGATTTTTTCTCTAAAGAAAAAGTAATTTCTTTCGAATTGAGCGTATTTTTCTATAGAAAAATATCTCTCAAGATTACCCTAATTCGCTGCAATGTTTAAGGAAATGGTAGACAAAAGCTGGTAGTTATGAAAACACATTATACTTAAACCAAAAGAATTAAAGCATACTTTCAGGCGTCATTGATTAAAAATCATTTAAACCCTTTGAAATCATGAGTATGGTGATAATTCGATTTGACTTACCTTAAATTTGCACACCGATTTGAATTTCATTGGTTCACCGGTTAAATATTCCTGCGGCGTTACTGCATTGGCAAATATATCCAACAGAAATGCACCCGAACAGGGAGCATGCACCCGGAATGCCACAATATTACCAATCACCGATTGCATAACGAAACGTTTCAACGATACACCATCGTACGAATCCTCATCACTGTCGTAGAATTTCAAATTGTAATGGAATATCAGGCAACTTTGCATGTCCGTGGGCATGGCAATACGAACAGTGGCGGCACCTGGTGATATATTGCAAGTGATACATTTCTATATTAAAAGGATTTTGTAATTCATCCGACATGAGAAAAGATTTTTTCCTCAGAACTGAGGACAGATTTTTCTCTATAAAAAAATCTTCATATCTGAGGACTGATTTTTTCTATAGAAAAAAAATCCTCAGACCTGAGAACAGATTTTTTTTTCTATAGAAAAAAATCCTCAAACCTGAGGACAGATTTTTTTTCTATAAAAAAAATTCTCAGACCTGAGGACAATTTTTTTTTCTATAAAAAAATTCTCAGACCTGAGGACAGATTTTTTTCTATAAAAAAAATTCTCAGACCTGAGGACAGATTTTTTTTTCTATAAAAAAAATTCTCAGACCTGAGCACAATTTTTTTTCTATAAAAAAATCCTCAGACTTGAGGACAATTTTTTTTCTATAAAAAAATCCTCAGACTTGAGGACCGATTTTTTTCTATAGAAGAAAAAATCCTCAGACCTGAGGACAGATTTTTTTCTATAGAAAACCTCCCGGTGAGGACAGATTTTTTTCTATAGAAAAAAATCCTCAGACATAAGGACAGATTTTTTTTCTTTAGAAAAAATTCGTCAGGTCTGAGGACAGATTTTTTTCTATAGAAAAAAATTCCTCAGTTCTTAGGACAGATTTTTTTCTATAGAAAAAAATTCCTCAGTTCTGAGGACAGATTTTTTTCTATAGAAAAAAATTCCTCAGTTCTGAGGACAGATTTTTTCTATAGAAAAAAAAATCCTCAGACCTGAGAACAGATTTTTTTTTCTATAGAAAAAAATCCTCAAACCTGAGGACAGATTTTTTTTCTATAAAAAAAATTCTCAGACCTGAGGACAATTTTTTTTTCTATAAAAAAATTCTCAGACCTGAGGACAGATTTTTTTTTTCTATAAAAAAAAATTATCAGACCTGAGGACAGATTTTTTTTCTATAAAAAAAATTCTCAGACCTGAGCACAATTTTTTTTCTATAAAAAAATCCTCAGACTTGAGGACAATTTTTTTTCTATAAAAAAATCCTCAGACTTGAGGACCGATTTTTTTCTATAGAAGAAAAAATCTTCAGTTCTGAGGACAGATTTTTTTCTATAGAAAAAATCTTCAGTTCTGAGGACAGATTTTTTTCTATAGAAAAAATCTTCAGTTCTGAGGACAGATTTTTTTCTATAGAAAAAAAATCTTCAGTTCTGAGGACAGATTTTTTTCTATAGAAAAAATTCCTCAGTTCTGAGGACAGATTTTTTTCTATAGAAAAAAATTCCTCAGTTCTGAGGACAGATTTTTTCTATAGAAAAAAATTCCTCAGTTCTGAGGACAGATTTTTTTCTATAGAAAAAAATTCCTCATTTCTGAGGACAGATTTTTTTCTATAGAAAAAAATTCCTCAGTTCTGAGGACAGATTTTTTTCTATAGAAAAAAAATCCTCAGTTCTGAGGACAGATTTTTTTCTATAGAAAAAAATTCCTCAGTTCTGAGGACAGATTTTTTTCTATAGAAAAAAATTCCTCAGTTCTGAGGACAGATTCCTCAGTTCTGAGGACAGATTTTTTTCTATAGAAAAAAATTCCTCAGTTCTGAGGACAGATTCCTCAGTTCTGAGGACAGATTTTTTTCTATAGAAAAAAATTCCTCAGTTCTGAGGACAGATTTTTTTCTATAGAAAAAAATTCCTCAGTTCTGAGGACAGATTTTTTTCTATAGAAAAAAATTCCTCAGTTCTGAGGACAGATTTTTTTCTATAGAAAAAAATTCCTCAGTTCTGAGGACAGATTTTTTTCTATAAAAAAAATTCCTTAGGTCTGAGAACAGATTCCTATAGAATACAAAACCTCAGACCTGAAGACAGTTTTTTTTTGCCATAGAAAAAAGTCCATAGAAAAAAGTAAAAAATCCTCAAGTGTTATTTTCAATAATGAACAAACTTTTTCTATAGAAAACATTTTGTTCTGTAGAAAAAATATATCCCACGAACTCTCTTTTTTCTCTCACCAGTATCGTCCGTAAAGACCACTGCTCCATAACCCTCATCGGCAAAATGCAAGCCATAGCGGAAGAATAATGAACGCACAAATGGTAGATTCTCAAATTCTCGCAGAGTAATGGGACGCTTGAGCAGCTGCCATTCTTCTTGCAGGGGGAAGAATTCATAAATGAATTCTCTGGGATCGGTCAGGAAGTAATGGTCATCATATTCATATCTAGAAAATAAAAATACAATCAATGAAATAAATCTCAAAAAAAATCCTCCCACCCTCTCACCTCAAACTATCGTTTTTACCCCTTCCCGTCTTGGGTACCTCCTTGGCATTGACCAAATGTCTAGCACCCCAATTACATTGTACAAAACGCCATGCGCCAGCAACGAAGACAGCATTCCACGAATTGCGGAAACGAGAATCTTGAAACTTCACTCCTGGCTGGTAGCCGGCACTTTTCGAGTAACCCTTAATGACAACGCAATGAAGACCGGCATAACTGCAGAGACGCTTGAAGAGCACATGATAACTCTCAGTGCCAAATTTGATACCCCGCAGCAGCCCCATGGGTGAGTCTCCGCGCAAGTCATCATCAAAGTGCATATTATTCAAATTCTTGACGGTAATCCAACGGAATATTGTTCGGGCCTTTTCGATATCGGTTGTGCAACGACCCACCAACTGCCTCACTAGATCCGTAAATGTTTTCTGATCCTCCTGGGCCACCGATATGGCTATGCGATCCACGTCTTCAAACTCAATGGGGTCGGTGTAGATTTGGAATTTACTAACTGTGGGCGGTGCAGGCAATGGTGGCAAATTGGGATATTCTATGGGTGTGGTACCCTCACTGAACTCATCGTCCAGGAAAATGCTCTCGTTCATCATGTACTCGGAACGACGGGCACTGATCAACTCCAACATTTCACTGGACTGACGATCGACTAGAGCTGCCGTCTCATAACGTTCGTGTTCGAGCATTTTTCGTGTTATGCTCTCCTTCTTTTTGCTGCGTCTCAGGGTCATGTTCTTTTCCAAGTCCTCCTTTTGTTGTTCGAGGCGTTTGGTGAGAATGTTCTGCTCCTCACGATTGCGCCGCGATGTGGTCAATTCTTTTTCAAATTTGTGCGTCAGCCGCTGCAGTTCACGTTCCCATTCGGTTTGGAATTCGGATTGAATTTTACGATCTTCCTCTTCACGTTTACGTGCAAATTTGCGATACAGGTCATCTTCCTCCTGGCGATGTTTCATTTCGAGGCGAGCTTGTTCTTCGCGGCCCTGAAAGGGGAAGTAGAGGGGGAATTAATGGATGTTTTCCTGGAAGTCTTATAAGAATCAAATGGATTTGTTTGAAATGTCATAAGAAGTGAGAATTAATATCTAAGGTCCTGAGAATATACGTTTCCTAAATAATAGAATAATAGGAGAATATTTATAAGGCACTGAGGTGGGATATTTTTTCTATAGAATAAACGTACCTCAGTGACTGAGGACGAATGTTACTTTTGAAAATCCTCAAAGAATCACTTGCTGATTCGATTTATGCATGTCAGTCCGTCTGTCCATGAATTCTTGTGAACAAAAAGCTGGTCTTATCCGATTGAGATGAAATTTTCTAAACAATATTTGTTTGGCCCAAGGACGAACCCTATTGAAATTGGTGAGAATCGGTTCAAATTTAGATATAGCTCCCGATTTCGGGTTAATTGTGCACCAAATGGTCAATATCAGTGCAAATGACCTGAAAAGGAAATACATCAAATTTGGAGAAAATCGGTTCAGATATAGCTATAGCTCCCATATACACGTTTCATCGGATTTGGGGTTTTAAGTGCCTCACATGCGTAATATGCACTACAGCTCGATTCAGATTTGGATATAGCTCCCATATATATCTTTATTCGAATTCAGATTTTTTGTGCACCAAATGACCAATATCAGCCCAAATGGAGTGAATTGTGGCACTTCCTAACGAATTCATCCTAAAAATAAGTACTTCAAATTTGGTGAAAATCAGTTAAGATATAGCTATAGCTGCAATATATATGTTTCATCCGATTTGGTTTTAGAGTCTCTCACATGCGTAATATGCACTCTACAACAATGATATTTGATGACGGACCTCAGATGCTACTCGAAAATACCTCTGCCAAAATTCATCGAGATCGGGTTAGATTTTTATATAGCTTCAATATACATCTTCATCCGATTTTACGCTTATTGTCCACCATACATGTATCCAAATTGGATAGATTTTTTCATAATCTACCGAATTTTTCCTATTGGTGAAACTCGGTCCGGTATATCTATTGCTCCAATAAATATTTTTTAATATAATTCTTATCGAAGTCATACCATGCAATATTATTTAGTACTAGAGGTACAAAAGTCTCCGTCAAAATTGTTGAAAGTCGATTCAGAGTTGGATATAGTTCCAAAATTGTGACTAGTCTATAGCCATGATACTCATTCAAATAAGGTTCATAGTTGATATGATCTACTTCACATAAATTTAAACTTTTTTTGATATGGGAGTTCTGCTAAATACGCATAGTGGGGTAGGGTATCAGATAGTCGGCCTCGCCAAACTTTTGACTTTTTCTTACTGGTTTTATATTAGTTTTTCAAAGTACATTATTGTTAATTTATGCCAACAGAATTACATTACATACATTCAATCCAATTCTATTGCACTTTATACGCCCAGCTCTCTCAATCTCGCCCTAATTGATGAGGTGTGCATTTGATGGAGTTTGTGTTGAAGTTTGGTTTTCGAAATAAATCAGTCAAGTGCAGTCCAGTGAAACAGCAATGATTATTGTAATTAAACTGGCCATCAACAAAGCATAACGTAAATAATAATAATAACAATCAACCACAACAACAACAACAGCAGCAGCAACGGCAACAACATCAAAGTCTAAAACTGCAACATTCAACGGCAATAACAACATTTGAAGTGCAGCACATTTCTATGAAATGCGTCTGAGAGAGAGGCCTCGGTCGTTCATTTATTGAACAAACAAAAAACACACACATCAACATCAGATTTGAATTGGTAAAATGCATTTGGTTAGTTGGGAGGAAATATTGGATTGCTATTAAATTCAACATTGTTCGAAGAGTAGGTGCATTGGAGTTTGAGTTGTTTTTTTTTTTTTATAAAGAATTAAAGTTCGATTTATTGTCAATGAGTTGGAACGCGTTAGAAAATGTGTGTCCGCTTGGGGGTCGTCATCAATCACTTTCGATTTTAAGACCGACAATCGTAGAGTTATTAATCATACTTGACGGGAGAAATTATGTGCATAAGTTATTCGACATTTCGAGGGAATTCAAAGGACGAAATATGACACTTTTGAAGTGAAATGTGCAATTAAATTAAATTAAATTAATTAAATTAAATTAAATTACAAAAAATTTTGTATGAAGGTCCAAGTCTTTGTATAGCTCCATATAACGTTAGATCCCGATATTCGGTATTTTGATGATTCTAGCAACATTATTCACCGGAATCGTTTCAAATTTCGTACTGGAAGATCCAAATGGGTACTACAACCTATGACAAAAATTTTGTATGCAGGTTCAGATCTTCGTATAGCCACCGTATAACTGTACCTCCCGATATTCGGTATTTTCATGATTTTAGCGACATTATTTGCCGGATTTATTTAAAATTTCGTATTTGAAGTTCGTAATGGGTGCTACAGCCTATGACAAAAAATTTTCGTATGGTCCCCATGTAGCGGTTTTCAATTAATTTTTTTTTTTTTGAAAATTTTCAAGTTTCTTTAAAATGGCCCGGCCGAACTTAACTACTTTTTTACTTGTTTAGTACTCAAAATGCACAATTTATTCAGTTCGACAATTTTTTTAATCAAAAATTAATACATCTTACAAAATTTTAAAACTTTCTTTTATTATTTAAATTTTTTTTTCGGAAAGAAAGTGTTTACCTTTTAACCCAAGAAGTCTTAAAAATCTTTTATTTTTAAGTTCACCGAGGATAATATTAGTATTTTGCAATGGTTTGTAAAATGGTCCAACATCCAAATTATTCTCAGCGTCTCTATCCCTTTAATACTTTTCGGTTAATTACTTTTCGTAAATTCCAAAAACACCTCTAGATCTCAATCCCAGGAACCTAACAACAGGAACCTCAACAGCAAATTTCAAGATTTCAGCTCTTTTCCTTCCCCCAACGCCCAATGTAGTACCACTTAGTATTTTTTGGAACAACTGTAGTACGCATTTGCCAGATCTCAACACGAGATATCAACAGAGACCTCAATATAAAATTTCGGGATTGAAGCCATATACATCCACTAAATATCACATTTAGTAATATTTAATAATTTTCGTATAATTTTAGGACTCATTTGCAAAACCTTTCCATATCTCAATTCTAGACTTCAATAGTTATCGCAATATAAAATGCCAATACCAAAGTTAGTAGCATCTATTTCAATTTTGTACTTTTCGAACAATTATAGTACGCTTTTTCAAAACCACCTCGATATTTCAATTCCAGAATTGTACCTTCCATTTAGTACTTATTTTCGTACAATTGTATTACACACTTACAAAACCACCTCCATATCTCAATTCTAGATACCAATTCAGCCTTTAAATCAAATTTGAGGATTCCAGCTCTATTTCTTCACGCAATACCAAATTTAGTACCATTTAGAACTTTTCGAACAAATATAGTACGCATTTCCAAATTCACCTTCAAATCTCAACTTTAAATACCAACAGTCATCTAAATATCAAATTTCAGAAATTTATCTCCATCCCATCACCTAGTACTAAATATAGTACCATTAAGGTCTCAATAAGGTCTTGAAGACGCTGAGGCAAAACATACATATTGTAATAATATATATTTGAAATAATAAATAATAAATAAAAAAAAAAGTACTTTCCGTACAATTATTTTATACATTTCCGAAATCATCTCCATATGTCCAGGCTTCACATAATCACTGACCCTGAAACCAAATTTCGCATTTGAAGTACTATCTGTTCACCCAATACCAATTTGTATAAAATATGTAGTACTTTTCGAGCACTTGTAGGACACATTACCACAACCACCTCTTTCTCACAAATCTACAACCAACAGGGATCCCACTACAAACATTTCGAAATTCCAGCTCCATCCGTTTAGCCTTAACAAAACTATTATAAATTAGGTAATATTTTGTATATTTTACACATTTGGTATACATTTCCAATCGGAAATATATCAGTCTTACTTTCTTACTTTTATGCTCATACAAAATTTCAAGATGATAACTCTATCCGTTCACATAATACCAAATGGTACCATTTTAAAACTTTTTCTAGCCTTATGCTACGAATTGTAAAAAGCCCTTTGGTATCCATCAATGGAACTCAAAAGCCCTTTATCCTGCACTCCATCAATGGCTCTCAGTCCAAATTTCTGCTTATTCCATTTGTCAAAAACAAAGTATTCAAATTTCAGTCCATTTTAGAATATTTCGTACCCATTTAGTTCAAAATATCACACACCTACGTACCAAGACTGACCCTGGTGCAAAATTTCTAGATTCTAGCTTCAGTCGTTTCTTGTAAGCATCCTACAAAGGCCAAATAATGGGAAATAGTATTGCATTTTATGAGGTTTAAATTTTGACCATTTGTGTGAAAGGTACCAGAGGGAATGTTCTGATATATATCCAATTTTCTGTTATATCGAGTTATGATATGCACGGACAGGTGATCAGCTAGATTCTATGTTTCCTAAAAGTGGCATTGTGTACAAAACCGACGAAAATAAAAATATACATCAAAATTATATACATATTCTTTCAATTGAAGGTCATGTAGAGCAATTGGCATGATTAAATAAATTACCTTATTCGTGTTTTCATCAAATAATAATATATAGCTAATCTTTGATCAGCATTTTGTTTGGACATTTTTGTCATGTTTTATGTTGTATCTCTTCAATCGTGTTAATTAACAAATAAATGACACTTTGTAAAGGTCCGTTGGTTTTGAGTTTTTGTTTTCAATTATTAAAATATTTTTTTATTGAAAGAAATAACATTTGTATGTCGATTTATAAATGTGTGTTTGACCAGTGGGTTAATATTGGTATACAGGGTGAGATAACAAAACTGCAACCAACTTCAGACTGCTATCATTTCAAAGTCACTCGTCTGACAGCTGTTAAAATTATTCCAGTGACAGCGAACAAATGCATTTTTGTGAGAATTTTCCAGAAAAATTAATATTCGAGATGGAATTCAAGCGTGATAGTGTGATTTCTTTTTATTTGGCTGGAAAACCACAAGTGGCTATCGTTAGACCACTCCAGCATTTAAATGTGAATAAATTTTTTGTGTCTCGTATCATCGCTCGTTACCGTGATCCTGGTAGCGTAGCCCGACGTCAAGGAAGTGGACGGAAAAAACAAAAATAGTCCGAAAATTAAAGAAGCGACTTGATCGCAACCCGCGTCGCAGTGGCCGAAAAATGGCTAGTGAGCTGAACATATCGCAATATTCCATTCAGCAAATATTGAAAAATGAGCTCGGGGTAAGCCATTGGAATTCCGAAAAGTGCAACAACTTACCCCGCAACAGAAAGAAAATAGACTCAAAAGAGCTAAACAGTTGCTTCGCTTGTCAGAAAGTGGAGAACTTCCGAATTTGGGTTTCTCCGATGAGAAAACATTCGTTGTCCAGCAGTTTGTAAACTAAGAAAATGATCGTGTTTACTTGCCAAAGATGTCAGCTGAAAATGTTTACCTTTGGTTGGCCACCAGAACTCAAGCGCCAACCATGGCGATGGTGTGGGCCACCATAACAGCCGATGGTCACTCTCCGCTCGTATTAATCGACGGTGGCAACAGAATAAATGCCGAATATTATCACATTTTGGGCGCAGACCCTGGACATCTCTCTCATCATCCTCTCTTCATTTCCAGCGCACAATGGTCACCAAAATCTCCGGATAAAAATGCCACAGTGCCAAAATACCGCAGATCAACATTCGGGCAGCGTATGACAGTTTCATTGGCCGTTTAAAGGCCATAATTCGTGCCAAAGGTGACGAATTCGAACAAATCTAATCTTATTATATGACCCTATTTGGTGTTGGAATTTGCTGCAGTTTTTTTATCTCACCCTGTACACACCACTATTGGTATTAAGAAGATAATTAAGAATATCATCCCAATTATGAACCTTATTTGAATGCATATCATGGCTTTAGAGTAGTCCCAATTTGGGAACTATATCCAACTCTGAACCGATTTTTAACATATTTGACGGAGGCTTATGTGCCTCTAGTACCGAATAACATTGCTGTGTAGTGCATGATATGACTACGTTAAGAATTATATTAAAAAGCATTTATTGGAGCAATAGATATACCGGCCCAAGTTCCACCAAATGGAAAAATTCGGTGTGGTATGAAAAAATCTATCCAATTTGGACTGATATGACATGTATGGTGGACAGTAACCATAAAATCGGATGATGATGTATATCGAAGGTATATAAAAATCTGAACCGATCTCGATCACATTTGGCAGAGGAATTTTCGAGCTGTATTTGATGTCCGATATAAAATATCCTTGCAGTGGGGTGAATATTACGCATGTGAAGGACTTAAATCGGATGAAACATATATATGAGAGCTATAGCTATATCTGAAACGATTTTCACCAATTTGATATACTTGCTTCTAGACTTAATTCTGTCGAATGTGCCAGTGATAAAGTTGTGGTTTTGGAGGTATGCACTGCAAGTGCACGAAAAGTACTAAGTAGTACAATAGTTTGTAGAATTTTGTTATTGGGTGAACAGATTTGTACATTTTTCATGAGTAGTATAGCCATATGACGGTTATTTCGGAAATGGGTACTATAGTTGTTGTTGTAAAAGAACTAAGTGGTACTAAAATGAGTATTGCGTGAAGGGATGGACCTGGAATCGCGAAATTTTATATTGATGTCTCCATACCTCTATGGAGATGGCTTTGGAAATGTATATTAGAATTATACGAAATCTACTAAAATTAATATCGGAGCTGAAATCCTGAAATTTGATGTTGAGTTCACAGTACTTAATGTAACTAAAGGTGAAAAATTCCATTGGGAGGAACTTTGGTGAGTATATTTTATCCTCAAAAGGAAATGTTTGGAATAGATTTCTTTACGGTGTTATAACATTATGCATATTTCGATTGTCATTCTATATATATCTTGAATTGACATGGCCACAGTCAAATCGACTGACGATTATTCTTGCAGAACATTTCGTTCCTATAACTCAATTCCCTTAATGGCCTTTTCGTCCTTGTTTCTTGTACCGTATCAAAAGTGACACAAAACGAAATATTTTTTTCATTGAAATATTTAACTTCAAAGGCTTTATCCTCAAAGATAATAAATCGATATGCTGCCTCTTTATTGCCGTTTTTATACCCTAAGTTTGGTTGGGCCAAAAATTATGTAACACCTCGAAATATTGGTTTCCCACATAGGAAAGTATATATGGATCTTCATGTCTCGCCGAGCTAAGTCGATCTAGCTATGTATGTCGTTCCGTCCGTCTGTCTATGTTAATTTGTAATCACTTTACAAGTCGCAATTATGGCCCGATTCTCACGAAATTGAAAATGTAGGTGGGGTTAGGTTCAGAATAGAAGCCTATTGGTTTTGGAGATGATAGCACAATATTTAGGGATTGAAATTGGCCAAACACAGAAAAATTTTCTGATTGTACAGTTGCTCTACAGGTTGCAATAATAGACCAATCGACGCGGAATTCAGCATGGGGCTAGTGTATTGGACAGGTCAGAACCCTACCATTTTGTTCAGTCATCGGACAATATTTACAGGGTAAAATAGACCACAACTTTTATGTAAAATATAAAAAGGGAGATGTTGGTTAGACCGCTTATAACTGGACGGATTTTGACAATTCTCAGAAATTCGGAATGGTCTCTTGCCAGAAAAGGACAAAATGTAAGAAAATCGAGTGAAAATATGCCAACAAAAAAGTGAATATTTTTTTTTCATATTTTTTATCGCATGCGATTTTTTCATATTTGACTTACAATATTGAATTTTTCGTTCGGCAATATGTTTTTACATTACACACTATATTTTGGGAGTATTATATACAAGTATCAATTATCGGGATGCATGGGATAGAGTTAGGGTCAGAATTAAAGACTATTGTTTTTCAAGTTGTTCAAATGGTTCAAAACTTAAAACTTCCTTGATCTTGCAGTGGCTCTACAGGTCAGAATAGCGCGGAAGTGTAGTATCTTGGAACACTTTAGAATTAAATTTGGCGGGTTTGTTTTGGATACGACATAGAGTGTAAATGTAAGAAAATATCCCGGTAAAACCCAAAGCTAACATTTGTGCAGGGCAGTTGGCATTATTTCAAATAATCGACTAAAATGTGTTTGGACCTAAGGGGGTTTGCTAGTGTATTATAGTGTTGTAGGGTATCACATGGTCGGCCCCGCAGGGCTATAGTCTTTGCTTACTTGTTCATAGCTGATTTTCGTATAAACTACTATGCATTTTGTAGAAAGCTTGGTTACATATAAACTATATGCTGTAAGTCAAGTCGTTATGCTGAACAGATAAATATAATTTCTTCGCCCTGAAGTCCTTCGGGATCTTTCATAAGAAATACAATTTATCTAACCAATATTTTTATATAAGACTATATGAAAATCCTAATATGTCCTAAGTTGACCCAAAACTATTCATTCTTTACTTAAAATACTGGCGTATACGTTGTGCAGATAACCATACGCCCTGATGTATCATATAAATTCTGAATTCCTGAAACTTTAAGTAAGTGTTGACATGTTTTGTTCGGGATACCGTAGTATTTTGTTGCTGCAAAACAGTTAGGCTTTATATTTATTACAACTCTTTGCAATGTATTAAACTTTGCCTCACTGTCTCGTTGCTGATTTCACTCCCAATCAGTTGATGAAATTCTAAAAAAGTTTTCATCATATAAATTTTTGTCCTCATTGACCTACATTTTTAGTATTTAGATATATACAAATATTAGGACTACAACTGTTGAAGTTTTACGGCTCTTGAATTTCAATGGCCTCTGACACAGAGCTACAAATTTATATACATTGTCATATATTGTAGTTAAACACACATTTTCATGCAAATATGGATGACAGTGCATTTTTGTCGCTATGCAAATTATTTAGTTTTATGCACCATCACTATGACTGGCCCGAAAAAATTTAATTTTCAATGCAAGCACAAAACTTAAAATAAATAATAGAAGAGCCAATGTACCGTAATAATAGCAATGCAGCTGTTGAAAATTCTCTCAACACATATTTGATACATTCAGAGTGAAAAAGTGAAAAATGAGTTAGAAAATATCGGCCTTCAGTTCATGAAAATTTTTATAGTGTATGAATATGAATGTCCTTATTTGTATATATGAATATCCTTAAACAAATGTTCATGAAAAATCCAGGACATCTTAGCATGAAGTATTTGAAAAAGAATAAGTAAAAAAGCAGCTACGTTAGACCGGGCCGAGCTTTTAATGGCCTTCACCATTTTAAAGGATCTAGAAAAATGTCAAAAAAAAAAAAAAAAAAAATAGTCGAAAAATACCACTTAAATGAAAATTCTTATATGGGGCTATACGAAGACGTGGTCCTGCATAAGAAAATTTTTGTCATAGATTCCGAACTTCGGGCCGAGCTTTTAATGGCCTTCACCATTTTAAAGGATCTAGAAAAATGTCAAAAAAAAAAAAAAATAGTCGAAAAATACCACTTAAATGAAAATTCTTATATGGAGCTATACGAAGACGTGGTCCTGCATAAGAAATTCTTCGTCGATTCAGAAATTCAAATACGAAAATTGAGACAATTCCGGTGAATAATGTTGCTAATATCATCAAAATACCGAATAAACGGAGGTACCGTTATATGTTGGCTGTACGAAAACGTGGACCTGCATAGACAATTCTCCCTCATATGTTGTAGTACTCGTTACGAGCTTCAAACTATAAATAGGACATTTGAAACAATTCCGATCAAAAGTGTCGCTAAAATCATCAAAATGAAGAAATTTCGGGGGGTACCGTTATATGGGGTCGTATAGGCCATGAACCTATATAGACAATTCTCTTCCAGGGGGTAAAATACTCAGAAGGAACTCCTTGTGTGGATTTTCAGACAACTCCATTGGAAAATTTCGCTACAATCATTAAAAATACCGAATATCGGGTGTAGCGTTATGTGGGAGATATACGATATCGTGGACCTATATAGACAATTCTCCTCCAGGGGACAAAGTTCTCAGAAGGAACACCTTATGTGGGTTTTCAGACAATTCTATTGAAAAGTGTGGCTACAATTATCAAAATACCGAATATCGGGGGTACAGTTATATAGGCCTTCACGATATCGTCGACTTATACAGACAATTCTCTTCCAGGGGATAAAGTACTCAAAAGGAACTCCTTGTGTGGATTACATTAAAAATGTGGCTTCAATCATCAAAATAAGGAATATCGGGAGGTAACGTTATATGGAAGATATGCGATATCGTAGACAAAAATAACCAATTTCCGAACTTGACCTGCCTGCACAAAAGACTGATCTGTGCAAAAGCAAAAGACAGGTGGACGGCCAGGCCTAAATCTTAAATTTTACGCTGATCAAGAATTTATATACTTTGTTAGGTCTAAGCTTATTATTTCGCTGAGTTACAAACGGAATGACGAACTTAATATGTCCTTGAAAATTTTTAAAGTTTTTGATATAGAAGTCCTAAAATATTTCTCTATATAAAAAAATAGTTTCTGAAAAAATACATACATAAAAAAATCTTTAAAATCCAAAAATTTTTATATTTTATTTTTAAAACACATTTGTGGGAGTAACAATGACCAAATCACTCACAGCTTATGGTGGAGGATAAATGTTTGAAGTGCTCGTATGAAGTAGCTACCGATGAATATTTTTTATTTTCGGGCTAATGAAAAACAACGGATTGATGGTTGAGTGGAATAATGGACCTGTTGACAAAGGAGGCAGACCCAACAAAACACCAAACACACGACCGGCTGATGGTGGCTGGTTGGCTTGTTGGATGGACAAACGTTCACGTTTCAACGAAATATTGTCGGTTGATGGATGGAGGCATTACGACGGCTTTGGTTGTTACTTTCACCTGGATGCATAATTTAGCAACGCAGCATCGATGGCTGGTGTTATGCAGCACATACTGACACACACAACTTGGTTGTTGCAACTTGCCTGCTTGTTGCATTCAATGTATGCAAGTGTTGGAAATTCCATATCGAAACAAGTGAATTGTTTCAATAGATTTTGCCCCATACTCTGGCAGACAAACAGACAGACAGACAGACTAGTCTGTTCCTCCGTTTGCCTGGCTGTGAGGCATGTTTCGCCTCAGACTCCGTTGTGTTGTAATAAAACAAAGGCTGCCATTGTGACTGATGGGGTCAGAGCAAAAGAAACAGAAAATTAAACTTCAAAACAAAAAATAGGGAACAAAAACAACTGTAAATATGGATGTTAAGAGAGCGACCAGTCTGTCTGTCAGTCACTCATTTTGTTGTTCATGCATGAAGGAGTTTATGGAGGATATAGGAATTTTGCATGTTTTTTCCTCATTTGGCGATTGTTTTGTTGTATTTGTAAATTAACCACAAAGGTCAGTTGTTGATTAGAGATAAAGAGTAATGAAATGGAATGACGGATTTTGTTTGAAGTAAGGGAATTGACCCCAGTTTACTGGGGGGCGTCGATTTTTTCCTAGACGGAAAAAAGGGGCCCCAGTGTACTGGGGGCCGTCGATTTTTTCCTAGACGGAAAAAAAGGAGCCCCAGTGTACTGGTGGCCGTCGATTTTTTCCTAGACGGAAAAAAAGGAGCCCCAGTGTACTGGGGGCCGTCGATTTTTTCCTAGACGGAAAAAAAGAAGCCCCAGTGTACTGGGGGCCGTCGATTTTTTCCTAGACGGAAAAAAAGAAGCCCCAGTGTACTGGGGGCCGTCGATTTTTTCCTAGATGGAAAAAAAGGGGCCCCAGTGTACTGGGGGCCGTCGATTTTTTCCTGAACGGAAAAAATGTGGCCCAGTGTACTGGGGGCCGTCGATTTTTTCTTGAACGTAAAAAATGTAGCCCAGTGTACTGGGGTCCGTCGATTTTTTCCTAGACGGAATAAAATGGCCCCAGAGTTGCCAATTTTTTCCTGCACGGAAAATTTGCATCTAAAAATATTTTCATTCCTTTCCCTATCACTCTTTCCCAGATTATAAAAATACTTTAAGTGAGATTGCAAAAAAAAATCGCATGGACCAATTGCCATATTTCCTGCTCTCTTAGTTTTGGACAATAGCTGTTGTTATTTTGCTTTGCCTGTTTATGGTTATCAACACTTGGTCTGATAGTTGTAATTCTGCTTTTTTTGTTATCGTTTCCTATTTATGGTTATCTTTGATTTTGTTAGTTGTCATGTGATTAAATGGGTTTCGATGTGCAACTTCCAGATAGAGTTTAAGTAGGATATGCCAATATTGTTTGAAGAAATTAACTGTAGAATGAACTTTCCAACCTTCGATTTGATATATTCAAATAAATTTTGTCTGCAACGATTTTTTTATGGCTAATACTCATACATGTTGGTAGGTGAGGAGCCAAATAGGATATTTAACTTGTTTCCATTTATGGCCACTGGCTAATAAAACAATGGTCAGTTGTAGTAGTAAATACTGTCGGAGCAACAACACGTTGCTCTTGGCAGGTTTATCCGCCCGACCATTAAATAAAATTACGTGTTAAATTTCTTTTAATCGTTTTCTTTTTGGTGAGGAAGCAGGTGAGGATTTTCAGCTGGTTTTCCGAGCAACTTTAGTAAGTCGATGGCGATTTTCTTAAAATCCAACCATTGGCGTAGGAAGATATACTGAACTGAACATTCAATAATTAAATACAGATACTATGATAAGATTTTTGGCTTCCATGTGTGGAAAACCACAAAAAAATTCCAAATAATTTTGACTAGCTACGCCAGTGCCAAAATACACTTTTTGCAAAAAAAAAAAAAAAAAAATAGGTTTCCCAAAATTACTTTCGTTTTCATGTGTATGTAAATCAAGGTATATTACCATTGGTAAACTACCGGTTATTTGATAAATGGATTAGCTAAGCCGAATGTTTCCCATTGCATGTGATGCAGGGAATATATGATCTTTACTATGCTGCTGTGGTCAGCAGGTGCTCTATATATGTGTTGAGTATGAGTGTTCACATTTTGTTTTTACTTTTTTGGGGAAAAGAAAGTAAAAGTTTGGATTATAATATTTATCTTAATCGAAATTGTTGTCACATAAATTGAGAGATTGGAAACAATAATGTATAGCGACTTTGAGGATTAATGAATCATAAAGATATAGGAAGGTATATTAAATGCTTGTATCGTATAAAGAGGTCTTATATGCAGTATACCACATTTTCTTGTAATATTAGAGGAAATTCCCCAAACTATTTTATTTTACCCCCACCTTGAAGGGGGAGGAGGGTATATTAACTTTGTCATTCCGGTTGTAACATCCCTAAATAACCGTCGTAGACCCATAAAGTATATATATTCATGATCAGCATAAAATTCTTAGTCGATTTAACGATGTCTGTCTTTCTGACTGTCTATCAGTCCGTCTGTCTGTTGAAATCACGACACAGCCCGCATTATTTGATGTAGAGCTTCAAAATTGGGCACAACAATTTGTATTGTGTATGGCATGGTTGGTATTGAAAATGAGATATATAGGTCCAGGTTTTGGCCCCCATATAACGGTAGCACCCGATATTCGGTATTTTGATGATTTTTGCCACAGTTTCTACGGATTTGTTTAAAAATATAATGATACCTCCCGATATTTGTTTTTTGGGGGTTTTTTGCTACATTTTTCAGGAATTTGTCAAAAATTGTTATTTGTAGTTTGAAATAGGTTCTAGCTTCCGTGTCGGAACATGGTATATATTTTTTAGTCTATAAGAAAAAAAAAAAAAAAAAAAAACAAGTAAAAAAAAGCTGTAAGTTCGGCCGGGCCGAACTTCGAATAACCTTCACCATTAAATACAAATTTGGTAATTTTCAAAAAAATAAAATCAGTTAAAAATCTTGTTAAAATCTTAAAAATACCGAATGTAGCTGTATATTAGGGTCTTTACGACGACGTGGACCTGCATAGGCAACATTTGTCATAAGCTATTACAATATTTAAGTGCGAAACTTGAAAAAAAAAATCTGTTTGTAATGAGCTAAAATCATCAAAATACCGGATATAGTCAGGTACTATGGGGGTTATAAAACGTGGACCTGCACAGACAATTTTCTGGCATAGGCTGTAGTATCCATTACGAACTTCATATACAAAATTTGAAATAACTCCGGTAGATAATGTCACTAAAATCATCAAAACACGGAATATGGAGGGTACCGTCATATGGGGGCTTTATGAAGACTTGTACTTGCACAGACAATTTTCTGGCATAGGCTGTAGTATCCATCACGAACTTCAAATACAAAATTTGAAATAACTCCGGTAGATAATATCGCTAAAATCATCAAAATACCGAATATGGGGGGTACCGTTATATCGGGGCTATACGAAGACGTGCACCTGCACAGACAATTTTCTGTCATAGGCCGTAGTATTCATTACGAACTTCAAGTACCAAAGTTGAAATAGTTCGGGTAAATAATGTATCTAAAATCATCAAAATACCCAATATCAGAGGATCCGTTATATGGAAGCTATACGAAAACGTGGATCCGCACAGAAAATTTTCTGTTTTAGGCTGTAGTATCCATTACAAACTTTAAATACCAAATTTGAAACAATTCCGGCAAATAATGTCGCTTAAATCATTAAAACACGGAATATCGGGGGGTACCGTTATGTGGGGTCTATACGAAGACGTGGACCTACATGACCCATTTTCTGTCTTATGCTGTAGTATTCATTACAAACTTTAAATACCAAATTTGAAACAATTCCGGTAAATAATGTCGCCAAAATCATTAAAATACTGAATATCGGGGGGTACCGTTTTATGGGGGCTATAGGAAAAGTGGACCTACATGGCCCATTTTCAATACCAAAAGTCCTGCAGACATAATACACATTTGAGTAAATTTTTATCAACTTACTTCATTTCGTTCGGAAGCTAGAGTGATTTCCACAGACGGATAGACGTACGGACATTGCCAAATCGATATAGAATTTTATGCTGATCAAGAATATATATACTTTGTTCGGTCTAAAATGTATATTTCGAGGTGTTACAAACGGAATGACAAACTTAATGTACCCTCCATACTATATTTTAATTTTGATAATCTTTTCTTACTGATTCTTGTTCAGTCGTCTTGAAAATTCTTCCGTAACATTGTTAGGTTTCCTAACATGCAATTAGCCATTAAATGTTACAATGTTATGAACACTGAACAATGGTCAGTATATATTACATGTGTAATCATTTGAAAATATGTGTGCATAAAGTTGTGTGTCTGTTATGGTTCTTTGTAGCCATTTTTACTTTTTGCTGGTCAACAAAAAAGACGCTTTAAGTTTTCTTTATTTTTGTTAATAAGACACTTTTGGCTAAATACGTTTTCAGCCATGCCTGCCGTAACGCTGCTAACTGCCCAAGTGGCTAACTGCCTAACAGGCAAAGGCAATGATGTTGATGATTCTTCATTTTAGTTGTAAATCTATCGGATGTTCTGCACTAATTATTTTGTTAATTTATAACATTAACACAATGTTACAACAAATGTTTTGTTTAGAAAACCAAAAGATTTTATTATTTGTGTGTTCTATGGTAAACATAAAGACTGCATTCGATGTCGAAGAATTGAAAATAGAATACGAAAAAGTTATGGCAAGGCCTTGAAGCAGTTTATAAAGAAAATATATAATTTGGTTGAAAAAATGAAAACCCTAGTTGAAAAATAAAAAATCGTTCGCAAAGCGCTCATTTTATCTGTGTTCCACTGTTCAACTCAAAAGTAACATTACTTATGTTGCATCAAATAATTAATGGAAAACTTTTTTCCCAGAAATAGATTGCCTGCCTTCCATCCACACAGAGTGCGTGAGAGACCCGTTATTCATACACATCTCTCGCAGAGGGGCAAAATAGTTGGATGAAGGTTTCCCATCCATCATTATTTGAGGTCTGGATTTTCACAGGTATTTATCTGAAGATTGCGTTAATTTATAACAAGTCTGGGTTCGGTGCTGCTTGTTTCTTGTTAGCACAATTTTTAAGTTTTTGTGGATGGATGGTAATTATCATAGATTTTGTCTTGTATTTTAATTTAAAAAGCAAAAAAAAAAAATAATATTTTAAAAACATAAAACTAAATTAAAAATATTAAAAGAATAAAATTATCACTCCACTTAACGTTTGTCGCTTAAGTCTTTTGTTTGACAGAAAACAAAAACCCAGGTGTTTTATCTGACAAGAGATACAAATAATATTTATGTCATAGCATTTGTATATTTAATGTTGGCTATATTTTTATTTAAATTCCAAAACATGCCTACTCCTAAATTCACTGGAAATAAATGTGCCCATATTTTGTCCCGCACACACACCAACATATCTAAGATTTGAATTTCCTTTGGGTTAGTTATAGCAAATATTTTTACGCATGTGCTACGGTCTTTAAGTTACGTATTGCATTTAAAAAAAGTTGTGCAAATTTATTACAATCATATGCCGTTACGGATTTGGAATTTTCAGCATTTGTGTCCATAAAATCGGTCTTGAAGAAATAACTGGAAAAATTATATGTAAAAGGGAATTATATAGAAAATTAGATTTTTTGCTATAAAAAATCACCAGTAACTGGCGGACGAGATTTTTTCTATAAAAAAATACCAGTAAATGGGGGATTGTATTTGTCTCCAATAACTGGGAATCGATTTATTTCTATGGGAAAAAATATTTAATTACTGGGGATAGATTTTTTCTATGGGAAAAAAATCCCCAAAAATAGGAGATCAATTTTTTTTATAGAAAAAAAAAACTCCAGTAACAGGAGTTCGAGATTTTTCCCATAGAAAAAAATCCCCCATAACTGGGTTTCGAGATGTTTCCTATAGAAAAAAATCTCCAATAACTTGGGATCGATTTTATTATGAAAATTAAAATCGCCAATAACTGAGGATCAAGATGTTTTTCTATGGAATTTGGGGATTTTTTTCCCAAAGGTAAGAAGATCGACCACCTTTTATTAGGATTATTTTTCTCGATCCTCAGTTATTATCCCAAGTTATGGGAAATTTTTCCATAGAAAAAAAATCTCGGTTCCAAGTTATGGGGAATTTTTTCCATGGAAAAAATGCTCGATCCCCAGTTATTGGGGATTTTTTCCCATAGAAAAGATCTCGATCCCAGTTATTGGGGATTTTTTTTCCATAGAAATAAATCTCGACCCACAGTTATTGAGGTTTTTTTCCACAAAAAAAAAAAAGAAAAAAAATGTCGACCCCTGTTACTGGTTTTTTTTGTTCAATAGAAAAAAAAAATCCCCCATATCTAGGGATACAGAAAAATAATCCAAATAACATGTGATCGATTTTTTCCCTATAGAAAAGAATCTCCCATAACTGGGCATCGATTTTTTTCCTATAGGGAAAACGCCCAATAACTAGAGATCGGAAAAATCCCCAATAACTGAAGATCGATTTTTTCCCTATAGGGAAAAATTCCCAATAACTGAGGATCGAATCACCAATAAATGAGGATTGATTCTTTCCCTATAGGAAAAAACCCCAATAACTGAGGATCGATTTTTCTCTTTAGGAAAATATTCTCAATAACTGCGGATCGATTTTCTCCCTTTAGGAAAAATTCCCCAATAACTGGGGATCGATGTGGTTTTTATAGAACCATTTACTATAGGGAAAACGCCCAATAACTAGAGATCGGAAAAATCCCCAATAACTGAAGATCGATTTTTTTCCTATAGGGAAAAATTCCCAATAACTGAGGATCGAATCACCAATAACTGAGGATTGATTCTTTTCCTATAGGAAAAAAATCCCCAATAACCGAGGATCGATTTTTCTCTTTAGGAAAATATTCTCAATAACTGCGGATCGATTTTCTCCCTTTACGAAAAATTCCCCAATAACTGGGGATCGATGTGGTTTTTATAGAACCATTTACTATAGGGAAAACGCCCAATAACTAGAGATCGGAAAAATCCTCAATAACTGAAGATCGATTTTTTCCCTATAGGGAAAAATTCCAAATAACTGAGGATTGATTCTTTCCCCATAGGAAAAAAAATCCCCAATAACTGATGATCGATTTTTCCCTTTAGGAAAAATATTCTCAATAACTACGGACAGATTTTCTCCCTTCAGGAAAAATTCCCCAATAACTGGGGATCGATGTGGTTTTTATAGAACCATTTACTGGTGGGTTTTTTTTTTTCAAAAATAAAATGTTTCTGTAAATTGGAGTTTTCTTCCAGATCTTTATGTTTCTCATTGTGAGGTGTGTAGGGTACTGTGTTATCCAGACACATTTGAAACTCATGTGCATTGGCTTGGAAATTTTGTAAACTGGATTCCATTAAATGCCCATTTATCTTCGTGTTTTGTAAACTTTAAAAGACAATTTGTTGGCCTAAATAAATGTTGCGATCGAATTGATACAACATGTGGTAATTTACACATGCTGCGGCATTTTGTGAAAATATTTACATGAAATTAAATATTTCAAAATTTAATTTGTTGAGAATAAAAAAAATATTCCTAAGCATGTTATTGTTGCTTGCAGGTTTTCCACCAGGAACCACGAATATACCCGTTTTTTCTTTTTTTTTCCACAAGTGAAAATATTCTTCTTTTTGCTTGTCAACTTTCGAAATAAAGAATATTTTCTCTTTTCTGCAATTCATTCATTCATTGATTTCATTTCACCCATAAAAAGTAAAACCTGGCAAAGAAAAGACTTAAGAACCAAACTTGTTTTTGTGCGTTTTTAAACCACATCGTCATCGGCTGCATTGAAGATGACAGCGGACATGAGATCACATTAATTCTTTACCCCCCCCCCCCCCCCCCCCTTCACAGCTTGAGCCTGCGGCTGGAAAGGGGGAAAAGCCGTTCACCTGAAAAACTGGAAAAATCAATTTCACTTACCAAATAGAAATCAATGGGTTTTTCTCTCGCCTTGTTGTAGGCTTTTTGGATTTCAGTCTGTTTGAGTGCGTGTGCAATGTGCAGAGCGCTGGCATCGAAGCGGCCGTATTTGTAATCGGATTCATTTTGTGATGGTGAGCTAACCTCACGACTGCCATAGCCATTTGGGGTGGATTGACGTGAACCGAAACCTCCTTTAATTGCATTAAAAAATGGAAGAAGAGAGGAGAGAAGAGAAAAAACAACATTGAGTCAGTGTTCATTACAACTGGAGACAATAATTAACGGTTAATGAAATGGCTTTGTTTTCTTTTCTGCTTCTCAACAAATTAACAATTAATTAGTAGCTTCATAGTTCATTCCCCCTGGGGACTTACCATCCACCTCGGTACGTGTTCCCCGAATTTGTTCGTTTACAAATTTATTGGTGCGTGGTGCATTCAAGGCTTGGCGTATGCCCACCGATGTGTTATCCAAATGACCTGGACCACTCTTTGGTACATGAGAACTGCAATAGACCTGCAATGAGGAAAAAGAAAGAGAGAGACAACAAAATCAGTAAACATAACGTAATGAATCGTAAAAGAAACCAGCAAGTCATAATAAAAAATTATTAAAAGAAAAAGTCAAACAAAAATAATTTTTAGTTATTTTTTATTTTTTGTAATTATTTTCCTGTCTTGCCATAAAAAATGCCTTCCTGTTGCAATGTGGTTAATATCAAATCACTTAAATATGTTTGTTGGTGGGCAAAACCAATAGTTTCGGAATGCAGAGTACTTAGACATAATAGATATTCTTGGTTTTATGGGAATATATGGAACGAAGTTGGAATTTGCAGAAAATATATAGTTTTCATATAAAACACCTTATTTCTTCTATAGCTTTCAGTCTACATTTTTTTCGCAGAAAAATGTACTTTAGTGAAATTAAATGTTGGCAATTTTTATAGCATCCACCATAGTATGGAGGGTATATTTAGTTTTTCATTTTGTTTGTAACACCTCGAAAAATACATTTTAGACCCCAGAAAGTATATATATTCTTGATCAGCATAAAATTCTATGTCCATTTATCGATGTACGTCCGTCTGTCCGCCTGTCCGTCTGAGAAAATCATTCTAGCTTCCGAACAAAATGAAGTAGGTTGATAAAATTTTACTCAAATGTGGTGGTCATGGTGGTCCACGTTTTTTATAGACCCCATACAATGGTACCTTTTTATTTTCGGTATTTTGGTGATGCAAGCGACATTATACATCGGAAATGTTTCAAATTTGGTATTTGAAGTTCGTAAAGGATACTACAGCCTATGACAGAAAATTGTCTGTGCAGGTCCACGTCTTCGTATAGCCCCTGTATAACGGTACCTACCGATATTCGGTATTTTTATGATTTTAGCGACATTTTTCACCGTAATTGTTTCAAATTTGGTACTTTAATACTACAGTCTAAGCCAGAAAATTGTCTGTACAGGACCACGTCATCGCATAGCCCCCATATAACGGTACCTACCGATATTCGGCATATTGATGATTTTTGCTACATTATTCAGCGATTTTTTTCAAGTTTCGCATTTGAATATTATAAAGGCTTATGACAAAAGTTACCTATGCAGTTCCACATCGTAGTATAGACCCTAATATAACGGCTACATTCCGTATTTTTAAGATTTTAACAGAATTTTTTAAGGATTTTATTTATTTTTTTTTCGTTGAAAAATTCGCTACAAATGGTGGAGAGTATTCAAAGGTCTATAGAAAAAAATCGTCAAGACCTCAGTACACTGAGGCAATTTTTTTTCTAAGAACAAGGCCTGAGTACATTGATTTCTATATAAACAAGAGAAAAAGCAGTGACATCGAATCAAATTATCGAATATCAGAGAGCAAACACCGAACTCCAAATACCAAGTTTTTA
This sequence comes from Musca domestica, assembly GCF_030504385.1. Classification (NCBI taxonomy): domain Eukaryota; kingdom Metazoa; phylum Arthropoda; class Insecta; order Diptera; family Muscidae; genus Musca; species Musca domestica. The sequence goes on along the minus strand of NW_026712230.1, from coordinate 10,314,030 downwards.
AAAAAATCATCAAAATACTGTATGTAGTGGGAGGTCTGTAGTGGCTTTATGAAAGCGTAGATCATAGGAGGTAGTACCTGTTGCGAAACCCAAATATCGAATTTTTAAAACAATTTCGGTGAAAACTGTGCCACAAATCATCAAAACACCGTTATATGGGGCCTATACCAAAATGTGGGCCCATATAGCTCATGTTTAATACCAAAAGTCCTGAAGACCTAAAACATATCAGGGTAAAATCATCATCAACCTACTTCAGTTTGTTTGGAAGCTACGGACGAACATCGCTAAATCGATAACTTGTTCAGGAAACTTCAAAATATCTTAAATCGGAAGGTTCCGTTATATGGGCCTATACCAATTAGTGGACCTAAATCGTACATTTTTTGCAATGTGACAAGGGACCTTTCAAAAATCACAAATGTCAAGTTTCAGCTGATTTGGTTGGAAATTGTGGCAGAAACCTTTAAAATACCGAAAAATCTGGATGTTACATTATATATACTAAAACGTTGACCAATATAACCTATATTCAATACCAAACAGCCTTCATGCAATATGAACCTTTCTGCAAATTTTAAAGCTCTAGAATAAATAATGTGGACTCTATCTGATTTTTATTTAATGATTGGCAGGCAGTAATCACACAGACTGAATTTTAGCACAAAAATACTATGATAATGAATTTATCCCAATAAAAATTAATGCTAATATTTTATTTTGTTCAATATTCAGTCTGCATATATAATGCTATTAGGCCTTGTGGCCTGTCAGTACTGTCAACACTTATACGCTTCGGATTTTCCATACATTAAACTCTAACTCTAAAATCTCTTCAATATTCTTTCGTACTTTCGTATTCTTATAACCCATAAAATACGTTAAACTCTCTCTCTATGTTCTAAAATCATCCAATCAATCAAAATTCCATGCATCTCATGCCCGTACATAATGACACTAAGTACCCCTAATAGCGTAGCGATAATTATCTTCATTAATTGACTGTGTTAGTTTTTTTGTTGCTGGTCTTTTTATTTTTAACAATCTAGAAATAATAAACTGCATAATATGTAGGTGAATTGTTGTTGATTGATTAGCGAGCGACAGTAACAGTAACAGCAACAAAGCAGCAGCAAGTGCTTAGCAGCGAGGCAAGTCTAAAAACGTGAATCTATGCCGTTGTCCAGCCGTAGCTAAATAAGGCTGAGCCGTTGACTTTTGATTAGACCGGCTATAAAAAAGTGGCAACTACCACCACAACAATCATACGTATACATACACACTCACATTCCATAGAAGGTATTTGTAACTGAAAACTGGCGAGAATGTAATTACATTGTATTTGGGTCTGACTCTGGCAATAACGCCTAGGTTTTTCATTGAGAAAACGCAAATGCTAAGAGGTAAAACTACTTGCATCGAGTGGAGCGTATTTCATCAAGCAAACAAGCTGCCCATAAAACTTTTACGTAATAACTACCGCTACAGTGCTGTTGTATTCCGAAAAATAGACTGCGGGCGTTGCAATGATTGGCCAGCTATGCACTGATGAAAGATAAAGACTCTGATAAATAGTTTCTGCATTTTCCCTTACTATTTTTGAATTTTACGAAAATAAGTTTTTTTTTTTTTGTTTAGTGGAAATGCATTCCATTGCACCGTAAAAAAGCTGGATGTGATAATAATAAAGACAGAACATATCAGTCAGTTTTGCCGACAGCTGAATGTGTTGTCACGTGCAAAGTTTGGTCTAAACGGAGAACCCCATTCGGTTTATATGTAATTTCTGATTTTGCAAAAATATTCTAGAAGCCAGTAACCATACTATTAACTTTGTCATTCCGTTTGTAACTCCTCGAAATACTCATGTCAGACCCAACAAAGTATATATATTCTTGATCAGCGTATAATTCTAAGTCGACTTAGCGTCTGTCCGTCCGTCTGTTGCAATTACGCTATCTTTCGAACGAATCAAGATAGAAGGCTAAAATTTTGCACACATGTTTATTTTTTTCAGTAGGCAGTTTAAGTTCATAAATGGGCCATGTAGGTCCAAGTTTTCATATAGCCCCCATATATCGGTACATCCCGATATTCGGTATTTTGATGATTTTAGCGACATTATTCAACGGAATTGTTTCAAATTTGGTATTTGAAATTCGAAACGGATACTACAGCCTAAGACAGAAAATTGTCTGTTCAGGTCCACGTCTTAGGTCCAAGTTTTCATATAGCCCCCATATAACAGTGTCTCCCAATATTCGGTATTTTGATGATTTTAGCGTCATTATTCACCAGAATTGTTTTAAATTATGTATTTAGAGTTCGTAATGGGAACTTCAGTCTGTGACAGAAAATTGTCTATGTAGGACCAGGTCTTCGTAGTGGCCCCATATAACAGTACCTCCCTATATTCGGTATTTTAACGAGTTTAGATACAATACTCACCGAAATTGTTTGAGATGTCGTATTTGAAGATCGTAATGGATGCTATAGCCTGTGACAGAAAATTGTCTATGTTGGTCCAGGTCTTCGCACAGCTCCGATATAACGGTACCTCCCTATATACGATATTTCGATGATTTTAGCTACATTATTGACCGTTTAATTCAAGTTTCGAATTTGAATATGGCAATGGTTTATGACAAACAATGCAAATGTAGGTCCACGTCGTATACACTCCAATATAACTACTATCTTCGGTATTTTTAAAATTGTAACAGAATTTTTTAAGGATTGTATTTTTTGAGCATTTCCAAATTCGTTTCAAATGGTGGAGGGTATTCAAAGTTCGGCCCGGCCGAACTTATTGCTTTTTAACTTGTTCATATTCACACTATATAAGCAAAAGTCATTTTTATACCCTTATACCCATATGGCTAGAGCGGGTATATATCTTTTGATACGGTCAAAACGTGCCTCAGTGAAATGACGGATTAAGGACCCAGGTCTTTTTGTATCAAATCCGTTTCAGGACATTTGGTGTCGATTCAGCGAAGTTCGTCCGTCTGTCTGTCTGCCTGGCTGGGTGGTGCGCACGACAACTCTCGAAGGGAGTATCCGATTTGGTCCAAACTTCGTACATTGTAATATTATTATCAAATTTAGATCGAGTTCAGAGATAGGCAATAACGGCCCACTCCTTCTGATACCTCCCCCACGAAAGGTCGAACTTTGAAAAAAATATTTTACTGCACAGAAAGAGAAAGGCCAATCCGCTTTTACTCCAACTCTGCGAAAATGTGCGCAAATAGCTAATATCGGTGGCCATCATCGGCCAAAATTTTGAATAATGATAACTCTTTTACAATATTATGTATGAGTCCGATTGTCTTCAAATAACACACTTCACAATATTTATTAATCCAAGGTCTGGTGTGAAGATGTAATATATCGGTCCACTCCTGCTGGTACCTCCCACACCTAGGGTCAACATTTTGAATATCCATGAAGCGAAATTAACATCCGATTCCATTTAGATTTGGCACATTTCAATATTTCTATCAACACAAGATCTTTTATAGAGATGGTAGAAATCAGACCTTTTCTTCTGGCACTTCCCCCACTAAGGCTTAAAATTAAAAAAAAAAAAATAACGAAACGCTCATAAAACACGAACAAATCTTCCAAATTTCTGAACATTTCACACATACAAATATTTTTGCTACACAAGGTCTACTGTCAAGATGGGACATATCGGTCCACTACTTATGGTACCTCCCCCACAAAGGTCAAAGTTTTGAATAACCAAAACGATTATAAAATCCGAAATAATCATCCGGTTCTCTTCATATTTCACACATCCCATTATTTCTACTAACACTGCTGTGAAAATGGGATATATTGGTCCAGACCCACTGGTACCTCCTCCACAAAGGTTAAAGATTATGAATATCAATGAAGCTCATAAAACGCGAAATTAACATCCTATTTCATTCAGACTTGGCACATTTCAATATTTTTGTCAACACAAAATCTGTTATAAAGATGGTAGAGATCGGACCATTCCCAAAAAGGGTCATTCACATAGCCTTAATCATTAAGATCTGCGGTGATACATCACCTGTGGCTTCAGAAAAGGACCTCTGCTCAGATCTTCTAATGACATATCCATGTTAAAATAAGGCGTTAGATTGCTGTTTTGTGAGTAGTTAATGGCGCCCAAATGTACTTAATACTTCTTATTAAACCGAAAATCGACTTTGATCTCAAAATCGATTTCGAAAAGTTGAAAAATTGAATTTGACTTCAAGACAAAGTCGACTTATGTATGCTTCATCATTAATATCTGTGGTGATGTGGCTGAAGGTTGATATTTTCCACCATCAGTGGCGTCGGATCTTGTAACCGTGCCACTTCCAATTAAAGTCCCATATTGGTGATTGTTAATGCGTGTTTTTACCCTACACCACACAGCAGTAAGGGTATTATGTCTTTTTGTATTTGTTTGTAACACAGAGAAGGAAGCGAGATAGACCCATAGTTACTTTTGAGGAACTTCATAGAATCACTTCACTTAGTTGATTTATATTCCAAATTACCTGAATTTTGGCACATCTGACCAAATTCATCCTAGAAACAAGTACATAAAATTTGGTGGAAATCGGATCAGATATAGCCATAGCTCCCATATATATGTTTCATCCGATTTGGGGTTTTAAGTCCCTCGCATGCGTAATATGCACTCCACATCAATGATCTTTGGTACCAGATATCAGATACTGCTCATAAACAAGTGCCCTAAATATTGTCAAGATCGGTTCAGATTTGAATATAGTTCCCAAATATGTCCTTATCCGATTTCAGGTTTATTGCGCACCAAATGGCTAATATCAGCCCAAATACGGCACTTCCGACGGAATTCAGCCCAGAAGCAAGTATTTCAAATTTTGGTGAAAATCGGTTCAGATATATCTATAGCTCCCAGCAAATTGGATGACACATATATATCCAATTTGCTGTTTAAGTCCCTCACGTGCGTAGTATGCACTCCACAATAAAGATGTTTGACATCAGATCCAGCTCGAAAATACCTCTGCCAAATTTTATTTAAATCGGTTCAGATGTTTACATAGCTTCGATATACATCTTCATCCGATTTTGCGGTTATTGTTCACTATATATTTGGTGGATCAGCCCAAATTGGAAAGATTTTTTCATATTCAACCGAATTTTTCCATTTGGTGAAACTAGCTCCGGTATATCTATTTCTTCACTAAATATTTTTATACCCTCCACCTTGGACAGGAGGGTATATTAACTTTGTCATTCCGTTTGTAACATCCTTAAATATTTATCGTAGACCCCATAAAGTATATATATTCATAATCAGCATAAAATTCTAAGTCGATTTAACGATGTCCGTCTGTCTGTCTGTCTGTCCGTCTGTCTGTTGAAATCACGAAATCACATTATTTGACGTAGAGCGCCAAAACTTAGCAGAGCAAATTGTATTGTGTCTAGGATGGTTGGTATTGAAAATGAGATATATCGGTCCACGTTCTGGTGTAGTCCCCATATAACGGTACCTCCCGATATTCGGTATTTTGATGATTTATGCCACATTTTTTCACTGATTTGTTTGAAAATTGGTATTTGTAGGTCATAACGGGTCCCTGTGCGTGTGGCAAAACATGGCATGTATAGGTCCACGTTTTGGTATGGCCCCCACATAAAGGTACCTCCCGATATTCGGTATTTTGATTATTTTTGCCACATTTTTCACGGATTTGTCTAAAAATTGGTATTTGTTGGTCATAATGGCTTCCAGCTCCGGTGGCGAAACATTGCATGTATGGGTTCACGATTTGGTAAATCCCCCATATAACGGTACCTCCCTGTATTCGGTATTTTCATGGTTTTTGCCACATTTTTTCACTGATTTGTCTAAAAATTTGTATTTGTGGGTAATAATGGGTCCTAGTTAGTGTGGCGAAACATTGTATTATAGGTCCACGTTTTGGTATAGTCCCCATATAACGGTACCTACCAATATTCGGTATATTGGTGATTTTTGACACAATTTTTCACGAATTTCTCTGAAAATTGGTAGTTGTAAATAATAAAGGGTCCCAGTTCGTGTGGCGATTCATTGAAATTATAGGTCCACGTTTTGGTATAGCCCCCATATAACGGTACCTCCCGATATTCGGTAATTTGATGATTTTTGTCACTACTAAATACAATTTGTGGTGTAGAGTATCATATATTCTGCCCCGTCCGACTTTTGACCTGTCCTTACTGGTTTAATTGCATAACATGTAGCCCTCGAATATTGGAACTCAAATGTTTTTATTTGTAAATGATGGGAGCAGGAATATACGAAGGAGGGATTCCCAAGGCCCGAAGTAATTTTTCGTTATTTAGGCTCCCGAAAAGCTTTCCAAACGCATTCCTGATACGTTTCTTGTGGAGAGTATTTATAGTGCGGCTCGGCTTAATTATTTCTTTAAATGATGATATTAAATTGGACTAATTCTTGTACCCCTTTTTGAAATTAGTTGTATGGCTTAACCAGTCAGATAAAGGTTGGAGCCAATACAGATTAATCGACATAGAGTTCCAAAAAGGATATTTATACATATTAGGTGCGGGAATAAGGCTGGTATTATAAAGATTTTTTTTACTAAAGGCACACATTTTTCTTCCACAATATGCTTCGTGAAAATTTTATAAAAAAAAATAAAAATTAATTTAGTTTTCGACTCACCTCCTTGTCATCCTGTTTGTGTTGATTGTTGAAATAGGTTTTCAGTGTCAATTTGGTGCCGCAATGAACGCATTTGAAACAGCCCGAATGGAAGAAAGTGAAGTCCTTTAGAGGACCTACACGATCCACTTGATAAACGGTTTCGTTGCAACGCAGGCACGTTGATTCATAAAAATTTGGACGATACATATTCATTTGTGGCGAAGAGAAAGAGGGATGGCTCGAATATTCACAATAACAAAAAACACTTAATTTTCTTAATACAAACTAAACGAAATTGGTTGCACTTCTTTTTTTTCTCAACTCGGTTTTATGGATACAAATATTTCACTGGTTTGCTTCTCTTTTTTTCTCTAAGGCACTGAACGTTGGGGAAAACAATCAAATACATTTGAAAATAATGATAATTTCGATGATGTCGATGTGAATGGAGATGGGTTGTTTTGTTGGTGGAGTTGTTGAGATTGCGATTGCTGTTGTTGATGCTGCTGCCTATGTTGCATGCAAGCAAAGATAATGAACATATTTCTATGAAAAGTAATTATGATGTTAATTTGCTGTTTCTTCTGCAATTAAAATTAAAAACAAAAAAAAAAAAAACAAAACTGATAATATTTTCTTCTGGATAATTCTATAAAAATTTGATTTTCTTTCTTTTATAACACCCAATAATTTTGTATTCTTGGCATTAATTATTTTTTTGTTCGAAATGCAATCACGTTTGTTATTAAAGGTTTTCACTTGGCTTCTAATTGCCTGCTTCCTCGTCGTAGGTAGGCCTTTTCGCTTGTTTACGTTCCGTATTGAATTGAAATTTCGCTCAACAAAAAAATTTCTATTTGGCCCATAGACCAGAGCAGATTTTGCCGTTTTGTAGCGTTTCACTTGGTGGGTTTATTCACTTTATTTTCAAAATAATATGTTGTTGTAAATGTGCGTGTTTGGGATTTTCATTTGGCTCCTCATGAAGAGAAAAAACAACAACAAACAGCTCCAATAGTTTTGTTTTTTACGCAGGGCTAATTTGTTATTTGATTTTTACTGCATGATTTTGTTTTTTTTTTTGAGTTTTGTATAGGGGGCTCTCGCTCACACTCGTCTCACGTTCGTTCACGTTGAACATGCCAATTGCAATGCGAGTGCGTGAGTGAGTTTATTGCCAGCTGCTTGTTTTGAATCCAAAAAAATTTCGTGCTCCAAAATCTGTAATGAAATAAAAATAACAACTTCATTAGTATTGGCATGAAAAAAGCTAAGTTGTGGGTTTTAAGCCATATTTGCATGTCTCAAAACTCGAGCCATTTAAATGTTTAAATGCTAATTTAATATGAATTCATTTATTTTTTTTCGAATTCAACAATCCGATTAATTGTTCAAACGATTTATGTATTTTAAATGAAGACATGATTTGATTTCTTTTGAAGGGGAAATTTTTCTACTTTTCTTTAATAAAGTTTTTAAGTAATTTCTTGGAATTAAATTGAAAAATCATTCAATTTAACTCTAATGCGAATTGCAATTAGCTCATCATAAAAATACAGTGTTTTAGGTATCATAAAAATCGATATCCTATATCTTAAAAAATCAAGGTTTTAACATGTAAAAAAGCAGTAAGTTCGGCCGGGCCGAACTTTGCATACGCTCCACCATTTAGAACGAATTAGGAAATTTTCAAAAAATAATATCCATTAAAAATTCTGTTAAAATCTTAAAAATACCTAATATCGGAAGGTGACGATATATAGGGGAATTTACGATATTGTGGACCTTTATAAACAAATCTATTTGTGGGGGTGAAGTATTCACAAAGAACTCCTTGTGCAATATTTCAGACAATTACGTTGAAAAATGTGGCTAAAATCTTCAAAATACCGAATATCGGGGGTACTGTTATATGGGGGCGATACTATGTCGTGGACCTATATAGACAATTATCCTTCAGGGGGTAAAGTACTCACAAAGAACTCATTGTGTAGAATTTCAGATAATTCCATTGCATCATTTGGCTAAAACCTTTAATATACCGAATATCGAAGGGTACCGTTATATGGGGGGCTATACGATATCATCGAACTTGACATGCCTGCAGACAAAAGAGAGACCTGTGCAAAATTTTAGATTCCTATCTTAATTCGTTTTGGCTGTGATTGCAACAGACGGACGGACAGGGCTAAATTGTCTTAGAATTTTACGCCGATCAAGAATATATATACTTTGTAGGGTCTAAACTTATTATTTCGATGAGTTACAAACAGAATGATATATATGGTGGGGGGTATAAAAGGGATATGAAAAATAAATGGAACAAGTAAAAATGTCGACCAATAATTCAATTTGAAGTCTAAATATACGATATTTTTCACTTCTTACGTAACATTAGTTGGAAAATGTTGCTGAAATCCGTTGAATACTTTTGAGAGAAGGAAGAAATACAGAACCAACAAGTAAACAGACATTAAGTTCGGCCAGGCCGAGCTTCAAATACCCTCCACCATTGGGTCATGGAAACATTTTTATGCAAAAGTATCCGGATTCAAACGTGTTCCACTTTAAACTACAAACTCCAGTAAGATTGGTAGGAGAATGGTTGGAGCCGTTATATGGGTGTCATACTAAAACGGGAGCGTATATAGATCTATTGCGATTCTTAAATACCAAATTTTACATTATTTCGTGGTAAATGTGACTAGGAAAACTAGCACCAATATGGACAATGTTTTGACGCCGGTTGTAGAACCCCTTATGAAGTACAAATACCAAATTTCACACAAATGTATTAGAAAATTCGGCTTTAATCTTCAAAATACCGAAGGTTTGATGGAAGCGTTATATGTGCGCTGTAGTAAAATGTGGACCTATATATTCAAAGTTCTGCTGCCAGAGTTAGAACCCATTATGAACTACAAATACCAGCTTTTTGACAAATCCGTGGAAAAATGTGGCAAAAATCATTAAAATATCGAATCTCGGGAGACACCGTTATTTGGGCTATACAAAAAGGTGGACCTATACATACAATGTTTCGCCACCGGAGCTAGAACCCATTATGAACTAAAATACCAATTTTTAGACAAATCCGTGAAAAATGTGGCCAATGGTGAAAATCATGAAATTATAGAATATAGGTAGGTTCCGTTATATGGCGGCTATACCAAAACGAGGACCAATATATCTCATTTTCAATACAAACCATCCAATACACAATAAAAATTGAGTCGCTCTTTGTAGAAACAAGTAAAAAAGAAGCTAAGTTCCATCTTCCAACATTGGGAAGGAACTAGAAAATTTTCAAAAATAAAAAAATAAATAAAAACCTCTCAAATGAAAATGGTTATATGTGGGCTGTACAAAGAAGTGGACCTGCATAAATAATTTTCTTTCATATGTTGACGTACCTCTTACGAAATTTAAAATTTTTTCGATAAATACTGTCGTTAAAATCATCAAAATATTGAATATCGGGGGGTACACTTATATGGGGGGTATGCGATATCGTGGACCTATATAGACCAGGGGGGTAAAGTACTCAGATGGAACTCTTTCTGTGGGTATTCAGACAATTCCTTTGAAAATTTTGACTACAATCATCAAAACACCGAATATGGGGAGGTATCGATATATGGGTTCTATAAAAAGACCTAGACATGCATAGACAATTCTCTGTAATAGACTATAGTACCAACTTGGAACTTTAAATTCGAAAATTGAAGCCATTTAGGTAGATAATGTCGCTAAAATCATCAAAATACGGAAAATAGGCAGGTACCGTTATATGGGGGCAATACGAAAACCTATATACACAATGTTTCGCTACCGGATACATAGAACCCATTTTGACCTACAAATACCAATTTTAAGACAAACCCGTGAAAAATATCGAATATCGGGAGGTACCGTTATATGGCCGCAATATAAAAACGTGGATTGTTCTGCAAAATAAATTCAAATAATGTGGGTTGTATCGTGATTCCAACAGACAGACTGACAGACGGACATTGTTAAATCGACGTTGAACTTTATTCTGATCATGAATATACAGGGTGGGATGAAAAAACTTCAACCAACTTCAGACTGCGGTCATTCCTAAGCCACCCGATGAGAAGAGATTCGTTGTCCAGCAGTTTGTAAACAAACAAAATAATCGTGTTTACTTGCTAAAGAGGTCAGAGGTCAACAAAATTTAAAACAAATGTAAAAATTATGGTGTTTAACTTTGTTGCAAGTTTTTTTTATCTCACTCTGTATATACTTTATGGGTTCTACGACGAATATTTAGGGATGTTACAAACAAAGTAACATACCCTCCTTTCCAAGGTGGAGGGTATAAATATTTACGATCGGGGTTTTCGAAAAACCGGGACGAATTTTTTTTGAAATGTGTTATAATTGGCTCAGATGTAGATAGAACTCCCATACACAACTGCATCTGTTCTTCACGATTATTGCGTACAAAATATGTACACGTCATAGAGGTAAGCGTGCTATATTTGAAGAAAATCGGTTCAGATATAGTCATTATGCCCTTATATAGTATTCAGACGAATTCTGTAGTTGTAAGTCCCTCTTAGCATTAACATGCTCCCGGTATCATTTTCGGTTCAGATTTCATATAACTTCTATAGAATCCATAACAAAATCAGAATGCGTCATCAACATGATATATCTTAATCATAACAAACAATTTCCAAACTAGACATAGACAATTGTTTTTACGACTCGGACTCCTGCCGCTGGATACAATTTATAGAAATTTATAAGTTCGTATGCTAAGCATATAAAAATTCAAAATAGAAAAAAGAGTCACCTAACTATTCTACAATAATAAAAAATTCACAGCCATTGGTCACTTGTCTACACTTTATGCTTTGTTGTTTCATTTTTTACATCATCATACTTCCTTTGTTTGTTTCTTTTAATTATAACATAATTTTGTCTTGTTACATTTTCATGATAAGATCAAACTTATAATTAGCAATGATGTTGTGTTGAATGTTGTTGGATTTTTTTTTGGATTTTGTTATTTTGTCGCCAAGACATGACAGAAGGGAAATGATGTCACTTGGCCAGTCCGAATCGCTTTGGTATGCATAAATGCTGGTTGTGTTGGAGTTGGAAGTCCAACATATTTGTCGTTCCGTGGTGACATTGTCTATGTATGGTGATGTAAAAATGTTGCGAATAAGAATGTGGGTGTGGTAGAGCTGCGCTGTAAAACGGGCTAACCATAAACAAACTATGCTATGAGTTGGCGTTTTCTCTATCTCTCGCTCTCGGATTGTTGCAAATTATGTGAGAACAGCGGAGATAAGTATCGGATTTTACAATAAAATATATTAGTTTTTATGAAACAAAAGTTAGCATTTTATACCACCAGTTAGTGATATTTTATGGACAAGCAGTAAAGGCAATAGAAGTAAGGGTGTTGGCATGATTCTAGGCGACACCACTGACAGGACTTGTTGACCTTTATGGAAGAGATTTGCAAATGTGGTGATGCAAACAGAGTGTGCCAATACTGGATTCTTACTTAGACCCTTTGTCTTTTGCCACAGAATAAGTTTTTATCGACATGTATAAAATAACAGGGTAGTTGACTGACTGCCTGACCAATTAACGTCTGAAGCTAGAATCTTGAAATTTTCCAACTCTTAGTGGATTTTTGAGAAATCCTACTTTAGTGATACGAAAATTATTCAAAGAAAATTTAAAAATTTTATTACTGCATCGGTAAGACGCAGAACTTTGAAATTTTGTGTGTAGGCGGTACTTTTTATCAGGCGGAATATTTAGAACTTTTGGCTACGTAAAGTATTGAAATGGGTAGAACGGTTCAATCTTATTATTGATCGATAAAAGGGTTAAATTGGGATATTTAACAGGAATCACCCCTAGTGTAGAGGACTTTTTCGTATTTTGAGGGTACGAAAAGTACAACATAGTACAGCATAGTTGTTAATCGATCGATCCATCGATCGATGCATGGGGGTGACTCCTACTTTAAGAGTGCGGAAAATACTGAAAGGTACAAACTAGTACAATATTGTTATTGATCTACTTTGTACTAAATGTGTACGAAATGTACTAAATAGTACATTAGTGATTAAAAAGAGCATAAAAAATAAAAATTGGAATTTTGTACTTAAAGTGTACGAAATATTCTAAAAGACACCAACCGGCACTTCATTGTTACTCATCACTCGGTAAGAGTAAGAGCTTGGAAATTTTACATGAGTGCAGGAATAAGTTTAGAATCACGAAATTTAATATTAATATGTGTCTGCGGTTAAGATATGAAGGTGGTTTTGGAAATGCGTCCTATATTTATTCAAGAAATACTAAATGATACTATATGTGGTATTGGGAAGGGACAAGGCTGGAATCAGGAAATTTTTATTTAGGTCTCTGTTGGTGTCTGCGGTTAAGATATGAAGGTGGTTTTGAAATGCCTCCTATATTTGTACCAAAAATACAGAACAATACTAAATTTGGTATTGGGTGAAGAAATAAGGCTGGAATCCCAAAATATGTTATTTAAGTCTCTATTGGTGTCTGCGGTTGAGATATGAAGGTGGTGTTGGAAATGCGTCCTATATTTGTACAAAAAATACTAAGTGATACTTAATTTGCGTAGAAAAGAGAAACTGCATTTTCGGGAGTTTGTAGGAAAAAGTACAAAATGGTACAGCATTGTCATTGAGCGATCGAAAAGAGTTAAAGCTTTCAAATTTAGCATGAGGGTCATTCTTTGTGCAGAGGGTTGAAACATGAAGTGTATAAAATTGTAAAACATTGTTATTGATCGATCGGAAAAAGCTGAAAACTTTATTCTGAATGAGGGCCACAGCTATAGAGACAGAGATTTTGGAAAATATTTCTTCAGGTACGACTCTTTCTGAACGATTAAGAATATATAAAATCGTGAAGTTTAGAATGAGGGTCACTTTTTTACAGAGGAATGATATTCTGCAGTATTTGTGGAGCTTCGGTACGAAAAGTACTACATTATACAAACCTATACAACATATTTATTGAACGATCGGAAAGAGTTACAACTTTTACATTTAACATGAACGCCTCTTATGGGTTATGGGACAAGAACTTTGAAAATTTTTACTTCATTTAGAAAAGTACTAATTTGTACCTTTTAGTACTTTTTGTTTAGGTGGAATGCCTGTAGGTACAACTATTTTTTTATTGAATGATCAATAAGCAATAGAAGATTTATGTTTAGGATGAGGGTAATTTTTCGAACAGATTGGTGGGATACGACGAGATTTTGGAAGCTTGGAGCTTAGAGTACAATAGTAGTAAACGGTCCAAAACTATACAGCATTGATATTTATCAATTGATAAGAACAACAAGTTGGATACTGTGCATGTGGATCACTTATTCTGTAAAAGGAAGAGATATAGCGGGATTTCCAAATATTCGTCCTTAGTACAAAACTACAAAATGTTGGAACGATTGCAAAGAGCTATAACCCTAAAATATTACATAGATGAAAAAACGCATAATTTTTCATAATTCTCAATATAAGGGTACAGAAAGTACTAAATGTTATAAACAGGTACAACATTGTTATTGATTTCGATCAATAAGATCTGGATAATAGAAATTTACTATTATAGTTCGATTTTGTGCATGGCAGGATTTTTGAAGTTTTTTGCCTGATTGGTACGAAATGTACTAATATTGTACCAATATTGATATTCGTCGATTGATAAGAGTAAGAATTTTGAAATTTCGCAAGGGGACTATTCTTTTTGTAAACCGGAGACATCCGGCGGGATTTTAAAACTTTGTACCTTTAGGATAGTTTAAGGTACGTAATTTTTAATGGGCGATTGAAAGGAGCTTAAAATTCGGAACTTAAAATTTTGTATGGGTGTGATAGTAGGGCGACACCAAATGTTTGATAATTGTTGGTGTAAGGGTGTCAAAAGTGAAAAGAAGGTACTAAACGCTAAAAACAAGTACAAGATTGTTGAGCTTAGTCAGAATTTTGAAACTTTACAAGAGGTTCAGTCATAAGTAAATTGGTCATTATTTGTAAAGGCTATAAAATTGCCATTAATCGATCGATGAGGGCTGAATGAGCGTGGGGGTCAATCTTGAGTAATTTGGAAATTTGTATTTTTAGGGTGCGAAGATACTAAAAGGATCAAACTGATACGAAATTGTTATTGATCGATCAATAAAAATTAGAATTTTGACATTTTACGTGTTATTAATTGTTTTTATGGAAAAAGGAAAATCGCACTCAGAGGAAAGAAGGATTACTATAAGCTACTAAACAAATTAGAAAGTATCAGTCGGTTGGCCGACTGATGTAGTAGCCAATGTTTGTTTTTAAAAATAATTGTTGACTTTTCCTATGATTATTGGTGTAGGTTCCAAAGCAATGGACCAATATTGCCCATTTCGTATCTGACCTAAATAAATCTGATATTAATTTTGCGACGTGCCAGGCTTGGACTATATTGGTTTAAAATTTTGATCATTAGAAGGGGTTCGCAGATGATATATATCATCTTCACAACAGATCTTGTGCTAGCCAAAATTTTTGTATGTGTGAAATTTGGAGAGATTTGGATGCTTTTTTCGCTTCTTTCAGCATTTTGTTTATCAAAATATTGAACCCTATGTGGAGGAGGCAATGGTCCGATATTTACCATCTTTATAACAGATCTTGTGATGATGGAAATATTGATATGTACCAAGTCTGAATGGAATTGGATGTTAATTTCGCGATTTATAAGCTTCATGGACATTCAAAATTTTGACCCTTTGTGGAGGAGGTGCCAGAAGAAGTGGACCGATATATTCTATCTTCATATTAGACCATGAGTTAATAAAAATATTGTGATGTGTGTAATTTGAAGACAATCGGACTATTACATCACATTTTATTAGAGTTATAATTATTCAAAGATTTAACTCTTTGTGGGGGTAGTACTTGATGGAGTGGACCGATATTGTTCATTTTCGCACCTGACCTAGCTCTGATGCAAATATTAGGATTTGCAAAGTTGGAGTAAAATCGGATTAATCTTTTCTTTCTGTGCAGATTTTTTTTTTTGTTTTGAAAATGTTGACCTTTTATGGGGTAGGTACCAGAAAGAGTGGGCCGAAATTGCCCAGCTCTGAACTCGATCTAAGTTTGATAATAATATTACGATGTACCAAGTTTGGATCAAATCGGATACTGCCTTCGAGAGTTATCGTGTGCACCAGCCAGCAGACAGACAGACGAACGGACGGACGGACATCTTTAGATTGACTCCAAATGTGCTGAAACGGATTTGGTCCAAAGAAACCTTTTGTCTAAAACCGTTATTTCGATGAGGCACGTTTTGGCCATATCAAATGATATATACCCTTTGTTGCTATATGACAGAGGGTATAAAAATAGCACCTTTGATATTAATGGGAATTACTAATGACATTTATGGATTTAACTGGGAGGATTTTTTAAAACTTTCTTCTTAACTTTAAGAACTGTTGGTGTGTAGGGTTACGAGAAGGAGTTCAGCTTTTGATTTTCGTTAAGAAGGCGATCTTCTAAACTCGCGTTTTCACTTAACAGGGACTTTTCAACATTTTTTGTACATTTTGAAGGGAAATGTTAATGCATAGCTAGTTGACACCCGTAATGATTAGAAAAGATTTTCTAGGTACGCCGATGGCTGGAATGGACTTTATTTATTCCATCTTTGTATTTATATAAAGATCCTGTGCCACCAACGATACCGAATACACAAATAAATCTGGGTACGAAGCGGTGTGGAAGCAGAATCTACTTTTTCTCTAGCGCTAGGTTTTGTAAACTACCCATTTGCAATTTTCCGCAACGAAATAGTGAGCACTTGCTAGTAAAGCTCCCTTTAAAAAAATAGTAAACCAACAAACTCTCATGGCAATTGAAATTATGGGTTTACAACCGACAATACCTACAAAAATTACAAACCCCATCATTGAAGTCTGTGTCAATGCCTTTTGGTCTATTGTTGCATTTGCAGATGTGCGCCTGCGTGTCATGGACACTCAGAAATTGGAAGGGGGAGGGGCATTCTTGTCTAGTTGGGCCACAATGAATTGTGTACATCATTTGATTTCTTGGCCAAATGATGTTGGATTCACATTCATTGCATTGTTGTTGGCATCAAACAACTTTGGAATCATGCGAACAACAATAGCAAGAAAACATATCTGAATTATGACCTGCAATCTGTTTAACATAGTTCTTCTGTGCCTCACTCTCATAGAATTTCCTCTCTCCATCTTTCTCATAAAATTTAGGATCGTGGTAAAATTTTTGTTACTGAAAGACATAACTGTTTCTTGCGTTGTAGTTTTTTTGTTTCCTTTGGCCATGGAACCACATTTTATTGCCATGAAAATGGTGGGTTTGTTGTTGAGGTCACCGTTTAGCATGATGACGACAACGATGATGATGCTGACAATGATGCCAATTGCACTTGCCGTGGCTGTGCATGTGCGCAATCACTACAAGTTATTCATTCGACCGCAAAGATCACTTGAAGGCGATAACAACGATGACACTATTGCCATTGACCTATGACATGTTAATCGTTTATCTTTGCAGTAAAGAGACGTTTCATTATTTATTGAAATATACATTTCCATAAATACTTGAAATAAATAAAACGCAATAAGTACGACTGTCAATTACCCTGCAAAAGGCCACTAAGTGAATTATTAATATTGATATTTTGGATATTTTTGGATGCCCCAGGGGGAAAAAATAAATATTATTTGCAAATCTGGAATAGATTTTTAATAAGTCCCAAAGAAAACATTTTTGACATCAAATATGACAATGGACATGGATCTTTTAGGGGTGCTTTGAAGCCGCCTAGGAGAAGATTTTTTAAGCTTATAAGGAGAAACCCAAGGGGAACAATAAAAATTGAATTCCTACAGATTTCAAGAAGACACTAACGAGGATATTTTTGAGTTTGGTAGGAAAGCCCCGATAAGGACCATGATTGTAAGTATTTTAGAGGCATTTAAAAAGCCTCAAAGATGCCTGTGAGGATTATTATTAAGACTCAAAATATACCTTTTCTAGATGTTGGATACCTTAGAACAGAACATTACCCATCATCACCATAATTGAAGGATCTTTTATAAATTTTTAGATGGCCCATGAACAACATATTTTGAATATTTTTATGAAACCCCCTAAACTCCGAACAAGAATTTCTAAAATATAATTTTGCGGATAAATAAGGTTAATCTTTACGGAATTCTCATAGTGGAACTTCGGAGGTATTTCAAAATCCAATACGTGAATATTATTCAAATATCAATTCTTTCCGGAGAATTTCGATAAGTCCCATAGTGAACCTTTGGGAAGATTATTGAAATAAAGGGGGCTTTACGAAATTCGGTTGATTTTTGGAACCTTTAACCTATTTTCAGGAACTCTAGGAGTGCAGCGAATGCTTTAAAAACAAGTAAAAAAAACATTCAGTTCGGCCGGCCGAAATTTTATAAAATTTTTCATAAAAGTATCTGAACTCAAACCTGTTAAACCTTAAACTGCAAAAAAGAACTGCAACAATCAAAAGCCATAATTTTAACACTGTTTTTTTTTTTAATTTTGGAAAAGAATGTCGGAAATAGCATCAAATTTTAAAATAAGTTTTTGTTTGTTCGAATTGGTCAAGTTTGGCACAAATTATGGCCTTCAAAATTTTTGTGGTGGCCATTGTGCACTGGAAATGAAGCGAGGAACCTCATTTTGTAATCATTTTTGGATGGCGCGTGCTGAATGCGATGGTGCTGAGCCCTGTTGGGATGTCCAAGGGCTGCGGCCAAAATACACCCTCCAGAATATATTCGCTATAGTATTTGGCATTTATTCTGATCCACGGTTGATTATACGCGCGGAGAGCGACCATCGGCTGTTATGGCGGCCCACATCATCACCGGCGCTTGAGTTCTGGTGGCCAACCGAAGGTGCACATTTTCAGCTGACCTCTGTGGCAAGTAAACACGATCATTTTGTTTATTTAAAAAAGCTGCTGGACATTCGTTTTCTCATCGGAGAAAACCAAATTCGGCAGTTCACTACTTTCGCCCAAGCGAAGCAACTCTTTAGCTCTTTTGAGTCTATTTTCTTTCTGTTGCGGTGTAAGATCTTGAACTTTTTGGAATTTCAATGGCTTTACCCCGAGCTCATTTTTCAACATTTTCCGAATGGAATATTGCGATATGTTCAGCTCACGAGCCATTTTTTGGCCACTGCAACGGCGGTTTCGATCAAGTCGCTTCTTTACTTTTCGAACAATTTCTGCAGATGTTTCTGGTTTCTTCCATCCACTTCCTTGACGTCGGGCTCCGCTACCAGTATCACGGTAATGAGCTATGGTACGAGACACAAAAGATTTATTCACATTTAAATACTGGAGTGCTCTAACGATAGCCATTTGTGGTTTTCCAGCCAAATATAAAGAAATCACACTATCATCCCGAATAACTTTTTTTCTGGAAAATTCTCACCAAAATGCTTTTGTACGCTTGTAAGCAATAAAATGAGCCGTCACTAGAACAATTTTAACAGTTGTCGGACGAGTGGCTTATAAATGACAGCAGTCTGAAATTGGTTGCAGTTTTTTTATCTCACCCTATATACTTTTTGGAATCTCCAACGAATACTTCAGGGTGCTACAAACGGGATAACAAATTGCATCGGAATTTTTAGAGTGTTCCAATTAGATCAATAAATGACTAAATTCAACTATTCGAAAAGCCTAACAGTGCAGTCTTTAAATATGACCTTGTATAGAAATTTTTGGAGGATTCAAAATGGTTGCGAACGTCCCCCATTTACAGATTATTAGCAAAGTTCGGTTAATGCGTCTTTTAGCATTTTAGGCGGACAAAGATACGAACGAAAATACTTCCACGTAGGGTACGTTAATATAAATGTATTTCCTTTGAAAACTTCTAGAAATAAATTTCGTAATTTTTTTCGAATCGACAGCATTGTGTGGAAAATAAACCAAACACACAAGTGCAGGGTCTCAAAATTTTATTGCACATTGCAAATTATTTTTCGCCACATTTCAATTGTGGGACGTTACAGCTATTGTTAATGATTCGTTGTTTATTTTATTTTTGTTTTCATTTCGTTTTTTTTTTTCATTTTTCATGCTTTAAAAAATGCAGCTGTTTTTCTTGTGGCACTGCAAGTTTGTTTTCACAAAACCAAAACAATAAACATGGCTTAAAGCTAGCAAAAACAAGTTATAAACCACATAATGATGATGGTGGCTGGAATAATAATGATGTTGATGATGCCGATCATCAGCATCATAACCGTTTGAAATTCCCCCCAACAAACAACAGAAGCAACATGAATGTATGTAAACGGTTGCTTTAATAAATTTTCATGGATTAAAGAAGGCTGTTTTTTTTTTTGTTGGTTGCAAAGTTCATTGCATTTTCAGCCGTTTGTCCGCCTGTCCGTTCGCAAGGTTTTAGATTCATTCATGCGCATGATTTACTATAAAATATTGGTACTTTTTGTTGGGTTGTTTTTCTATTTTTAAACACAAACATTTATTGTGGTTGGTTTATTGATGTTATAACACTTTTACCTGGAAAATTATTGTTATTTCGGATACGAACTTCAATAACCACAACAATAACAAAACACTTGCCAAGGCTTGTCAATTTCTTTGACGGATTTCATATTTCCAAAATTTTGATTAATAGCCAGTCCAGAGTGCAGCATCGGTATGGCATATTGGCAGATAAATGGTTTATGGGCTCTCAAGTACTTGTTGTTGCTTGTATTTTTCACCTTGGAAAATTGAGAAAAAGAAAACAATTATAGTTTTCGCCAATGGACCTTGATTGATGTTATTGTCAATGACCAATCACATTGTGGTTAATGTTTTTGACTACTGTATGATATTTTTAATTTGCTGCTGTCGTTGTTGTTGGTAGCTGCAACTAGGAACTCATTTTGCTGTTAACTACTTGCGGTAATTGTTATTTGAATGTTTAATTGTTTCCTTGTCAGATATTCACTTTCGTTTTTCAACCATTGCCGATATCAATGATTCGTTTTCGTTTCTTAAGTCTTTTGTTTTATGGCAATCATTTTTTGTTTTGTTTGCTGCCAATGGTTTGGTTATACATCACCATTTTTGAGGTCTTAAAGAAAAACTGATTAATGTAGAGAAAGGAGGAAAAACCGAGACAGACAGACAGAGAATGACAGGTGGAAATTAGTGCAAAAAATAAAAATTGGAATGGGTGGGGTCTTTACTTCTATTTACAGAGGAGAATAATAATGGGTTTAAACCCTTGGTCTCTTTGGACCAAATCCGTTTCAGAACATTTGGGGTCGATCTACCGAAGTCCGTCCGTCTGTCTGTTTGGCTGGTGCGCACGATAACTCTCGAAGGGAGTATCCGATTTGATTCAAACTTGGTACATCGTAATATTTTTGTCAAACTTAGTTCGAGTTCGGAGATGAGCAATATCGGCCCACTCCTTCTGGTACCTCCCACACAAAATGTCAAAATTTTCAAAGAAAATAATTTATTGCACAGAAAGAGAAAGTATAATCCGATTTTGCTCGAACTTTGCGAATCCTCATATTTTTATCACTGCTAGGTCATGTGCGAAAATGGACAATATCGGTCCACCCCATCAGGGACCTCCCCCATAAAAGGACGAAATTTTGAATAATTAAAGCTCTTATAAAATGTGATGTAAGACTCCGATAGCCTTCAAATTCCACACATCCCAATAATTTTATTAGTCCAAGGTCTGGTGCAAAAACGGAATGTATCGGTCCACTCCTTCTGATACCTCCCCCACAAAAGGACGAAATTTAAAAAAAATATTTTTTTGCACAAAAAGTGAAACGATAATCAGATTTTGCTCGAACTTTGCAAATCCTCATATTTTTGTCAGTGCTAGGTCATGTGCGAAAATGGACAATATCGGTCCACTCCATCAAGTACCTCCCCCACAAAGGGTCAAACTTTTGAATAATTACACTTCTTATAAAATGTGATGTAAGAGTCCGATAGTCTTCAAATTTCACATATCCCAATATTTTTATTAACACAAGGTCTGGTGTTAAGAGGCAATACATCGGTCCACTTCTTTTGGTATCTCCCCCACAAAAGATCAAAATTTTCAAAAAAAATATATATAATATATTTTTTGCACAGAAAGAGAAACGATTAGCCGATTTCGCTCTAACTTTGTAAATCTTAATATTTGCGTCAGTGCTAGATCGGGTGCGAAAATGGACAGTATCGGTCCACTCCATCAAGTACCTCTCCCATAAAGGGTCAACATTTTGAATAATTATAACTCTTAAATAATGTGATGTAAGGATCCGAACGTCTTCAAATTTCACACATTTCAATATTTTTAGAAACCCAAGATCTGGTATTAACATGGGATGTATCGGACCACTCCTTCTGGTACCTCCCCCACAAAGTGTCGAAATTTTGAATACCCATGAAGCTCATAAAACACCAAATTAACATCAGATTCCATTTAGACTTGGCACATCTCAATATTTCTATCAACACAAGATCTGTTATAAAGGTGGTATAGATTGAACCATTTCTTCTCCCCCACACTCAAATAAAGCGAATATATATGAGTCGATATAATCCATACCAGGAACGTCGGAATATTTATATCCTATTTTTGGGTCCGATACGAAATTACAATATTGGCCCATTCCTTCGGAACCTGCTCCATAGGGGGTCAAACGTATGAAAAATTGTAACACTAGTCAAATTATATTTTAATAATCGAACACAGGCTGAGAGTATATATCTGTCGGCGATACCGACTGATACTTTTTAACTTGTTTTATTATTTTTATAGCTATTATTATTTTATTATTATTATTATTATTATTATTATTATTATTATTATTATTACTACTATTATTATTATTATTATTATTATTATTATTATTATTATTATTATTACTATTATTATTTTATACCCTCTGCCATATGGCTACAGAGGGTATATATCATTTGATACGGTCAAAACGTGCCTAGTCGAAATAACGGTTTTAGACACTAGGTCTCTTTGGACCAAATCCGTTTCAGGACATTTGGATTCGATCCAGTGATGTCTATCCGTTCGTCCGTCTGTCCGGCTGGCCGGCTGGTGCGCACGATAACTCTCGAAGGGAATATCCGATTTGGTCCAAACTTGGTACATCGTAATATTTTTTGTCAAACCTAGATTGAGTTCGGAGATGGGGAGTATCGGTCCAATACTTCTGGTACCTCACCAACAAAAGGTCGAAATTTTCAAAAAATTCATCTTTGCAAATCCCAATTTTTGCGTCGGTGCTGGGTCAGGTGCGAAAATGGACAATATAGGTCAAAGGGTCAACATTTTGAATAATTATAACTCTTACAAAATGTGATGTAAGAAGCCGATTGTCTTCAAATAATAATTTTATTATAATATCGGTCCACTCCTTCTGGTATCTCCCACACAAAAGGTCGACATTTTCAAAAAATATATTTTTTTACAGAAAGAGAAATGATAATCCGAATTTTGAATATCCATGGAGCTCATAAAACGCGGAATTAACATCCAATTCCATTCAGACTTAGCACACCTCAATATTTCCATCAATACAAGATCTGTTATAAAGATGGTAGCGATCGGACAATTTTTTCTTTCCCCCGCAAAGTGTTTTTGATTTGAGAAACCAAATGTTCAAAGTATCTGCTGTGAAGATGATATATAGTTGCAAACCCCTTCTGGTACCTCACCTACAAAGAGTCTCAATTTTCAATACTTTCAACTGTCAAAACTTACGAAACAAGTCAGCGATTCTTTACAATTTGCTATATCTAAATATTTCCCTCAACCAGAAACTTGGGATGAATATGGATTTTATAATGAAGTTACCAATATAGACCGAACCTAGCACGTCGCAATAATATATTGAATTTAATTAGGTCCGATATGAAATGAACAATATTGGCTCATTTCTTCAGAACTCACTCCACAAAGAGTCAAGAGTTTGAATAATCATAACAGAAGTCAAAATATATTCAAATAATTCAACATAAGCTGAGGGTATTCATCTGTCGGCGGAACTGACTGATACTTTTTAAGTTGTTTTTATTTGACTTTAAATATTTTTTCAAGAACCATCAAATATATTTTTATAAATATACTAGCAAGTGCCCGCAACTTCGTCAGCGAAAAGTCTACCATAACATTCTAGATTAGTTCTAACAGCTCGTGTTAGGCATTTTTAGTACTCAAAATGCACAATGTGTTTAATCTGGCAGCATTTTTTTTTCAGTTTTTAGGCCTGAATTTAATACCTTTTAGCACAGTTACGCTTAGTACACATTTAAAAAAATCACTTACTTTCATCAACATTACTTCTCAAACTTAATTTTTATACCAAATGTCAAGATTTTAGATGTATCCGTTCAAAAATATCAAAAGATATAAAAGAAGTGTTTTTTACTATTTTTAGTACACTTGTAAGGATTTTGTTTTTAATACTTTAAGGAGGATAAACAGGATCTTTTGTGGAAGGAAACTGCACCAAATATTTTTTTACCATATTCCTCAATGATAGTGGATTTTTTAAATTATTTTTTCAACGCTCGTAGATTTTTAAAAATGCAGAATCAAGAATTGAGGAGTTTTGATTTTTTTATTCAAGGATAGTGGATTTAAAAATATGGTGGATTTTTAAAAATAATTTGTCAAATATCGTAACTTTATAAAAATACTTTTCAAAGATTGCAGATTTTTTAAATAATTGTATCAATAATATTAAATTTCTAAAAACATGGTTTCAAGGATAATTTTGCAAGGATTGTGGATTTACAAAAATATTTTTATAATTTAGTGGATTTAAAAAAATGTTATCAAGAATCGAGAACTTTGAAAAATGTGGTATAAAAAGATCTGGGATTTTTAAAAAAATATTTTGTTAAAAGGATTGTGAAATTTTATTTTTTTAAACATCATGGATTTTTAAAAAATATTTTCAAGGATCGTTGATTTTTAAAAAAATATTTTTGAAGAATTTGGAAAAAAAATTTCAAGGATCGAGGATGTTAAAAATATTTTTAAGGATTGCGGATTAAAAATATGTGTCTTCTCTACAGACATTTCCTATTCTTTTTTGATTTGACTAAAGAATACCAATGTATCTTCCTAACAAAAGGTCACTTGTTGGTTTATCTACTTTGATGACCACACTTTTTTAGAAGACTCCATGAAGACATGGGAAAGTCATTCATAGAACATTTCTTATATGTCTTTCTATTTTTATCTACACCACCTAATTATTTAGAAATATTTTTAAAAGATTCTATGTTTAAAAAAAACAGTATCGAAACTTAAAAAAACTTATCAAACATCGAAGAGTTTAAAAACATTTTTTAAGAATATTTTTGTTGAAACATGGATTTTTAAGAATATTGTTTCTAGGGACCTTGGAATTTTCTCTAATGTTTTCTCAAGAATATTTTTAAAGGATTGGGGATTTTTAAAATATTTTTTAAAGAATGGATTTTTAAAAACATTTTTCGTCGATTTCAAAAGATTTTACTCAAAGGTTGTATTTTAAAACAAGTTCAAAATCAATAAGATCGGCCGAGCCGAACTTTGGATACCCCCCACCATTTGGAACGAATTTGGAAACTTAAAAAAATATAAAATCCTTTAAAAGCCGTTGTATTATATAAGCCATTAAAATATTCAAATACGAAAGTTGAAACAAAACGGTCAATAATGTAGCTAAAATCGTCGAAATACCGAATATAGGGAGTTACAGATATATGGGGCCTATACGAAGACCTGGACCTGCATAGACACATTCACTGTTACAGGCTGTAGTGCCTACTAGGAATCATAAAGATACCGAACATCGGGTGGTACCGTTATATGGGGCCTATACGATATCGTGTTCCGATATAGCCCATCTTCGAACTTGACCTGCCTGAACACAAAATACAGGTCTGCACAAAATGTTAGCTTCCTATCATTATTTGTTTTGACACTAGCGTGATTACAACAGATGTACATATGGACGCTCGGACAGGGATAACTCGTCGTAGAATTTTACGCTGATTAAGAATATATACTTTTTATGAATAAATTATTATTTCGATGAGTTACAAACGGTCTGACGAACTTAATATACCCTCCACACTATATATGCCGGAGGTTGTAAAAAACCGTTTCCAAGGATAGTGGTTTTTTAAGAATATTTTTTATGGAATTTTAAAATTATTTGTTTAAGATCGTGGAATGCATTGAAATTATAGTAGATTTTTGCGCCCATTTTTTAATAAAAATTATATATATATATATATATATATATATATATATATATATATATATATAATATATATATATATATATATATATATATATATATATATATATATATATATATATATATATATATATATATATATATATATATATATATATATATATATATATATATAAATTTTTTTAAGGGCCTGGATTTTAAAAACTATTTTTTCAAAGATTTTTGTTTTGCTAATATCGTGTATTTTTACATCAAAACATCAAAAACATTATTAAATATCCGATACCATTCAATGTAGCGAATTTTGTGTTTTTTTTTTGTCTTTTCGTTTATTCGACATTGCTTGCAAAACAAATGTCCTTGCAATCTGAAGTCTGCTTCCATGGCGGCTGCCGTCGCTTTTGCTATTGGCCACCATTGTACTGACGCCAATTGTGAATGATAGCGGCATTTGGTTTTCGAAAAAAAAAATAGAAAACAACAAGAGGTAGTTATAAATTTTTGTTTTACTATTATTTTTTTTTTTTGGAAAAGGCAACAGCCAAGCGGCGGCAGTTGTAAGCTAGAAAAGAAAAACGAATAAAAAACTTAATAATACTCTGTGAGCAGGTGGTGAGGTGTGATGTTTTGCTATGGATTTGGTGTTGGTGTTTGGGAGTTGTAAATAAAACACGATCGCTTAAAATTGTATGAAGGTTCGAACACTACTTTCAGATATGGAAACCAACTAATATGTTTCTATGTTACCTATTCAAAGAAGATCTTTGAGTTGCTATTATCTTGAGATTAGGAGAATTATAGTTAGACTCTGGAAGAAAGTGCTATGAGCATTGAGCGTTTAGAATAGAAAAAGTAAATTTTTAAAAACATTTTTCCAGGACTTTGATCTTGAATTTGTTAAAGATATTTTTGGAGATATTAACAGAGCCTTAATCGAGTAAAATTTATTATAGTTTTTAGGATCAGTAGATTGTTGATTGTGGAATTTTTAAGACTCGAAATTTATAAATATATTTCTCCTGGAATTTATTTGTTCAGATATATTTTTTAAAGATAGTAGATTATCAAGAATACTTTGAAAATGTCCTGATTCTATGTTTTTTTTAAAAAAATATTTTTTCATGATCGAAACTTAAAAAACTTGTCAAGCATCGAAGAGTTTTAAAAACGTTTTTAACTTTTATTTTTCTTGGACGATGGAATTTTAAGAATATTTTTCCAGGGACCTTGGAATTTTCTCTAATTTTTTTCTCAAGAATATTTTTAAAGGATTGAGGATTTTTAAAAAAAATTTTAGGATTGAATTTTTTAAAATATTTTTTTAAGTACTGTGAATATTTAGGAATATTTTTCGTCGATTTATCCTTTGAAATCGAATCTTCTCAAGGGTCGTATTTTTAAACAAGTAAAAAAGCAGTAAGTTCGGCCGAGTCGAACTTTAAATACCCTCCACCATTTGGATGAATTTGGAAATTAAAAAAATATATATAATATAATAAAATCCGTTGAAAATTCTATTAAAATCTTAAAAATATCGAATATTAACGGCTATAAAGGAGTCTATACAAAGACGTGGACCTGCATGGGCAACTTTGAACCAGCACAGACAATTTCGGGAATATTGTACCTAAAATTGTAAAAATACCGAATATAGGGAGGTACTGATATATGGGGCCTATACGAAAACCTGGACCTGCATAGCAATTGTCTGTCATAGACTGTAGTTCCCATTGCAAACTCTAAATACAAATAAATAAAATTGAAAAAAACCCCGGGGAATTGTGGTCAAAATATCGATTATCGGGGGTACCGTTGTATGTAGGCTATACAATATCGTGGACCTATAAAGACATTTCTCTTCCAGGGGGTAAAGTGCTCAGAAAGAATTTCTAGTATGGATTTTTAGGCAATTCCATGGAGATATACGATATCGTGGGCCTATATAAGTAAAAATAAGGAAATAATTTTGTGGATTTTGAGACAATTTCGTTGAAAAATTTGACTACAATCATAAAATATAAATATCGAATATCGGGGTACAATTATATGGGGGCTATACGATATCGTCTACCGATATGGTCAATCTTCGAACAAAAGACTGATTTTAGCTTTTTTATCTTTACTCGTTTTGACTCGAGCGTGATTATATATATATATATATATTATTTTTTAATGGAGTATATATATTTATATATATATATATATATATATATATATATATATATATATATATATATATATATATATATATATATATATATATATATATATATATATATATATATATATATATATATATATATATATATATATACATATACATATATATATATATATATATATATATATATATATATATATATATATATATATATTATTTTTTAATGGAGTATATATATTTATATATATATATATATATATATATATATATATATATATATATATATATATATATAAGATTTTAAGCAATTTTTTTTAAAGATTTTTTATTGATTCACAATCCAATAATTGCGGATAATATTTTTTCAAGAAGACAAAGACCAAAAATCTGGGATTTTTTTCTCTCTTTTGGATCTCTTGTACATTTTGAAAAACCTAAAATTTATTTTTTTCTGCATAAAAATAATTGAAAAATTGTCTTAAACATTTGATAATTTTCAAGATGTATGCAAAAATTATAAACCGAAACACAAATTGTGGTAAAAACAAAAATTTGCATTTAATGTTTATTCTTTTATTTTTTAATGGAGTGAAAACTTTTAAACTTTCAGCATTTACATTTACAAAAAGGCCTGGGAGACAGACCGACTGACAGGCAGGCAGGCAGGCAGGCAACACATCAAATGTCAACTGGGAGAAATGACCAAAACAAAACACCAAATCACCAGCAGCGAATAAATGAATGACTGATTGGTTGTCGAGTGTGAATTGATGTGTTGTGATGTGCGTGTGTGAGTGTTTAGTGTGTGTGTGTGAACATATATTTTGGCATACACAAATATGCAAATTCGAGCACACAAAAGACCCACTGTTAGAAATTTATGCGTACCCATAAAACAATATATTCATCTATCTATGCAACCGACATCCAAGGGGGAACCATACCAATTACTTGTCAAAGAAAGAAATTGTCAGACGACAGTAAGAAACGAAACGTTTAATTTCTTTATTTCTTTCACCCAACAGATGATTTCAATTCATGTGTTATTCGGCACCATAACCTCTTACAAAACAATTTTTGCTAAAATATATACCATTTTGATTATCACGGTATAGAAAACGAAAGTATTAACAGTCGTCACACCCTAACGTTAATGTTGGCACTTCAATGAATTTGGGGAGGAGTTGAATTTTCGTTTTCTTTTTTTTTGTTTTTGTTTTTGCTCATTATAATTAATTCATTTTGGCCAAATATCTTTGCTGCAAAATGACTTATAAAGTTACGCGGTACCATTCACCCAACAAAACGGAAGTCAGCCATGAATTTTAGATTGCATTTTTCAAAATCAAAGGAAATCGAAAATAAAAGTGAAACGAATTAAGTGTATGTGGTTGCCGAGCAAGCGATACTTCACACATTAAAATGAAAACATGAAAATTTAAATTTTGCGTTTATTCCAAATCCGCGGTTTTACAAATTTTAAGCCCTTAAAAAATCTAATTCTTCCACTATTATCGGTCTCCGAGCCCTTGATAAAAGTAAACAAGGATTCTTTGAATTTTATTGGTGCCACCATAAAAAATCTACTCATCAACACCTACTCTTCAAAACTCCCCTATTCTGCAGGTCCTTCAGAATGTATTCTTTACAATGGCATAGATGGAAATTTGAACTTTTAGAATGGTACCTTTTGAGATTAGATGAAAAGATAGGGCTGACAACTTGAAATTTGGTATGAGAATCAAGGTTGGAAAGTAGGGTTGATATACGAAAGTAAGTTTGTATGTACTAAGTGTGCGTACAACACCAAATGGTACGAAATTTTGAACAGTTTAAATCAAATGGATGAATGGATGGAGCTGGAATTTTGAAATATTGCTTTGGGTTTGTGATAAAAATGTGGTTTTGAAAACGTGTACTACAAGTGCACCATAAGTATTACGTCGTACTAATTTTGAAATAGTTTAGTTTGGGGTGAACGGATGTAGCTGGAATTTTGAAGTTTTGTATTGGGGTCTCTGTTTGTGATAGGTTTGTAATAAAGATCTGGTTTTGGAAAGGTATCCTACAAATACACGAAAAGTACTTCGGAAACGTGTACTATAATTGTACGAAAAGTACTATATGGTGCTATATATAGTATTGGCTGAAGGGATAGAGAAAAATTCTGAAATTTTATGGTTAGAAATGCGTCCCTGTATTTGTGCGAAGAGAACTAATGGTACTAAATTTGATATTGGGCTGGAAACTTCAAATTTAATATTAAGGTGTCTGTTTGTATATGGAATTGAGATATGGAGGTGCTTTCGGAAATGCGTACTATAATTGTACGAAAAGTTCTAAATAGTACTAAATTTAGTATTGGGTGAATGTATAGAGCTTGAATCCAGAAACTTAATGTTGGTATCTAGTGTTGAGATCTGGTGGTGGTTTTGCAAATTAATACCAACATTATACGAAAAGTACTAAATGGTGAGATGTAGATTGTTTTGGATATGCGTACTAAGTTTTACCAAATTTGGAATTGGTTAAGGGATAAAACTTTAATTCCGGCCTCTTTTGTTTTCTAGGGTCTACGAATGGAGACGTCGAATTTGTTTTGAGCGGAAAATTGGTTTGGTGGGTCCATTGGGCAACGGCTTTACTAATATCCTCCTTGGTAAATTTCAATAATTTTTGTACCCTCCACCATAGTATGGAGGTTAATATACCCTTTCATTGTTTCAAATTTGGTATTTGAAGTTCGTAAACTGCAGCCTGTGTCAGAAAATTGTCTGTGCAAGTCCAGGTTTTCGTATAGGCCCCATATATCATTACCTCTCTATATTCGGTATTTTGACGATTTTAAGTACAATACCCACCGAAATTGTTTGAGATGTCGTATTTGAAGTTCATAGTGGATGCTACAGCCTGTGACAGAAAATTGTTTATACAGGTCCAGGTCTTCGCGCAGCTCCGATATAACAGAACCTCCCTATATACGATATTTTAATGTTTTTAATATGGTAATATGGTAATGGCTCATTTGAATATGGTAATGGCTTATGACAAACAAAGCCTATGTGGCTCACGTCGTATAGACCCAAAAATAATTTTTAAAATTTTAGCAGTTTTTTAACGGATTTTATTTTTTGAAAATTGCAAAATTCGTTCCAAATGGTGGAGGGCATTGTTTTTTTGTTTTTGTTTTTTTTTTTTTATCAAACTGAACAAATTGTTCATTTTGAGTGCTAATAAGTACTAAAATGAACTATTGGAACGATTCGAAAATTTAAGATGGACTTTCGCTGATGAAGTAGCAGGCACTTGTTGTAGCCTTTATAAAGTAAATTTTATCCTTGAAACTACAATTTTTCTCAAATCCATAATTGTAATTCCATTGGTCCTTGAACAATACTCTTAAAAAAATTCCCGAATGTAAATATATTAGCTCTCAAAAAAAAAAAAAAAAAAAAAAAAAAAATGTTAAAAACTCCAAGTTTTAGGTCTTAACCATTTCATCAGCTCTTATGAACCTTTAAAACAGCTTCTTGGCCTTGTTGGTGCACAATTAATTTGAAATCGAATAAAGATATGTGCGGGAGCTATATCCAAATCTGAACCGATCTCGATAAAATTTGTGCTGTATTTGATATACTTCCCCGAGTATCGTTGTTACGGAGTACATATTACGGCTGTGAAGAACAAAATAACAAATCGGATGAACAATATATATGGGAGCTATAGCTATATCAGAACCGATTTCGATCAACTTTGGCATACTTATTTTCAGGCCTAATTTGATTGTATGTGCAAAATGCCATACTGTGTGTATTGATATTAGACAATAACAAGTTAAAAAGTTTCGGTCGGTTTTGCCGACAGATGTATACCCTCAGCCAATGTTCGATTATTTTAAAATCTTTTGACTTCTGGTTTGATTGATCAAATGTTTAAACCTTTATGCAGTTGGTTCCGAAGGAATTGGCCAATATTAGCCACTTCTTGTCGGACCTAAATAAATATGATATAAATATTGCGACGTGCTAAGTTTGGGCTGTGTTGTGTTAATTTAAATTTTGGGATGTACCAAGTCATGAATAGAATCGGATGTCAATTTCGCTTTTTATGAGCTTCATAGATTTTCAAAATTTTGAGCCTTTGTGGGGGAGGTACCAGAATGAGTGGACCGATATATTACATCTTCACAACGGATCTTTTGTTAGTGGAAATAATGGGATGTATTAAATATAAAGAGAACCTGATTTCGGGTTTTATAAATGTTTTGGTTATTCCAAACTGTGACCCCTTGTGGGGAGATACCAGAAGGAGTGGACCGATATCTTCCATCTTAACACCAGATTTAGGAAAATATTGGAATGTGTGAAACTTTAAGACAGTCGGATTCTAACACCACATTATAATTATTCAAAATGTTTACCCTTTGTGGGGGAGGTACTTGATAGAGTGGGCAAATAATATCCATTTTTATACCAGACCTAGAACTGACGAAAATATTAGGATTTGCAAAGTTGGAGCAAACCCGGATTATTGGTACTCTTTCTGTGCAGAAAATAATTTTTGTTTGTTTTTTTTTTGAAAAATCTTTGAAAAATTTGACCTTGTATGGGGGAGGTACCAGAAGGAGTGGACCGATATTATCCATCTTAACACCAGACCTTGGGTTAATAAAAATATTGGGGTGTGTGAAATTTGAAGATAATCGGACTCTTACATCACATTTTATGAGACTTGTAATTATTCAAAATTTTGACCATTTGTGGGGGAGGTACTTGATGGAGTGGACCGATGTTATCCATTTTCACACCTAACCTAGCACGGACGCAAATATTAGGATATGCAAAGTTGGAACAAAATCAGATAATCCCTTCTCTTTCTGTGCAAAAAATATTTTTTTGAAAATTTCGACCTTTTGTGGGGGAGGTACCAGAGGGAGTGGGCCGATATTTTCTATCTTAACACCAGACCTTGGGTTAATATAAATATTGAGATGTGTGAAATTTGAAGACAATCGGACTCTTACATCACATTTTATGAGAGTTGCAATTATTCAAAATTTTGACCATTTGTGAGGGAGGTACTTGATGGAGTGAACCGATATTGTCCATTTTCACACCTAACCTAGCACGGACGCAAATATTGGTATATGCAAAGTTGGAGCAAAATCGGATTATCCTTTCTCTTTCTGTGCAACAAATTATTTTCTTTGAAAATTTTGACATTTTGTGTGGGAGGTACCAGAAGGAGTGGACCGATATTGCCCATCTCCGAACTCGATCTAAGTTTGACAAAAATATTACGATGTACCAAGTTTGGATCAAATCGGATACTCCCTTCGAGAGTTATCGTGCGCACCAGCCAAACAGACAGACAGACAGACAGACAGACAGACAGACAGACGGACGGACGGACGGACGGACATCGGTAGATCGACTCCAAATGTTCTGAAACGGATTTGGTCCAAAGAGACCTAGGGTCTAAAACCGTTATTTCGACTAGGCACGTTTTGACCGTATCAAATGATATATACCCTCTGTAGCCATATGGCTGAGGGTATAAAAAGCCTATCGGACGAATATATATGTGGGAGCTATTTCCAAATTTGAACCGATCTCGATGAAATTTAGCAAAGGTATTTCTGACCTGTATTTGATATATTTTCCAAAATACCGTTGTTACATATTGCGACTTGGAAGATAAAAATAACAAATCGGAAGAACAATATATATATGGGAGCTATAGCTATATCTGAACCGATTTGGCGTACTTATTTTCAGGCTTAATTTGGTCCTATGTGCAAAATTCCATAATATTTGAGCTGATATTACAAGTTTGGCGCACAATAGAAGGCAAATCGGAGGAAGATATGTATGGGAGCTATATCTAAATTTTGACCGATTATCTCCAATTTCAATATGGTTCTTCCTTGGATCAAACAAATGATTTATACAAAATTTCATCTGGATCGGGCAATAAATGTGATCTGTATTTTGTTTACAAAAATATATGGACAGACAGAAATTCATCCTTAGACATGCATAAATTGCCTCAGAATGTGATGCACATCACCAAAAAGAATTATGGGTCTATCTTGTTTCCTTTTGCCTATTACAAACGAATACACAAAGACATAATACCATGACCACCTAGTGGTGTAGGGCATACAAATTCACTATTGTGGGTCCTTTAAGAAATTCACTTTAAACAAACCCCAAAAGTATGTCCTTTGAAACAAATATTAGTTTAAAAATCTACGTTTGGATCCCTAAAAAATCCACGAAAAAATATAGATTTATTTGTGGTTCTTAAAAAAAAGTAAAACAAGTTAAAAAGTATCAGTCAGTTTTGCCGACAGATGTATACCCTCAGCCAATGTACGATTACGTAAACATATTTTGACTTCTGTTATGATTATTCAAATGTTTAACCTTTTGTGGAGTACGTTCCGAAAGAATGGACCAATATTGGCCATTTCGTATCGGACCTAAATAAATATGATATAAATATTGCGACGTTTCAGGATTGGACTATTTTGGTAACTTCCGTCACTTTACATGACATATATGATAATTTTTAGAAAATCGTGGGCTACCAGATATAGTCGATTGAAGCATTCTATTTTTATGCTTCATCTAGTATCTAGTATCTAGTATCTAGTATCTAGTATAAAAATATTGGTATGGGCAATATTACAAGAAAATCGAACATTTATATCCAATTTATGAAGAAGTGGACCGATATATCCCATCTTCACAACAGATCTTTTGTTAGTGAAAATAATGGGATATGTGAAATATAAAGAGAACCTGACGCTTATTTCGGATTTTATAAATGTTTTGGTTATTCAAAAATTTGACCCTTAGGGGGGAGCTACCAGAAGAACTTGATGGAGTGTGGATGGATTATTCATTTTGCACCTGACCTAGAACTGACGCAAACATTAGGATTTGTAAAGTTGGAGCAAAATCGGATTATTGCTTCTCTTTCTTTGCAGGAAATATATAATTTTTTTGTGAAAATTTCGACCTTTTGTGGGGGATGTACCAGAAGGAGTGGACGAATGTATTCCATCTTGGCACTAGATTTGGGTTTATACAATTATTGCGATGTGTGAAAATTGAAGACAATCAAACGCTTCAATGAAATTTTATAAGAGTTGCAATTATTCAAAATTTTGATTTTTTTGTGGGAAAGGTACTTTATGGAGCGGACCGATGTTGTCCATTTTTGCACCTGACGTAGCACTGACGCAAATATTAGCATTTGCAAAGTTGTAGCAAAATCGGATTATCGTTTCTCTTCCAGTGCAGAAAATACATTTTTTGAAAATGTCGACATTTTGTGTGGGAGGTACCAGAGGGAGTGGACCAATACATTCCATTTTCACACCAGACCTTGGGTTAATAGAATTATTGAGATGTGTGAAATTTGAAGACAATCGGACTCTTATATAACATTTTATAAGCGTTGTAATTATTCAAAATTTTGACCCTTTGTGGGGGAGGTACCAGAAGGAGTGGACCGATATATTCCATTTTCACACCTAACCTTGGGCTAATAAAATTATTAAGATATGTGAAATTTGAAGACAATCGGACTCTTACATAACATTTTATAAGAGTTATAATTATTCAAAATTTTGACCCTTTGTGGGGGAGGTACCTGATGGAGTGGACCGATATTGTCAATTTTCGCACCTCACCTAGCAATGATGGAAATATTATGATTCGCAAAGTTGGAGCAAAATCGGATCATCCTTTCTCTTTCTGTGCAATAAATTATTTTCTTTGAAAATTTTGATATTTTGTATGGGAGGTACCAGAAGGAGTGGACCGATATTCTCCATCTCCGAACTCGATCTAAGTTTGACAATAATATTACGATGTACCAACTTTGGATCAAATCGGATACTCCCTTCGAGAGTTATCGTGCGCACCAGCCAGCCAGACAGACGGACGGACGGACGGACGGACATCGCTAGATCGACTCAAAATGCCCTGAAACGGATTTGGTCCAAAGAGACCTAGGGTCTAAAACCGTTATTTCGACTAGGCACGTTTTGGCCGTATCAAATGATATATACCCTCTGTAGCCATATGGCTGAGGGTATAACAAGTTAAAAAGTATCTGTCAGTTTTGCCGACAGATGTATACCCTCAGCCAATGTACGATTACTTAACAATATTTTGACTTCTGTTATGATTATTCAAATGTTTAACCTCTTGTGGAGTACGATCCTAAAGAATGGGCCAATATTGGCCATTTCGTATCGGACCTAAATAATTATGATATAAATATTGCGACGTGCCAGGATTGGACTATATTGGCAACTTCCATCACTTTACATGACATATATGATAATTTTTAGAAAATCTTAACATACGTGGGATACCAGATATAGTTGATTGAAGCATTCTATTTTCATGCTTCTCTAATACATATAAACTTATTGGTCAATATTACAAGAAAATCGAACATTTATATCCAATTTATGGAAAATCGTAAATTCCATATTCATCTAAGGTTTCTGGCAAAGAGAAATATATTTAGATATAGCAAGTTGTAAAGAATCGCTGACTTGTTTCGCAAATTGTGACAGATACAAGTATTGAAAATTGTGACCCTTTGTGAATGAGGTACCAGAAGGGGTTCACAGATATATATCATCAGCACAACAGATGATGGTTTATCAAAAATTTTGTGGAATTTATTTGTGGAATTTTAGGAGAGTTGGATGCTTATTTCGATTTCTCTGAGCCTTTGTAGAGGAGGTACCAGAAGGAGTGGACCGATATATCCCATCTTCACAACAGATATTTTGTTCGTGAAAATAATGGGATATGTGAAATATAAAGAGAACCTGACGCTTATTTCGGATTTTATAAACGTTTTGGTTATTCAAAAATTTGACATTTAGTGGTGGAGGTACCAGAAGGACTTGATGGAGTGTGGATGGAGTGGATGAATTATTCATTTTTGCACCTGATCTGGAACTGATGGAAATATTAGGATTTGCAAAGTTGGAGCAAAATCGGATCATCCTTTCTCTTTTTGTGCATACAAAAATATATATTTTTGTGAAAATTTCGACCTTTGGTGGGGGATGTACCAGATGAAGTGGACCGATGTATTCCATCTTGGCACCAGACCTTGGGTTTATACAATTATTGCGATGTGTGAAAATTGAAGACAATTGGACTCTTAAATCAAATTTTATAAGAGTTGCAATTATTCAACATTTTGACTTTTTGTGGGAAAGGTACTTGATGGAGGGGACTGATGTTGTCCATTTTCGCACCTGACGTAGCACTGACGCAAATATTAGCATTTGCCAAGTTAGAGCAAAATCGAATTATCGTTTCTCTTTCTGTGCAAAAAATATTTTTTGGAGAATTTTGACCTTTTATGGGGGAGGTACCAGAAGGAACGGACCGATATATTCCATCTTAACACCAGACCTTGGGTTGGTAAAAATATTGGGATATGTGAAATTTCAAGACAATCGGACTGTTATATCAAATTTTATAAGAGTTGTAATTATTCAAAATTTTGACCCTTTGTGGGGGAGGTACTTGATGGAGTAGCCCGATGTTGACAATTTTCGGACCTAACGTAGCACTGATGCAAATATTAAGATTTGCAAAGTTGGAGCAAAATCGGATTATCGTTTCTCTTCCTGTGCAGAAAATAAATTTTTTGAAAATGTCGACATTTTGTGTGGGAGGTACCAGAGGGAGTGAACCGATACATTCCATTTTCACACCATACCTTGGGTTAATAAAATTATTAAGGTGTGTGAAATTTGAAGACAATCGGACTCTTACATAACATTTTATAAGAGTTGTAATTATTCAAAATTTTGACCCTTTGTGGGGGAGGTGCCAGAGAGAGTGGACCGATACATTGCATTTTCACACCAGACCTTAGGTTAATAAAATTATTGAGATGTGTGAAATTTGAAGACAATTGGACTCTTACCTAACTTTTTATAAGAGTTGTAATTATTCAAAATTTTGACCCTTTGTGGGGGAGGTACCTGATGGAGTGGACCGATATTGTCAATTTTCGCACCTGACCTAGCACTGATGAAAATATTATGATTCGCAAAGTTAGAGCAAAATCGGATCATCCTTTCTCTTTCTGTGCAATAAATTATTTTCTTTGAAAATGTTGATATTTTGTGTGGGAGGTACCAGAAGGAGTGGACCGATATTGTCCATCTCCGAACTCGATCTAAGTTTGACAATAATATTACGATGTACCAACTTTGGATCAAATCGGATACTCCCTTCGAGAGTTATCGTGCGCACCAGCCAGCCAGACAGACAGACAGACAGACGGACGGACGGACGGACGGACATCGCTAGATCGACTCCAAATGTCCTGAAACGGATTTGGTCCAAAGAGACCTAGGGTCTAAAACCGTTATTTCGACTAGGCACGTTTTGGCCGTATCGAATGATATATACCCTCTGTAGCCATATGGCTGAGGGTATAAAAAACAGCAATTGTGTGTCCTTTAAAAAATGAAAAAAAAAAAATAATCTTTAAAAATATACAATCGTGGATTACTGTTTTGATCCCTTTTTTAAAATATTCAAGAAAATCTATGACTGTAGATCTGCTGGTCCCTAAAAATAAATTCTTAGGCTTCTGAAGAATTCAAAATTCCAACATAGATCGATTGCTTTCCCTAAAATTATCCCAAGACTATAGATCTGCTGTTCTTTTCAAAAAATCACAATAGTAGCTGCTAGAGAGACCTTCGAAATAAAGCTTAATTAAATTTACGACAGTAACTTTAATAATTTAAAGTTTTAATGCAAAGTCTTCTTTCAATTCCGATTGAAATCTAAATTAGTATTTCATCAACTTTAATTTTATCTCCATCTAAGGTAAACCCTTAACAACAAATTTAAAAATAGAATGTCATCACAATTTTTTTTAACTTTCCATTTTAATTAGCTGCTGAAATGAATGAATGTTTATGGGCTTTGAAAATTATGATGTCACACAAGAGATTAACAATTTATAAAAAAACAAAAAATATTTCACAGACGAATGGAAAGAGACTTGACCAAATATGGACTTTTGAAAAAAGCGACAATGAAATTTCTATCAAAGAAACAAACAAACCCAGCTGGTGAAGGTGACAAAATTGACAAAAAGATGTTTATGACATGAATGGCATTAACTATGAAAAATACGCAAATCCAGCCAAAATAAAATACATAATTAATTTGCTTTAACGGTATCCATAAACAGGTGTTTTGTCGTTTCGGACTAACCAAAGATGGTAGTTTTCTTTGCGAATAATGATGATGATGATGATAACTCTTGATACGCTTTTATTCGCTTTTTTGGTAGTGGCTCTTACTACATATCCGTTTTAGATATCTTACTACATATCCGCTTAACATTTTTCCGCTTATTTGGTAATTTCCTAGCATTTGGTTTTTTCTAAAAGACTTCACACTATCGCCTGTGATTTACATGTTTGTGTCTTAAGTGGGTTTGAATCGGTCCTTAGTGGAATATTCTTTTTTATTATCAGCAATCTGAAATTGGAAAATTATTCTGGAAAGAAGATTAATTATACCCTACAACACTATGTGTTGGGGGTATTATAAATTTGATTGGGCCAAAAATTATGTAACACCACGAAATATTGGTTTCCCACATAGGAAAGTATATATGGATCTTCCTATCTCGCCGAGCTGAGTCGATCTAGCTATGTATGTCCGTCCGTCCGTCGGTCCATGTTAATTTGTAATCACTCTACAGGTCGCAAATATGGCCAGATCTTCACGAAATTTGGAATGAAGTTGGGGCTAGGGTCAGAATAGAACCCTATTTCTTTGGAGATGATCGCATAATATTTAGGGCTTGAAATGGACCAAAAACTGAAAAAAATCCTGATTTTGCAGTTGCTCTACAGGTCGCAATTATAGACCAATCAAAGCGGAAGTTAGCATGGGGCTAGAGCTTAGGACTGGACAGAAGCCTTCCAATATTGATGGTCATCGGATAATATTTAGTGGGTGAAATAGGCCCAAACATTTGTGTTAAATAAAAGTCAAATTTTCCATTAAACCGCGAATATTTTTAATCCCGGCGAAATCACAAATAGACGAACAGGTCAATTCTGACCGTTACGTAGATGCCGATAGTAAATATATCGGATATATATAGCGAAATATATACAATGTGTATATACAAAGGAAGGGGATGTTAGTTAGAATGCTTATATCTCAAGAATGGCTGGACCGATTTGGACAAATTTTGTCAATTCAGAATGCCCTCTTGACATAAAGGAATAAAATCTAAAAAAATCGCATAAAAAGGTATCAATAATGATGTTAATATAGATTTTGCAGTAATTTGTGACATTTTTTTAAATTTTTCATTTTTTTTTATCGCATGCGATTTTTCAATTTGATTTATGATATTCAAGTATACATTTTGTAATATTTGTTCACTTTACAACACAGGTTGGGGATATTATATAAGTATTGCAAATATCGTCCGATCCTCACGAAAATGTTCACCAGGGTAGGATTGGGCTCAGAATGGCTAGGTCTATTGTTTTCAAAGATGTCCGCAATAAATTTAGGGGTTGAAATGGACCAACAACTAAAAATTTTCCTGATTTTGCAGCCGTTATAAAGGTCACAAATAGAAACCAAAGGACCCGAAATCTTAAGACAGCGGGTACAACGAACCACTAATTTTGTGTGAAAAAGTACCAGCATTACTTACAGGCGATATCCGAAATACACAAAAGGCGAATTTCTGATAGATGAGTCTAAATTTGGAGATACAGAGGAACTTTTTGCTTTTGGAGATGATTGCAAAATATTTAGGGGTTCAAATTAACTAAAAAAAAGAAATGTTTTTCCGATCACACGCCTGTGAAGAGAATTAAGGACACGGAAGAATTCTAGCATTTTGGATGACCATTGGATTATATTTATCTGTAAAATGGACTACTGAAATCCTAATTTCAAAAGCGAAAACTTCCAATATGGATTTGGACAAAAGGAGGCTTCTAATCTACTGTAGTGTTGTAGGGTATAACATAGTCGGCTTCGCACGACTATAGCCTTTTCTTACTTGTTTTAAAATTATGTTCCTTCCTTTTAGCAAAAACATATTCACATCTACATCAATATGTTGTGGACTCCCCAAACAAAATTGAAAGTTAAATTATCATCATCACTTCCATAAAACAATAGAACCGGTATCTCGCCATGAATAGGAAATGCATAAATTTATATTAAATCATTGTTATAAAAAAGAGTATCGTTTATAAATATACCGATACACATAGAAAATGAACAACAATAGCAAAACAAATGACACAAAACGTTATAGACGCGAAAGAAAGCCTAACAAATCAATAAACAAATCAAACAATCAATAATGTGGATCGAACCAAACCGCCATACAAAGCGATGTCGATCGAAACAACAAAATGAAAGTGAGTCCACTTGGAGTGAATTAAGAAAAAAAATGGATGAATGGTAGCAAAACACACAAATTGAATTGAATGTATTAGCCAAAGAGGGAAATAGAGAACAACAAATGTAATAAAGGAAATGAAGTGGAAAAAATAATGTGATTACAAAATTTTGAAAGGAGAAATAAAATGGCGAAAGAATTAAAGTAAAATGTACAATACATGAAGGAATACAAAAATGTGGATAATTTTTACTTAAAACAAGTAGGCAAAGGCTATAGTCGTGCGGGGCCGACCATGTGATACCCTACAACACTACAGTATGTTAGAAGTCCCTTTATGTCCAAATCTATTTTGGAAGATTTCGCTTTTGAAATTATGTCACGGAGCACTGACCAGATATTACTCTTAGCATTTTGAAAAGTAACATGCTACAATTCTTCCCTGTCCTTAACTCTCTTCCTAAGCGTGTCGTCGATTGGCTTCAATTGTGTGATCAGGAATTTTTTTTTTTTGTTTTTGGTCTATTTAAACACCCAAATATATTGTGGACATCTTTGAAAACAATAG
This sequence comes from Musca domestica, assembly GCF_030504385.1. Lineage (NCBI taxonomy): Eukaryota > Metazoa > Arthropoda > Insecta > Diptera > Muscidae > Musca > Musca domestica. Next base: position 10,271,782 of record NW_026712230.1, on the reverse strand, counting down.
GCCTAGCTCTTCTGAGCCTAAGCCTACCCTTGTGAAAATTTTCGTGAGGATCGTACGATAATTGCAATATGTATATAATATCCCCAACCTGTGTTGTAAGGTGAAAAAATATTACAAAATGTATACTTGAATATCATAAGTCAAATTGAAAAAATCGCATGCGATAAAAAATATGAAAAAAATAAAAAAAATGTCACAAAATACTGAAAAAAACTATATTAACATTATTATTGGCATCTTTTTTTGCGATTTTTTCAGATTTTATTCTTTTATGCCAAGAGGGCATACTGAATTGACAAAATTTGTCAAAATCGGTCCAGCCATTCTTGAGATATAAGCATTCTAGCTAACATCCCCTTCCTTTGTTTATATACATTGTATAAATTTCGCTATATATATCGGATATATTTACTATCGGCATCTACGTAACGGTCAGGATTGACCTGTTCGTCTATTTGTAATTTCGCCGGGATTAAAAAAAATCGCGGTTTAATGGAAAATTTGAGTTTTGTTTAACAAAAATGTTATGGTCTATTTCACCCACTAAATATTATCAGATGACCATCAAAATTGGAAGGCTTCTGCCCAGCCCTAAGCTCTAGCCCCATGCTAACTTCCGCTTCGATTGGCCCATAATTGCGACCTGTAGAGCAACTGCAAATCAGGAAATTTTTCAGTTTTTGGTCCATTACAACCACTAAATATTATGCGATCATCTCCAAAAGCAATAGGGTTCTATTCTGACCCTAGCCCAACTTCATTCTAAATTTCGTGAAGATCTGGCCATAATTGCGACCTGTAGAGTGATTACAAATTAACATGGACAGACGGACGGACATACATAGCTAGATCGACTTAGCTCGGCAAGATAGGAAGATCCATATATACTTTCCTATGTGGGAAACCAATATTTCGAGGTGTTACATAATTTTTGGCCCAATCAAATTTTTAATACCCCCAATACATAGTGTTGTAGGGTATAAAAATAGTCTCCAAAATCTTTCAATTTAATTTGATTTGAGCATATTAGTGAACTGTGATCTGAGTGGCTTGACATGTTCAAAACACAATTTCAAAAAAAAAAGAAAAAAAAAACAGCTAAGATCGGCCGGGCCGAACTTTTAATACCCTGCACCATTTGGAAAAAACTTGTAAAATTAAAAACAAAAATCCGAAAACTAACACTTAAATGGAAACCGTTATATGGTGACTATACGAAGACGTGGGCCTGATTACGAAATTTCATAGGTTGTAGTACCCATTATGAACATCAAATACGAAAATTGAAACAGTTCCAGTGAATAATATAGCTAAAATCATTAATATATCGAATATCGGGAGGTACCGATATATGGGGGATATACGATATACGAAAACGTGAACCTGCATACGAAATTTTTGTTATAGGCTGTAGTACTCATTACGAACTTCAAATACGAAATTTGTTCAAATTCTCATGAATAATGTCGAAAAATTCATGAAGAAGTGAAATAATTTTTTGAGAATCAACGCCCTGACGAAATGGCTGAAGCCAGAATCTTAAAATTTAGCGCGAGGGTCAGTCTTGGTGCGTAGGTGTGCGATGAGGCTTGGTTTTAGGATATTCCTACCAAAAGGGTACAAAAAGTGCTACATTGAACTAAAAATTGAATACTTTGTATTGGACAAATGGAATGAAAATTTGAAAATCTGAATGAGAGACACTGATGGAGTGCAGGATAGATCTACGAAAGAGTTGTTTTTGGAAACTCGAAGTTAAAGGTTACGTAAAGTTCTAAAAGGGTACTAAACTTCTAAAATGGTACCATTTGGAATTATGTGAACGGATATATCTAAATTAAACATAATTTGGGACAATTTGATTTAGGGCGAACGAATGAAGCTGGCATTTTGAAATTTTTTATTGGCTTTCCAGTTGGTGGTAGAATAGTACAAGTTCACGAAAAGTACTAAAAAGTACTATGTTTGGTACAATTTCGTAATAGGTGAACATATGGTGCTTGAAATCTGAAATTTGATATTATGGTCGCTGTTCATGTGTAGCGTGTAAATATGGAGGTGGATTCGAAAATGTACACTATAATTGTACGAAAATAACTGAATGGTACTATGTGTGGAATTGTGTGAAAAGATAGAACTGAAATCAATAAAACTTGATTTTGAGGTCACTATTGGTATATGGAATTGAGATATGGAGGTGCTTGTGTAAATGTGTGCCACAACTGTACGAAAAGCGCTAAATAGTACTTAATTTGGTATTAGTAAAGGGATGGGGCTGGAATCCTTCAAATTTAATTTGATTTCGAAGGAGCTGATTATGGAAATGCGTACTATAATTGTACTAAATGGTATTAAATTTGGCAATGCTGGAAATTAAAGAGTCAAAGTCCTTAAATTTTTTATTAGCGTCACTCTTGGTGTCTGAGGTTGAGATATGGAGATTGTTTTGAAAATGCTTGCTATAATTGTTCAAAACGAACAAAATTTCGTATTGGGTGAATGGATGAAACTGGTATCCCGAAATTTAACATTGAGGTCTCTATTGGTATCTAGTTTTGAAATCTGGTAGTCGTTTTGTAAATGCGTACTATAATTATTAAAAAAAAAAAACTAAATGGTACTATCTTAGGATCACTGTTGGTGTCTAGTATGGAGAGATGTAGATTGTTTTGGATATGCGTATCAAATATAACTAAATTCGGTATTGGGTGAGCGGATAGAACTGAAATTTTGAAATTTGATATTGAGGTCACTGTTAGTTTTTAGTATTTATATAAGGGGATGTTTAAATAGTTTTGGGTAGAAAAATTCGATGTGGGTCCATTGTGCAATGGTTTTATCAATATCCTTCGCGTTAAAGTTCGAAATAAAAGATGTTGAAGACTTTGTTGCATTAAAGGTATTATTCCTCCCAAGAAAAAATATATAATAACTTCAATGACTGAAAATTTATTACGATAAATGGATTTTTGATTAATTATACCCTACACCACAAGGTGGTCAGGGTCAGGTATTATATCTTTGTGCATTTGTTTGTAACAGGCAAAAGGAAACGAGATAGACCCATAGTTCTTTTTGAATCACATTCTGAGTCGATTTATGCATGTCCGTCAGTCCGTCTGTCCATGTATTTTTGTAAACAAAGTACAGTTCGCATTTATTATCCAATTAAGATGAAATTTTGCACAAGTTATTTGTTTGGCCCAAGGACGAACCCTTTAGATATATTTTAGATTTAGCTCCCATATATAGATATAGCTCCCATATACGAAACGTGTAATATCAGCCCGAATAGTATGGAATTTTGCACATACGACCGAATTGAGTCTAGAAGGTAGTGTGCCAAATTTGGTGAAGATCGGTTCAGATATAGCTATAGCTCCCTTATATATTGTTCATTCGATTTGTTATTTTTGTCCTCCGCAGCCGTAATATGCACTCTGTAACAACAATATTTGGGGAAATTTATCAAATACAGCTCAGAAATACACTTGCTAAAATTTATCGACATCGGTTCAGATTTGGATATATCTCCCATATATAACTTCGTTCAATTTACCTTTTATTGTACACCAAACGTCTAATATTTACCCAAATGGTATGAAATTTGGCACTTACGGCCGGATTGAGTTTAGAAGCTAGTATGTCAAATTTGGTGAAGATCGGTTCAGATATAGTTATAGCCCCCATATATACTGTTCATCCGATTTGTTATATTTGTTACTCACAGCCGTAATATAAACTCCGTAACAACGATATTCAGGGATTTATATCAAATACAGCTCAGAAATATCTTTACCAATTTTTATCGAGATCGGTTCGGATTTGGATATAGCTCCCATATATATCTTTATCCGATTTCAAATTAATTGTGCACCAAATGGGCAATACAAATCCGAATTTAGTACTTTGAACTTTAAATTATAATTATAATCATAACGTGTATGATAGAATTCTCCCGTAAAAACTTTTAATTGTTATGTGGAGCTCTACTAAATTTGCAAAGTGGTGTAGGGTATCATAAAGTCGTCCCCGCCCGACTTTAAGACTTTTTTTTACTGTTTTTTTTTTTTTTTTTTTTTTTTTTTTTGTCAAACTGAACAAATTACGCATTTGGAACGAATATAAAACTCTAATGTGCACTTTTCCCTGAAAAGGTAGTGGGACTTTCTAGTAAAATTTATAAAATGTTTGTTGCTAAGAATAAATGCGGCGTATTGAATATAGTCTAAGAAAATTATTTTTACAACAATCGAATTCTATTTTTTACACTTTTACTAAGTTGGACCCTATTGGCAATGCTGTGGGGTTAAAATACATTGTTCGTTGTGGGTAAAATTTCTTATAACCGATATTAGTTATATCTGAAGTCTATTGCATACATTTTTGCTCTAAGTCAATTTTACATAAACACCACGTAAAAAAGAAAAAGAAAATAAAATCCGCAAGTTCAATTTACCCATAGAGCATTGTACTGAATTGCATCAAAATAGCATGTCTTTTATACATTATGGCCGCCAGCAGTAGATCATTGATTCTTATCCAAATCGAATAAATCATGGCATGACTTGCATTCCATTACTTCCTTACCACACACAAAAAAATTAAATTTCATTGATTTCCTTTTCCCTTGAACCAACCAACCAACCAACATCAGAGTCTTAGCCAAATTTATTAAAGCATTTCAACAATTAATTAAAATTGTTTTTGCTGTCGGTAGTCATTAAAACTCCATAAATGGCAGACATTGTTCATCTAATGCTCTTTTTACTCTGTGGCAGTTAAAAATTGCGATGGTGGTGATGATGATGGTGGCGCTACAGCCCACACTTCTTAGTGTTGTTGGCCACAGTAAAACCAAACACCAAATATTTTTTTGGGTAAATTTCCCATTGAAAACTATTGCCGGTTATTGTTTGTCTGCCAGCCAGCGATGGTGTGAGGTTCACTCATTCATTAATTCTCCCATTCATTGACAAAATTTAATTTCCAAAACCAAAAAAAAAATGTCAGCCACCACCAACCAATTCTGCTAATGACGTTTGTCATCCGTCATGTAATGTGAGTGGCTTTGGCTGTCGTTTCGATTTTATTTTCCTTTTTTTGTGAAAAAAAAAAACGCTCCCACATGCGAACTTGGTTTTTTTTTGTTGTTGTTTGTATTTCCTTAAGTGAAGCTTCTTAGCAGACATAATCTGAAATCTATTAATGTCCAAACAATTAGCATAAAATATCAATTACAATTTCAAGAGATTTTTTAAGATTTATTTGTTTATTTTGTCTTTTGTTTGTTTGTATGGATGTTTATGGAGCTGTTATTGGTCACCTATGGATATTTTATTACAAATCTGTTTATTTTGTTGTCCAATTATCGAAAAATGTGGGTGTTCATTGGCAACTGTCGTTGAGAGTTTAGAGATTCACTGAAATGTTTGGACGACTGAATTTTTGGATATGACCATAGAAGAAAGTAAGCATTGATCAATGCCCTTTACTACGGCCAGAAACGATTTTTTGAGGTATCTGTTGTACTCCGACTGGGATGACCCCAAAAATCGTCTGCTGAATAAATCAATCGAGTGCGATATCAACATCTGACAGTAACGAATTGACAGAGTTGGCTAAAATTTTTAAATGAACCATACCGGTCCCATTCCCAGTGTAAAAGCACTTCCGATTTTCGATATTTCGAAGATTCTGGCCACTTTTTTACCGGTGTGGTCAAAAGTTTGGAATTAGCATACAATTTGTAAAAAGAAACTTACCTGTGGCAACTAATAGACAACGTTATAGTACAGTGTAAGATGAAAAAACTACAACCAATTTCAGTCTGCTGTCATATTCTAAGCCACTCGTCCGACAGCTCTTAAAATTATTCCACTGACAGCTCATTATATTGTTTACAAGCGTACAAAAATCATTTTGGTGACAATTTTCCAGAAAAAAAGTTATTGGTGATGGAATTCAAGGGTGATAGTGTGATTTCTTTATATTTGGCTTTGAAAACCTCAAGTGGCTACCGTTAGAGCACTCCAACACTAAACAAATCTTTTGTGTATCGTACCATCGCTCGTTACCGTGATACTGGTAGCCTAGCCCGACGTCAAGGAAGTGGACGGAAGAAAACAGCAACATCAGCAGAAATGGTTTGGAAAGTAAAGAAGCAACTTGATCGAAACACGCGTCGCAGTGGCCGAAAAATGGCTGGTGAGCTGAACATATCGCAACATTCCATTCGGCAAGAACTTACACCGCAACAGAAAGAAAATAGACTCTAAAGAGCTAAAGAGTTGCTTCGAAAGTGGTGAACTGCTGAATTTGGCATTCTCCGATGAGAAAACATTCGTTGTCCAGCAGTTTGTAACAAACAAAATGATCGTGTTTACTTGCCAAAGAAGTCAGCTGAAAATCTGCACATTCGGTTGGCCACTAGAACTCAAGCGCCGGCCTAGGTGATGGCGTGGGCCGCCATAACAGCCGATGGTCGCTCTCCGCTCGTATTAATCAACAATGGAATAAATCGAAAATCAGACTATATGCCGAATATTATCGAGTAAACATTCTGGAGGTGTACTAAAGCCTTGGGCACGCAAACATTTTGGACATTCCAACAGGACTCAGCACCACCGCCACCAAAGAATGGTTACAATATGAGGTACCTCGTTTCATTTCCAGTGCTCAATGGCCACCAAAATCTCTACCATTCCGTTGAACTGGAGTATTTTGAAAAGCAAGGTTGGCAAGAGCTTCGCCGGGAATGGGCCAAAAATACCGCAGAGCAACATTCGGGCAGCATGTGACGGTTTCATTGGCCGTTTGATGGCCATAATTCGTGCCAAAGTTGACCAATTCGAACATTCTAAAATTTGATGCTATTTCCGACATTTTTTGCTTTCATTCAATAAAATTAAAAAATAAATAAATAAATAAATAAATAAAATAAATAGCGTTTGACTTTGTTATAGTTTTTTTTATCTCATATTTACCAATATTAAGAATTTGTAAATTTCATTCAATGTTTTTTTGAGCCGTGTAGCCGTATGTTTTTTTATACAAACCCCTTTTCTTAAACTAAACTTTTTAATATTATTAAATAATAGTGATATTAAATAATAGTAATTTGAATACACACATATTTTAATTACAAAATCAAGCACAATTATTTGCATTAACTGCGATGACGATCTTTAACTTTTGCCCAGGCTACAGTATTAGCAACAACAACAAAAAAAGCAAATGATTTAAATATTCAAAGCATCAAATACTCTCATTTTCATTTATTAAAAAAGCAAAAAACCGCTCCGTGACCAACCAGAAATGGCACATTAAATAAAAAAATAATGATAATTGTGGTTAAAATGCCAGGCCACAACCACCAGACATGGGAGAAACACCAGAAATACCCCGGAATGGCCGACATGAATGACTGGGAGAAATGGCAGAAATTAAATTAAATATGCAAACTTTCGATTTTGTTTCGCCACAATTTTCTTCGTTTGGTTGATATCATAAAAATTTCTGGTATTTTGTTATAATTTGTTATAGTTGGTGTTTTTTCGTATCACACATGAATGTACGCATAATTTTGATGGTGATTTGAATAATGACATAACCGTTTGTGTTTAACAAGGAGGGCGGGTTGAAAAATATAGTAAAGAAAGAATAAAAAACGGCCATAGAGGGCGCGTTTTCAAAAAAAAAAAAAATTATTTATTGTTTTCTTATTGGTATCTAGTGTCTTTTCTTCACTGTTAAAAATTCCAGAGAAAATTGTTCTCCCAAATAATCTTTAGGAAAGGTTATACTTTTAAGAAACAAATTAGGTATAAGAATAAACACAATATTGTTATGCTGTCCGGGCATTTTGGCCAACAATATATCAAGTAGGAAATATGGAAGACATTACAATGTTTATAACCTGCTTACCTTAATATTCCGTTTCTAAGAGATCTGAAACAAAATTAAAAGTAGATGTATATTAATAATTATTTTTGTATATTTCCAATGAGTCAATCCTCTTAAAAACAAGTTGAGCGTTTTGTTTTTCAAAATCTGGAACCCTATGTGGGGGAGGTACCAAAAGAAATGTTCTGATCTCTACCATCTTTATAACAGATCTTGTGTTGATGGACAAATTGATATGTATCAAGTCTGAATGGAATCGGATGTTCATTTCGCGTTTTTTGGAGGTACCAGAAGAAATGGTCCGATCAACAATAATATTTATTAAAAATCTGCAATGGCCCTTGAAAGAAACATTTCTCTCTGGTTCCTTAAAAATAGTATTGAAATCCACGAGAACTGATCTATGAGTCTTTAAAAAATATTATTAATAAACCAAAATATTGACCTGTAGGTCCTTTAAAAAAAAATCGCCATAGAATTTTATTCTGATCAAGAATATATGTATAATAAAATGTATATTTTGAGGTGTTACAACCCTCCATACTATGGTGGAAGGCATAAAAATTGGCATGTTTATTATGTGGGTCCTTAATAAAATATTGAACTGGGTAAGTCCGGAATTTTTGGTTTCCGAGATCTCAAAAAAAATCCGAGATCTCAAAAAAAAAAAAAAATCTTTAAAAGCCCTATAAAGAATTAAGTCTGTAGATCTTTTAGAGAAAAAGCGTAATAAAAAAGTAATTTCATAACAAAAGACTTAGGACACAAGCTTGGCCATTGATAATTAACACAACAAGGGGGCTTGTATCTTAAATGTTTTGACTTATCTTAAATGAGGTCGTTAATTTTTATACCCTCTACCATACTATCTAGGGTATATTAACTTTGTCATTCCGTTTGTAACTCCTCGAAACACTCATGTCAGACCCAACAAAGTATATATATTCGTGATCAGCGTAAAATTCTAAATTCTAAGTCGATTTAGCGATGTCCGTCTGTCTGTCTGTTGTAATCACGCTATCTTTCGAATGAATTGAGATAGATGGCTAAAATTTTGCACACATGTTTATTTTTCCAGTAGGCAGGTTAAGTTCGTAAATGGGCCATGTAGGTCCACGTTTTCATATAGCTCCCATATAACGGTAACCCCCCTATATTCCGTATTTTGATGATTTTAGCGACGTTATTCACCGGAATTGTTTCAAATTTGGTATTTGAAGTTCCAAATGGATACTACACCCTAAGATAGAAAATTGTCTGTGCAAGTCTATGTCTTCGTATAGCTCCCATATAACGGTACCTTCCGATATTCGGTATTTTGATGATTTTAGCGACATTATTCACGGGAATTGTTTCAAATCTGGTATTTGAAGTTCCAAATGGATACTACACCCTAAGAAAGAAAATTGTCTTTGCAGGTCCACGTCTTCGTATAGCCCCAATATAACGGTACCTCCCTATATTCGGTATTTTGATGATTTTAGCGACGTTATTCACCGGAATTGTTTCAAATTTGGTATTTGAAGTTCCAAATGGATACTACATCCTAAGACTGAAAATTGTCTGTGCAGGTCCACGTCTTCGTATAGCCCCCATATAACGGCACCTCGCTATGTTCGGTATTTTGATAATTTTGGCGACATTATTAACCGGAATTGTTTGTGCGGGTCCAGTTTCGAATTTGAATATGGTAATGGCTTATGACAAACAATGCATATGTATGTCCACGTCGTATAGACCCCAATGTGACGGCTATATTCGGTATTTTTAAAATTTTAACAGAATTTTTTAAGGATTTTATTTTTTGAAAATTTCCAAATTCGTTGCAAATGGTGGAGGGTATTAAAAGTTCGGCCCGGCCGAACTTACTGCTTTTTAACTTGTTTTTTTTAATTCACGATTATTGATTTTGGGTCCTCGAAAAAATATTCTTTAAAAATCCATGACTATTGTCCTGTCGGTTTTTGAAGAAATATTTTTTAAGAATCCACGAACAATGATCTGTGGGTCCGAGGAATTTGTGGTCCTTGAGAAAATATTTACCAAACATATACGATTATTAATCCAGTGGTCCTGAAAAAATGTTTAAGATAGTCTTTTGTCTGCATGCATGTCAAGTTCGAAGATGGGATATATCGGTCCACGATATTGTATAGCCCCCAGATAACGGTAATTAAATGATGTTAGTCACATTTTTCAGTGGTACTGCCTAAAAACCCACACAACGAGTTTGTTCTGATTACTTTACCACCTGAAAAAGATTTGTTTATATAGGACACGTACCATCGTGAACCCACAAGGGTACGGATGACTTAACGACATTTTCAATTGTTTCAAATTCCGTATTTAAAGTTCCTAATGGGTACTACATCATATGACAGTTATTGCTCATACAGGTTTACGTCTTCATAAAGCCCCCATATAGCGGTACCGCCCGAGATTCGGTATTTTGATGATTTTCACACATATTTCAATGGAATTGTCTGAAAAACCACACAAAGAATTACTTCTGACTATGAAATAAAATTGTTTATATAGGACACAATATCCTACCATCGGTGACCCACAGCGGTACCCCTACTACGACAGTTTCTTTAACGTCATTTTTACTGGAATTGTTCAAAATTTCGTATTTAAAGTTCCTAATGGCTACTTTATTCTATGACAGTTATTGATCATACAGGTTCACGTATTCGTATGGCCCCGTCATATAACTGTATTTGATAATTACAGGGGCATACACCGGAATTGTCTCAAATTTAAGTTCGTAATGGGTACTACAGCCTACGACAAAAATTACTTATGCAGGACCACGTCTTCGTTAGGCCCGTATAAACGGATTTCCTTTGAGCGGTATTTTCGACAGATTTTGTAGGCCCGTCCGAACTTAGCTGCTTTTTGCGTCTTAAATTAATAAAATAATTAAAATAATAATAAAAATTTTATTTTATAACAAAAGACTTAGAACACAAACTTGGCAATTGATTAATAACCCAACTAGGGGGTTTGTGTCTTAATTCTTTTTGCTTATCTTTAATGGCACACAACACCTGGAAATAGTTTGAAGAGATTATAACAAAAACTTGCATGACACAGTGACACGTTTAGCGTTATTTCAAAGCTTTGCATCAAAACAATGACAAATTTTGATTTTAATTAAGATTTTTTGTTATATCTCTTCAACAGGTAGCCATCCAAATGGAGAGGTTAGGGAGATGTCAAAAGAGTACAAAAAATCCGAAACGTTAAAAGTTTCTCATGGAATTTGCTTAGAAGCGAAACAAAAAAAAAGGCCACAGTCACAAAAAGTATCAAAACTTTAACAACAACCTAGCATTGTTTGTTTATTCTGCTATTGTAACAGAAAAACAGACAGACATCCATACAAGACGATTCCAATGAGGTTTGTTTTATTTATTTTGTTTTGTCTGAGTGTTTTTTTTCTCCTCTATGCCAGAAGAGAAATAACCCCAAAAGCCCAACTCTCAAACAAGTTCTTCGTAGATAGCCAAAATAAAACCGACACATTCGAACAGCAAAGAGAAAACAATGAAAGCCAGTCTTGGAACACACAAAAACAAGATACAACATTTTTGCACACAACAACAGCAAGAGATACATATGTAAAAAATAAAGAAAAACAAAAGCAGACATAGATGAAGAATGGGGAAGTAACAAAATATCATCACACAAAAGGAAAGATATTTGAAACTTCAAAAATAGAAAAAAAACGAACGAACAAAAACAAAATAGTATATAACCGCACCGAACCAAACCACCCAAAAAGTATGCGGTTGTTATGCCATCACACAAACACACATACGGCAAGATATGGGCTATGAATCTCATAGCGACATAGTTTGTAAGGAATGACATTGTACTGGAAATGTTACTCTGCGATTTTGGGCTACAGAGGTAAGAGCTAGGTGGTGGTAAAGTTAAAAAGAGGTATCTGTTTTTTGGGGGGAATATTCTAATGTTAAACGAGAAAACAGAAAAACTTGATTTTTTTTGGTATTTATAAACAAATATTTGGTTAAGTGAGAGCTGGTATTTTTCGGCATGGCCAAGAAATATGAAAGAGGTAAGATCCATGCATAGACACAAGGTGTTAATAAAAAACGTGTTTATTTCATTTGATTTGTCATTGTCATGGGATAGAAAACCTGAATGAATTTTGGGGAGGAAATCGTGTTAATTATTTTGGTTTGCATATGCGATAAGAGGTATCATCTCAAGGGCTATATAGGAAAATATGAAAACTATTTTGCAAAAGTTTTAAGATGTTGTTACGAAAATAATAACATGACTGTAGATCTGGTAGAAAAAATAACCTTAAAAATCGAAAATAAAAAATAACCTAAAAACAAACATACTTTGAAGAATTATTATTGAACAAGTAAAAAAGCTGTACGTTTGGGCGGACCGAACCTCCACCATTTGGAACAAATTTGGCAATTCTCAAAAACAATAAAATCCCTTAAAAATTTTGTTAAAATCTTAAAAATACCAAATGTAGCTGTCATGTTAGGGTCTAAACGACGACGTGAACCTGCATAGGCAACTTTTGTCATAAACCATTACAATATTCAAATGTGAAACTTAAAAAGAAAATCATTAAAATACCGAATATCTGGAGGCGCCGTTATATTGGAGCTATACAAAGACGTGGACCTGTACAGATAATCTCCTATCATAGACTGTAGCATCTATTACGAATATCAAATACCAAATTTGAAAGAATTGCGGTGAATAATGTCGCTAACATCAACAAAGTACCGAATAGCAAGAGGTACCGTTATGGGGGGACTATACGAAAACGTGGACCTGAACAAAAAATCTCTTGTCATAGGCTGCTGCATCCATTTCGAACTTCAAATACTAAATTTGAAACAATTCCGATGAATATTGTCGCTAAAATCATCAAAATACCGAATATCGGGAGGCACCGTTATATGGGGGCTATACCAAAACATGACCCATTTTCAATACCAAAAGTCCTGCAGACATAATATACATTTGAGTAAAATGTTATCAAACTACTTCAGTTCGTTCGTTCCACAGACGGACGAACATCGCTAAATCGACATAGAATTTTATGCTGATGAAGAATATATTTACTTTGTGGAGTCTAAAATGTTTATTTCGAGGTGTTACAAACGGAATGACAAACTTTGTATACCCTCCATACTATGGTGGAGGATATAAAGATGAATATAATTCTTGTACACATTGGGATTATATTCTCGCATATAGCGCTATTACTATTAAAACTAACTAAAAATCCTGGAGGGTAGTTCTGCTTTTCCTTTGGAAAAATAAACTTTAAAAAGTTTTTGAGTAACAACTCTCTTCAAACTTGCAATTGTCGGAGATTTCTTCTTGAAAAAAAAATTTAAAAAGGCAAACAATTTCGGAAATAGCATCTAATTTTAGAATAACTTTAGATTTCTTCGAATTGGTCATCTTTGGCACGAATTATGGCCTTTAAACGGCCAATGAAACCATCACACGCTGCCCGAATGTTGCTCTGCGGTATTTTGGCCGATTCCGGCAAAGCGCTTGCTTGAGGTGATCGACACTTTGGTATTTTTTAGTGCCACAAAAACAAACATACCTTTCTTTCTAAAATACTCCAGACACAATAGTCCATCGGATTGGTCTCCAGAGATTTTGGTGGCCATTGTGCGCTGAAAGTGAAGCGTGAAACCTCACTTTGTAACAATTCTTGGTGGCGCGTTCTGAGTTCGATGGTGCTGAGTCCTGTTGGAATGTCCTAGGTCTGCGGCCAACATGTTTGCCCAAGGGCTTAACACACCCTCTACAATATTTTCGCGATAATATTCGGCATTCATTCTAATGCCACGGTCGGTTAATATGAGCGGAGAGCGACCATCGGCTATTATGGCGGCCCACACCAACACCATGGACGGCGCTTGAGTTCTGGTGGCCAACCGAAGGTGCACATTTCCAGCTGACCTCTTTGGCAAGTAAACACGATCATTTTGTTTGTTGACACACTGCTGGACAACAAATGTTTTCTCATCGGAGAAAACCAAATTCGGCAATTCACCACTTTCGGTCAAGCGAAGAAACTCTTTAGCTCTTTTTAGTATATTTTCTTTCTGTTGCGGTGTAAGTTATTATTTTTTTTACGGGATTTTTGAGAAATTGCTGAGAAATATCAAAATCAGATCAGAAAGAAACTAACATCATTTTCATTATACAGATTTTTTTTGCTATATATCCGACATCTTGAACGTCAGCATCAATGTAACGGTCAGAAGTGATCTATTTGTGTATTTGTGATTTCTTTCGCGCTTTTAATAGAAAATTTGGGATATTTTAAACAAAAGTTATGGTCCATTTCACTATCCAATATTTGATCATCCAAATTTGTAGTCTTCTGTCCTGTCTTAAACTTTTACACCATCCAAAATTGCATCGTTCGGTCTATAAGTGTGAACTGCAAAGCAACTGCAAAATCAGTCAAAAAATATTTTGCGATTATCTCTTATATGTTTTATAATGTCACGATTATAGACCTGTATATCCTTAAAACAATATCCCCTAAAAATTAATGATTGGTTGAAAAAATATTCCTTCAAGTCCACGATTATTGGTCTGTGGATCATTGCAAAATTATTCTTCAAAATTCAGGGCTATTTTTCTACGAGTCCTTAAAAAATATTCTTTGAAAATCCACAATTATTGGCCAGTGGATCCTTGTAAAATTATTCTTTAAAAATCAATGATTATCGGACCATTGATCCCTGAAAAAATATTCTTTATAACCTCAAGATTAATATTTTGTGGATATTCTTCAAAAGTCCAGAGATTTTGGTTTGTAAGTCCTTAAAAAAATTTTGTCCGTAATTTTTTTTTAAATCCTCGATAATTGGACTTTTAATCCTTTTTCAAAATACAACCATTATTGGGCTCTGAATCCTTTAAAAATGTTCTTCAAATTTTGGAAAGGTCATGATTATTGGTAAGTGAGTCTCTCAAAAACTATTTGTTAAAAATCCCTGATTATTGATCTGTGGATCTTCTGAAAATATCCGTAAAATCCATTTATTTGCGGTTACTTGAATAAATTGTCTTAAAAATTCGGCGATTGTTGGTTTGTGAATCCTTAAAAAGTTTTCTTGAAAAGTCAATTAGTATTGGTCTGTGGATCTGATGGTTTATTGGTCTCTAAATCCTTGAAAAACAAATTTTCTTTAAAGGACCAGATTATTGGTCCGCGGTACTTTGAAAATTTTTTCGTTAAAAGACCATTATTGAAGGTCTGTGGGTCCTTAAGTCAAATTCATAAAAAATGCATGGTTATTGTATTGGAGATTCCTAAAAAATATTATTTAAAAGTCCACGTCTATGTTACCAAAGAGGTGAATTTCTTTAATATCCCCGTCTTCATGTTGTTCTCAATTTCTAAAAAAAAAACAACCTGTACAGTTGAATTTTGTCATACTCCACTTCAAAATCACATTCCCAGTATCTCGAAACACTATGGTCTACAATATCAATCACATAAATTTCATTTTTATAAAAATCGATGGAGATAAATCGAGGGAGTGGCTGGTTAATCGAAAAAGAGCTTTTTGGCAACGATGCTGATGGTGGTGATTATGATGACGAATTGATTAATTTGCTGTGGCTTTTGTGAGAAGAGGTCAACTTGAAAAACTTTACTTTTACTCTTACTCTCACTTTTGGCGCGGCATGTGTGTGTGCCGGTTTGGCATTTGTGTTTCTGCAAAACAAAAGACTTAAGACACAAACCTGTATGAAAAGAATTTATTAACTGTTCGATGATTGTGTTGATTGTGTTGATAATGTGGCATACGTTGTTAATTTTATGTCGGTCTTTCCAATTGGGGTTTCTTATGATGTTTTACTTTTATTTGAATGGTTCCAATAGAAAAGGGGACAAACAAAGAGAGAAATAATTTTCGGTATCTACGAATGGGGGCTAACGAGAATTGGGAACTATTTTTTCTTTAAATTAAAACGAGTGAAAAAGTATCAGTCGGTTTTGTCGACAGATGTAAATGAAAAATTTTGGAAAATGTTAAAATTTGATGATTATTAAATACAGTCGACTAATTTACTAAATACAGTCGACCGATGTATTCCATTTTTATACTTCATCTAATACAGGATGAGATGAAAAAACTGCAACCAATTTCAGACTGTGTGTCATTTCTAAGCCACTCGTTCGACAGCTGTTAAAATTATTCCAGTGACAGCTCATTATATTGTTTACAAGCGTACAAAAGCATTTTGGTGAGAATTTTCCGTGATGGAAAACCCACAAGTGGCTATCGTTAGAGCACTCCAGCATTTAAATGTGAATAAATTTTTTTGTCCCGTACCATCGCTCGTTACCGTGAAACTGGTAGCATAGCCCTACGTCAACATCAGCAGAAATGGTTCGAAAAGTGAAGAAGCGACTTGATCGAAACCCGCGTCGCAGTGGCCGAAAAATGGCTCGTGAACTGAACATATCGCAACATTCTATTCAGCAAATATTGAAAAATGAGCTCGGGGTAAAGCCATTAAAATGGCAAAAAGTACAGGAACTTACACCGCAACAGAATGAAAATAGACTCAAAAGACCCGCTTGGCCGAATTTGTCAAATTTGATTTTCTCCGATGAGAAAACAATCGTTGTCCAGCAGTAAACAAACAAAATAATCGTGTTTACTTGCCAAAAAAGTCAGCTGAAAATGTGCACCTTCGGTTGGGCACCAGAACTCAAGCGCCGGCCATAGTGATGGTGTGGGCCGCCATAACAGCCGATGGTCGCTCTCCGCTCGTATTAATCGACCGTGGCATCTGAATAAATGCCGAATATTATCGCGAAAATATTCTGGAGGGTGTATTAAAGCCTAGCGCAGGCAACCATTTTGGCCGGAGACCTTTTATATTCCAACAGGACTCAGCACCATCGCACTCAGCACACGCCACCCAAGAATGGTTACAAAATGAGGTTCCTCGCTTCATTTCCAGTGCACAATGGCCAACAAAATCTCCGGATACTAATACGTTGGACTATTGTGTCTGGAGTATTTTGGAAATCAAGGTTGGCACTAAAAACGCCAAAGTGTCGATCACCTCAAGCAAACGCTTTGCCAGGAATAGACCAAAATACCGCAGAGAAACATTTGGACAGCGTTTGACGGTTTCATTGACCATTTGAAGGCCATAATTCGTGCAATAGATGACCAATTCTAGCAAATCTAAACATATTCTAAAATTTGATTCTATTTCCGATATTCTTTGCTTTCATTCAATAAAATTAAGAAAAAACAAGTACAGGTTTACCCATATTCGACGGACCTTTGGGCCCTTTGGGCTCATTCCAATCGACGAGGCTCGTCCGCAGGCAACATTCTTTGCGTCAATTGAATTTTGTACGGGAACAAATGCAAATCAATGCGAATAATCCGTTGTAAAGTGGACCGAGCCATGCCCAACTGCTGAGAACGGCGTTTTTGGGATGTTCTTGGGGACCTCTCAACACTGGCTCGTACGGCAGCGATATTCTCGGCCGATCACCTTGGTCGACTTTTATATGGCCTCTTCGGATTAGAAAGAGCCTTACCAGTCGAAAATTTTTCGTATAAACGCTTAATGGTGTTCTTAGAAGGCGCACTTCTCACATTTTTTAATGTTTTAAAAGCACGTTGAGTTTTCACAATTGACTTCTTGTAAATTTCAACTATTTCAGAGCGCTCCCGTGGCGTTTATTGGTTCATGGTAAAAATCTGCTTGGACTGACGCTTCAAACGCGGTATGTCATTAAGCGATGTGACATCTCTGTCAAAAGTTATGGCGTTGCCAGATGGGTCCGTCGAATATGGGCAACCCTGTAAAAGAACTGTAAGTTCGGCCGGGCCGAACTGTGAATACCCTCCACCATTTGGAACGAATTTGGCAATTCTCAAAAACAATAAAATCCGTTAAAAATGCTGTTAAAATCTTAAAAATACCGAATGTAGCTATTATATTAGGGTCTATACGACGACACGAACCTTCGTATGTAACATTTGTCATAAGCCATTTCAATATTCAAATGCGAAACTTAAAAAAATCGGTTATAATATCAATATCAAAATACCGAATATCTGAAGGGACCGTTATATGGCGGCTATACGCAGATGTGGACCTGCACTGACAATTTTCTGTCGTAGGCTGTAGTATCCATAACGAACTTCAAATATCAAAATTGAAACAATTCTGGTGAAAAATGTCCCTAAAATCATTAAAATACCGAATATTGGGAGATACCGTCATATGGGGGCTCTACGAAGACGTGAACCTGCACAGACAATTTTCTGTCTTAGGCTGTAGTATCATTTATGAACTTCAAATGTCAAATTTGAAACAATTCCGTTGAATAAATTCGCTAAAATCATCAAAGTACTGAATATCGGGTGGTAACGTTATAGAGGGGTTATACCAAATCGTGGATCTACATAGCCCATTTTCAACACCAAAAGTCCTGCAGACATAACATACATTTGAGCAAAATTTTATCAATCTACTTCAATTCGTTCGGAAGCTAGAGTGATTTCCACAGACGGACGGACATCGCCAAATCGACATAGAATTTTATGCTGATCAAGAATATATATACTTTGTGGGGTCCTTGTATATACCCTCTTTACCCATATGGCTGAGGGTATAAATATCAAAGTAGATGCACCAAATGTCAATGTTCACAAAAGGAAAAGTTTTTGGAGATGTTTAGCGTCCTATAATTTTAACAATTTTGTCGTGTTAACAAGTTTTATCGAAATCAAAAATATAACAGTGCTGGCATTTTTGTTTTGGAATATTATAATAATATTTTGTTGTTGCAAAATAATAAGGCTTAATCCTATAATTTTAGTTTTTATGAAAAAAAAAGTATTTTTATATATGAAGAAAGATGTTAATGTTTACCAGGGCTGTAAGCTTAGCTACTTTGCAACAACGGAAAAAAATATATATTACCACATTATAAATTCTGACGAATATTTCTATTTTTTTTTTAATTTTTTAACCAATTCTCAATATTTTTCCCCTAGAACTCTCCTAGAAAGAAAATATTATCCAAAATATTTTTCTCATCTCATTTAGGTTATTTGCTTCATGTGCACCGAAAATGATTTTGTAATAACTGCCCTAATGAGGTTTGTTACTGCCACCATTTTTGCCACTCGAATTTCATGACTTGAACACATATCACGTTTTACGTTTTAAGCCATCGGTATGGGATTTAGTTTACGTTTAAATTACAGTAATTTGGCTAATTAACACTCATAAAAAATAGTTAACTCATATTGTCAACAATAGAACAAATATCCACACCGAAATGACATCAACAATTGTTTGCATTCAATAAAGATTTTGAGAGTGTGATTTCAACTCCCATACCGTGAACTATTCACGACAACAGCAACAACAACAAAACAAAAATTGCAAAACGAAAAAAAAAACAACTTGTTAATTATTTGTCATAAAACAAGTTTTTTGTTTTGTTGTTTTTTTTTTCGCAGCATAAAATCTTTGCTAAATGTTTCATTAAAATTTCAAAACTATTAGCATTTTGTAATAGTGTGTGAGTGTGTGTGTGTGTTGGAGTCTAGAACAAACAATCGTTTAATGCAGCTATGAGAAATATTGCACAGACAGGCGAAAAGTATTGGGGCGATCATTTAATGGGTTAAGGTAATTCAGTTCATTTGCAAGGCAAAAATGCAATGTTGTTGGGAAATTTTGTCGATTATTAATGAAAATTTATTTAAAATTTTGCTGTGATGGCGTGGAATATGCAATGGTTGGAGCATATCTGCGTGGCAGAGAGGAGTTTGCAAATAAATCAAAGGTTGTAAATCTGTGGGAAATGTTGGTTCTTGGAAAAAATGTAAAAAATCCACGATTGTATATTTCGATGATGATCAGTGGGTTCTTGAAAACATATTCTTTAAAAATCCACGTTTGCAGATCTGTTAGTATGGTAAACAGTATTGCTTAAAATCCCCTTATTGTCTATCGTCTATGAACAATAATTTTTTAAACGTGTTTGGACAATAGATCCTGTAAAAAAACAATATTTGAAAATCCACGAATATTGATGTGAGGGTCTTTGATTTTATCTCCAAGAATATTGGCCTGTATGTTCTTTCAAAACCTTCTTAAAAAAATCCAAGACTTTTTTCAGTAGATCCTGATACAAATATTCTTGGAAAATCAATGAATATTGAGCTCTAGACGCTTGAAAGAGTCATCTTTGGGCTATAGACCCTTAAGAAAATATTCTTAAAAGTCCAAAATTACACAGTGTAAAAAAACAGGGGGAATTCCTCACATTATGGAAATAGAGCTAAACAAATTAAAAAGTATCAGTCGGTTCTGCCGACAGACGTATACCCTCAGCCAATGTTCGATTTTTTAAATATATTTTAACTTCTGTTATGATTATTCAAACTCTTGTCCCTCTATGGAGTGGAGTTTGAAGGAATGGGCCAATATTAAAAATATTGAAAAAATATTGAAAATTGTGACCCTTTGTGGGTGACGTACAAGAAGGGGTTCGCAGCTATATGTCATCTTCACAGCAGATCTTGTGTTAGCAAAAATGTTTGTATGTGTGAAATTTAAAGAGAGTGGAAGGCTTATTTGGCTTGATTTGAGCGTTTGGTTTCTCGAAATCTTGAACCCTGTGGGGGAGGTACCTGAAGAAATGGTCCGATCTCTACCGCCTTAATAACAGATTCTGTGTTGATATAAATACAGGGTTGCCCATATTCGACGGACCCGTGACTCTTTGGGCCCATTCCAATCGACGAGGCTTGTCCGCAGACAACATTCTTTGTGTCAATTGAATTTTGTACGGAAACAAATGCAAATCAATGCGAATAATCCGTTTTAAAGTGGACCGAGCCATGCCCAACTGCTGAGAACGGCGTTTTTTTGGAATGTTCTTGGGGACCTCTCAACACTGGCTCGTACGGCAGCGATATTCTCGGCCGATCGCCTTGGTCGACTTTTATATGGTCTCTTCGGATTAGAAAGAGCCTTACCAGTCGAAAATTTTTCGTATAAACGCTTAATGGTGTTCTTAGAAGGCGCACTTCTCACATTTTTTAATGTTTTAAAAGCACGTTGAGTTTTCATAATTGACTTCTTGTAAATTTCAACTATTTCAGAGCGCTCCCGTGGCGTTTATTGGTTCATGGTAAAAATCTGCTTGGACTGACGCTTCAAACGCGGTATGTCATTAAGCGATGTGACATCTCTGTCAAAAGTTATGGCGTTGCCAGATGGGTCCGTCGAATATGGGCAACCCTGTATTCAGATGTGCCAAGTCTGAATGAAATCGGTGTTTAATTTCGCGTTTTATGAGCTCCATGGATATCCAAAATGTTGACCCTTTGTGGGGAGGGTACCAGAAGGAGTGGACCGATATATTCTATTTTAACAGCAGACCTTGGTTTAGTAAAATTAATGGGATGTGTGAAATTTGAATACTATCGGACTCCTACATCACATTTTATAAGAGTTTTGACCCTTTGTAGGGGAGGTACTTGATAGAGTTGATCGATATTGTTCATTTTCGCACTGACGCAAATATTCGGAATTGCAAAGTTGAAGTAAAATCGGATTATCTTTTCTCTTTCTGTGCAGAACATATATTTTTTGAAAATTTCTACTTTTTGTGGGGGAGGTACCAAAAGGAGTGGACCGATATTGCCCATCTCCGAACTCGATCTAAGTTTGACAAAAATATTATGATGTACCAAGTTTGGACCAAATCGGATACTCCCTTCGAGAGTTATCGAGCGCACCAGCCAAACAGACGGACAGAGGGACGGACATCGCTAGATCGACTCCAAATGTCCTGAAACGGATTTGGTCCAAAGAGACCTGGGATCTAAGATCGTTAATTCGACTAGGCAAGTTTTGACCCTATCAAATGATATATACCCTCTCTAGCTCTATGACTGAGGGTATAAAAAGAGACGTATATCGGCGTTTTGAATGTTTTCATCGAAAAGTAACCAAAATAGTGGGGCAAGTTCATCCATTTCAAACTTTTGGAAATTTTCGGATTAAGGATCCTTGGAATCCGTGCATTTGATGTATATTATGCGGAATCGTAGTCAAAATATTCTACAAAATTATTTGCCAAACAATTCTAGAAGACGTCAAGAGTCTAAATTTTACCTAAAGGCCATATATAAAAAACACATTTTAGTTTTAACTAGTACTTTTTATGATTTTGTGCAAAAACCTCCAATAAAGCATAATTTTAGCAAGATAACATCAAAGACAATTCTTCATCAAATTTTACTATAAATTACCAAACAAACGAAATCTCTATTTCCACTGTATGAAAAAAATATGTTTGCATCAATTTCCCCCTGAAAGTAACATAAAATTTCGTTTTAGACGAAAGTTGTCAAAAAAAAGACATATTCCACACAACATTTCACTATAAATCTCAGAATGAACTATATATCTAGGTACAATAGTTCTTTTGAATACTGCTTTCAAAATTTATATACTAAAAGTGAAAATTATGTCTTTGTTTTTTTTACTGTTAATCTAACACGTATCCGATCCGAGTCAAAATCTCCCTTTATTCTACATTATTTTGGGGAAGTGTCAAAGTAAGAATTATTCTAGATCAATTTTCAGTGAGAATCTCCGAACAAAGAAAATTTGTATATTTAATATGTACCACAAAGAAAAGGCATACATTTTTGTTAATAAAAAATGTTCTTTATTTCTCAAAAATTTGGCAGTTTTTATACCCTACACCACAAGGTGGTCAGGGTATTATGTCTTTGTGCATTTATTTGTAACAGGCAGAAGGAAACGAGATAGACCCATAGTTTATTTTGATGATCTGCATAGAATCACATTCTGAGTCGATTTATGCATGTCCGTCCGTCCGTCTGTCCATGTATTTTTGTAAACAAAGTACAGGTCGCATTTATTTTATAGATGAAATTTAGCAAAGATCTTTTGTTTGGCGCAAGGACGAACTCTATTAAAATTGGAGATAATCGGTCAAAATTTAGATATAGCTCCCATATATCTTCGTCCGATTTGCCTTTTATTGTGCACCAAACGTGTAATATCAGCCCGAATTGTATGGAATTTTGCATATACACCCAAATTGGGCCTGAAAATATGTATGCCAAATTTGATCGAAATCGATTCAGATATAGCTATAGCTCCCACATATATTGTTCATCCGATTTGTTATTTTTGTCCACCGCCGCCGTAATATGCACTATGCAACAACAATATTTGGGGAAATATATCAAATACAGCTCAGAAATATCTTTGTCAAATTTTATCGAGATCGGTTCAGATTTGGATATAGCTCCCATATATATCTTTATCCGATTTCAAATTAATTGTGCACCAAATGGGCAATACAATTCCGAATTTAAAAGATACAAATGCTTCGGCATATTTAGTCCTTTGAACTTTAAATTATAATTATAATCATAACGTGTATGATTGAATTCTCCCATAAAAACTTTTAATTGTTATGTGGAACTCTACTTAATTAGCAAAGTGGTGTAGGGTATCATAAAATCGGCCCCGCCCGACTTTAAGACTTTCTTTACTGATTCTTAATTCACTGCAATTTTTTTATAATTTGACTATACAATAGTGGTTCTGGAAAATGCCAAATGGAATTGATAGTACTCGTTTTGGGATCAAAACCTCAATGGAGTTTTGAGTTCTTTGGACAAATTTTGTTAAGGCCCTTAAATAATTTTGACACAATACAAAGGAACCCCATATAGTATGAGATATATTTCTCTATATTTAGGATAGGGCTTTGAAATTTGGTAGAGATGGTTGGAGTACATCCTAAATAATTGGTAAAGAATATAAATCATATCGGTCCACTTTTTGCAATAGTCTCCTTTTAAGAATAACTCCGTTTTTTGCAATATTGCCAAAGACAGTATATACCCAAAATGCACGGATTCGGAGGAATTTTAACTCGAAAATTTCCAAAATTGTGGAAATAAAAACCTGCTCCCTCACTAGAAAAATAAAATTATTCACAAAAAAATACAAAGGAACTGAAAACTATTCTTAAATAAACAGGCATATTCACTTTCAACAACTTCCAGACTTCGTTTAAAAAAGAAAAAAAAAGAAATTTCATTGAGAACCAGAAGCATAATTTCACTTATTCTTTTAGTTGTATTTTAAATAAAAGTGACCAAAAACCACTTCAAACCACTTCACAGCCACAAAAAGTTGTTACAAATCCGGTTAGATTAAAACAACAAACGACTTGTTTGTCCGGCTCAATTTCTATTAAAAACAAAAATCTAACACAAACTAAAAACGACGTAAAGCAAAAGAACATTATTATGGCCATCCGAATCAATAGCCACAAATTAAATAAAAACAACTAAGTTTTGTTTTTGTTTGTTAATAACTGGATTAAACAAATCTTAAGCTTTGGCGGTTTGTGAAATCACCACATTGGTTATCGGTGGCACAACTGCCAACCAACGGTTCGTGTGCCACTTTTTGGAAGAGACATAAATGTCTTCATTTTATTGCATTGATCTTTTGATTTGTATGCCGGTTTGGATCTTGCGATGATGGCGATGATCTGTGCAAAAGCGTTACTTATGTCAATTTGATTAAAAAATCAAAAGTTGCAAAA
The DNA here is from genome assembly GCF_030504385.1 of Musca domestica. NCBI lineage: Eukaryota > Metazoa > Arthropoda > Insecta > Diptera > Muscidae > Musca > Musca domestica. Next base: position 10,247,172 of record NW_026712230.1, on the reverse strand, counting down.
ATTTTTGAAAAAAAGAAAATTAAAAAAGTCAGAATGTTTGTTTAGCACTTAAACTCTTGGATATATCTTAGAGAGCTATGGGCAGACAGATATGACTAGACACGGATTTTGCATATTTTGGCCGTATCAAATGATATGTACCCTCAGCAGCCATAAGGGTGAAGCTTTTGGAAACTCTTTTTTCACTGAAGGTTAAAGTTTAGCAAAATATCAAATAGCGCATAAGTACCAACAAATAAAAGAAAAACAAGTTAAAAAGTATCAGTCGGGCTTACCCACAGATGTATACCTCCAAACAATGTCTGTTTGTTTTTATATATATTGACTTACGTTATGGCTATTCAAACTTTTGACCCTTTATGGGGGAGGTTCCGAAAGGTTTGTCCAATATTGTTCATTTCATATCTGACCTAAGTCTATTACAAGGTGCCAGATTTGGCCTATACCGACAACTTCCTGTTCTTTATATGAGATGTGTGATAATTTTTGCAAAATGTTCAAATATGCACGATGTACCCGATGCAGTGGACCTACGTATTTCATTGATACCCTCCACCATTAGGGAAGAATCTGGCAATTTTCAAAAAAAAAAAAAAAAATAAATAAATAAAATAAATAAAATCCGTTCAAAATTCTATTAAAATCTTTAAAATACCGAATGTAGCCATTATTTCTTTACGACGACGTGGAGCTATATATAGGCAACTTTCATCATAAGCCATTACAATATCCAAATGCGAAACATAAAAAAATCGGTGAATAATGTCGCTAAAATCATCAATATACCGAATATCGGGAGGACCATTATATTGGGGCTATACGAAGACGTGGACCTGCACAGAAAATTTTCTGTCATAGGCTGTAGTACCCATTACGAACTTCAAATACCAAATTTAAAACATTTCCGGTGAATAATATCAATTAAATCACCAAAATACCGAAAATAGGGAGGTACCATTATATGGGGCTATACCAAAAGTCCTGCAGACAGAATATACATTTGAGTAAAATTTTTTCAGCCTACTTCATTTCGTTCGGAAGCTAGAGTGATTTCCATCGACGGACGGACATCGCTAAATCGACATAGAATTTTAATCTAATCAGGAATATACATACTTCGTGGGGTCTAAAATGTATATTTCGAGGTTTTACAAACGGAATGACAAACTTACTGGAGGCTATAAAAATACTGGGATGTGAAAAATTTCAAGGAAATCGAACACTTATTTACAATTCTATAGGAATAATTGTTAGTCAAAAGGTTGTCCAGAAAAAGTGGACCGGAATATCTATCAGATCTACGATTAACAAAAATATGAAGATACTCGAAATTTGATTAAAATCGCTGACTTGTTTCGCATGACCCCTTGTGAGGGTGGTACCAGAAGGAGTGGGCCAATAAGTTCCATATCATATCAAATCATGCCTCTGGTTGAGAGACATATTTAGAAAAATCAAGTTTGAAAAGAGTCCCTGACTTGTTTCGCATGTTATGCGAGATTTAATTATTCAAAATTTTGACCCGTTGTGGGGAGGATACCAGAAGGAGTGAGCTGATATATCACACCTTCACAGCAGATCTTGTGTTATTGGAAGTAATAGGATGTGTTAAATTTGAAAACAACCTGATTCTTATCTCGTATTTTATACTCGTTTTGGTTATTCAAAATTTGGAGCCTTTGTTGGGGCGGTACCCAAGGTAAATTTCTATCTCTACCATCTTTATAACGACCTTGCGTTGATAGAAATATTGAGATCCGGCAAGTTTGAATTAATTTCGCCTTTTATGAGCTTCTTACATACAAAATTTTGACCGTTTGTGGGGAGGTACCAGAAGGACCGATATAGCCCATCTACACACCAGATCTTGGGTTAATAAAAATATAGTAGTGTGTGAAATTTGAAGACTATCGGACTCTTATCTGACATTTTATAAGAGATATTTATATTCCAAATGTTGACCCTTTGTGGGGTAGGTACTTGATGGAGTGGACCAATATTGTCCATTTTCTCACCTCATCGAACACTGACCTTTCTCTTTCTGTGCAGTAAAATATTTTTTTTTTGAAAATTTCGACAGTTTGTGAGGGAGGTACCAGAAAGAGTTGAAGATTGATAATAATATTACGATGTTCCAAGTTTGGACCAAAACAGATACTCTCTTCGAGAGTTATCGTGCGCACCAGATAGACAGACGGACGGACATCGCTAGATCGACTCCAAATGTTCTGAAACGGATTTGGTCCAAAGAGACCGAGTGTCTAAAACCGTTATTTCGATGAGACATGTTTAGTGGCTGAGGGTATAATGATCCGATATAGAGATTTGTTTAGTAATTCCAACATTACAAAATATAATTATTTCGGAAGCACAACTCGTCCAAGTACCCGCTACTATATTGATGTTTGATAAATATTAACTGAATCCTGATATCCAATCTATTTAGCATCAGCTAGGTGTGCATTGCACATGTTTGGTATAGCTTCAAATTGAATTCGGATCAAAATTTGTTTGTGTATTTTAAGAATTTTTCATTCACCATTCAAACCATATTAATTAATAACAACTAAAACCCCAGGTAAGTTCGGCCGAGTGAAGTTTTTAATATCCTCCACCATTTTAAAGGAACTTAAAAAAATGTCAAAAAAAAAACCGTCGAAAAGTACCGCTTGGGGCTATACGAAAACGTGGTCCTGCATTAGAAATATTTTTATAAGCTGTAGTACCCATTATGAATTTAAATACGAAATTTAAAATAATTCCGGTCTAAAATGTTGCTAAAATCATTAAAATACCGAATATCGTGAGGTACCGTTACATGGGGACTCTACGGGATACACGATATCGTGGTCCTATATACTCAACAGGAAAATAAAAAAATATGGCTCAAATTATAAAAATACCCAATAAAGGGGGATGTCTTTATATGGGGGCTAGACGATATCGTGAACCGATATAGCCCATCTTCGAACTTGACCTGTCTGCAGACAAAATACAGATCTATGCTAAATTTTAGCTTCCTATCTTAATTCGTTTTGCCTGTAGCGTGATTACAACAGACGGACAGACGATCAAGAATATATATACTTTGTTAGGTCTAAAATTATTATTTCTATGAGTTACAAGCGGAACGACGAATTTAATATACCCCCCATACAATGTATGATGGAGGGTATAAAGAATGAATTGTAATTTATGTTATTAATAACATACGTAATATGTATTGTTCGTCTAACCACAGTCGATTTTAAATTTAGTCAGAAATAAACTATATAAATAACGACCCAGTTGAAAACTTCCATGCCTACAATGTTTATGGAGAGACAATCCTTCATGTCTTCCAAACGTCAATCATGGGTTGTGAAACACACTAAAATCATTACTCACACTTGTGGGTATGCGTATGTGTGTGTATGAGTGATAACACCGACATGCACTTGTTTTCCACTACACAAAATAAAAAAAAAAAAAACATAAATTCGCTTTCGCACATTCACCTCTTACTTCTCTTATCATTTCTTAATTTTCTTCTTTTCAAATTTATCACCTACCCCATATTCCCAACATGATTAAAGAAAAAACACTCACACAAAATTTTATTTTATGACATACATGCAAACGTTCATACATACAAATTTCTTCACATATGACTTGTTTGATGTGAATGCTGCCGCTGCTGATGACGACGATGATGACGTTTATAATGCCTATTATCTTTTTATTGCCATTGTTGTTGGATCTCATCTCATACTTGTTATGGTGCTACTACTCCCCATATTTGTATAGTGCAAAAGAAAGTTAATCACAAACAGCAACAACAACGAACAAAAAAAAAAAAAAACAATCTCAACTGTCTTATATGCCGCATGCATGCGTGTTTTGCACAGCTTCGTTGCATCTCTTTTAAAATTTGACTTTATCTCTGAGAATTTCTCTGGCGATCATTATGGGTCTGTATTTGTATCATCTTCTCCTCTGTGTGGCAAGAGATGTTAACACATTTACAAATAAATGCATTTATTTTCTCGAGATTTTGTGAGAATGACATATTTTGCAGGGTTTCCGTTGAAGATTTTGGTAGTTTAGGGGATTTCTTTTATGTAACATAAACCCTATTTTATTGGGCAAATATTCCCAAATCCTATATTTATGATATGAATGGATTCTACATATAACAAGTAACAAGTTAAAAAGTATCAGTCGGTTTGCCGATAGATATAAACCCTCACCATTTCACCACTTATCTATATATACTAGCATGTATCCGATACTATGTCAGGGAAAAGTCCACCTTACAATTTTAGATTCGCAACAGTTTGTGTTAGGACTTTTAAATAAACAAAATGCACAATTTGTTCAGTTTGACAAGATTTTTTGTTATCATACACTGTACTAAATTTTCAGACTTTCAAGGTTTTGTGCATTATTCAAGTTTTTTTATTTTTCGGAAAGAATAGTAGAAAAATGTTTACCTTTTACATCAAAAAGTCTCCCCAATCTTTTATTATGAAGTCTACTGAGGAGGATATTAGTAAAACCATACAGTTTTTCTGTATCTCTTAATCCATAGTCACATTCAAAAACATTCTACTTCTCTCCATCCTTGTTCCATTCAAAATTAGTACCATTAAGTACTTTTCGTACAACTGTAGTCCACATTTGCAAAACCAACTCCACATCTCAATCCCAGATACTATTAGAGACCTTAATAGCAAATTTTGGGATTCCAGCTCTATTTTTTTTTCATGTAATACCCAATTTAGTACCACTTAGCACTTTCAAAGACATTTTAGGTCTTTGATACTTTTCGATCAATTATAGTACACATTCACGAAACCACCCTTATATCTTAACCACAGACACAAACAGTGACACAAATTTCAGAATTACAGATCTATCCCTTCACTCAATACCAAATTTAGTAACATTAAGTACTTTTCGTACAATTTTGGAACTCATTTGTAAGCCGTTCCATATCCTAAACCTAGACGCTAACAGTTTTCGCAATATAAAATTACACAGTTTTATCCGGTACCAAATTTAGTACCATTTAGTAGTTTTCGTACAAATATAGGACGCATTTCCAAACTACCGCCAAAAATATCAAATTTCAGAATTTTTATCTCTATCCCAATACTTTAGTCCACATTTCCGAAACCACCTCCACATATTTAGGATAAAGATGTGGTCTTGGAAATTTGTAGTGCAAGTGCACGAAATTAAGTACTTTTCGTGTCCTAGTCCTAAATTTGATACAATTCGGTATTGGGTGAAAAAATAGTGCTTAAAATCTCAAATTTAATAGTAAGGTCTCTGTTCATCACCTTAATATTAAATTTGAGATTTTAAGCACTATTTGTTCACCCAATACCGAATCGTATCAAATTTAGGACTATTCAGTACTTTTCGAGGACTTGCACTACAAATTTCCAAGACCATATCTTTATCACAAACCTACCACCAGCAGGGTCCCCAGAACAAAATTTCAAAATGTCAGCTTCATCCGTTCACTGAAGTTCATATTGTGCCAGATTTAGTATCATTAAGTACAGTTCAAACACTAAGTACACATATCCAAACAAGTTTTATATATCAATTTTATTTTCCAACCTTGATTATCAAACCAAATTTCAAGTTTTTAGTATTATTTGTTCAAATAATACCAAATGGTACAATTTTAGAAGTTTAGTACCATTTTAAAAATTTTCGTGACCCTAAAGTTCGAATTTCCAGAAAACTTTTGGTACATATGTCCTGCGCTAAGTCAGTGACCGAAATACTGCGAAAAAAAATTGCAAAGACATTGCATGACAAGAAAAAACTGCAACCAAATTCAGACTGCTGTCATTTCTGAGCCACTCGTCCGAAAGCTGTTAAAATTATTCCAGTGATAGTTCATTATATTGGTTACAAGCGTACAAGAGCATTTTGTTGAGAATTTTCCAGAAAAAAAGTTATTCGTAATGGAATTCAAGCGTGATAGTGAGATTTCTTTATATTTGGCTGTGGTTTTCGTTAGAGCACTCCAGCATTTAAATGTGAATAAATCTTTTGTGACTCGTACCATAGCTCGTTACCGTGATACTGGTAGGGTAGACCGACGGCAAGGAATTGGACAGCAAAATCCGCAGAAATTCGAAATAATTATTCTTCAAATATTTAATAACGAGCTCGATTCCAAAAAGTGCAAGAACTTACACCGCAACAGAAAGAAAATAGACTCAAAAGAGCTAAAGAGTTGTTTCACTTGGCCGAAAGTTGTTGGAAGAGAAAACATTCATTTTCCAGCAGTTTGTGAACAAACAAAATGTTCGTGTTTACTTGCCAGAGAGGTCAGCTGTAAATGTGCATCTTCGGTTGGCCACCAGAACTAATGCGCCGGCCATGGTGATGGTGTGGGCCGCCATAACAGCCGATGGTCGCTCTCCGCTGGCATTAATCGACCGTGGCATCCGAATAAATCCCGATTATTACCGCGAAAATATTCTGGAGTATGTATTTAAGCTTTGGGCAAGAATACATTTTGCTCGCAAACCTTGGACATTTCAACAGTACTCAAGTTTATGTGTAGGTCCCGTATTTGCCATAGTCTCTATAGGGTGGTACCTGCAAATCTATGGAATTTTTATGATTTCGGCATCATTTTCTGGCCAAATGACCTGAAACTTCTTTTTTTCTCCTTAGATATCTTCCAAAAATAAAGATAATTTTTTTATACTTTTTATGGGCTAGGAGTTTCCTGCAGATATAATACCTATTCAATTCGCCTAACAATGGCATGTTGTCTTTAAATAGTTGACATTCTGAATAGATTATACAGGGTTGCCCATATTCGAAGGACCTTTGGGCCCTTTGGGCCCATTCCAATCGACGAGGCTTGTCCGCAGGCAACATTCTTTGCGTCAATTGAATTTTGTACGGGAACAAATGCAAATCAATGCGAATAATCCGTTGTAATGTGGACCGAGCCATGAACAACTGCTGAGAACGGCGTTTTTGGGATGTTCTTGGGGACCTCTCAACACTGGCTCGTACGGCAGCGATATTTTCGGCCGATCGCCTTGGTCGACTTTTATATGGCCTCTTCGGATTAGAAAGAGCCTAACCAGTCGAAAATGTTTCGTATAAACGCTTAATGGTGTTCTTAGAAGGCGCACTTCTCACATTTTTTAATGTTTTAAAAGCACGTTGAGTTTTCACAATTGACTTCTTCTGTTGAATGTAAATTTCAACTATTTCAGAGCGCTCGCGTGGCGTGTAAAAATCTGCTTGGACTGACGCTTCAAACGCGGTATGTCATTAAGCGATGTGACATCTCTGTCAAAAGTTATGGCGTTGCCAGGTGGGTCCGTCGAATATGGGCAACCCTGTATATAGTATTCTTGCAAGTTTTCTATATTAAACCTTCATGCGTAAAACAGTTGTTCGAAAATATTGCACTTGCTTATATAAATTCTGTTTTTTTATAAATTTTAATTTTTCTCTTGCATATATAAATATACATGACTTATTTTTATGTTATCTTTTTCGCATCTCTACTTCCTTGCCTTTGGCACTGTTTCATATTCATCAAATGTGCATGAAGAAATATTTCATTGAAGTTATCGGTGATATTTCTATTCTCATAATTAATGCAGATTTCTGACCTCGGCAACACTGTTGAACAATTAGCTTATTAGGGTGACATGATTAATGGTTTTCTTTAAAATATAACAAATAACGTTAATAAACTCGATCAAGCTGAAATTTTTGATGTCTTATACCCTGAGATAAAAATTGCGTTCAGCAATTTCCCTTTCCCTTGTCTTATAAGAGATTAATGGTTATTGTTACTGGAATTAGTGCAACTTTATTGTCAACTTTGCATCTGACCTGTATTTTTACATGGAAAAATATATCCACCTCTGAATATGGAGATTATGATTTTTCAAACAGTTGGGAAAGTTCCGAAAGTGGACTGAGATTATAAACACCTGACTTAAACGTCATACAAATATTAAAATGTCATAAGTTTCAAAGAAATCGGATACCTTTTTTTTGAGGGAAGTACAAGAAGCAGTTGGACTAAATATTCCATCATTACGCCACTCCTAATGCTGGTAGAAACTTTAACATGTGCAAATATTGAAGAAAACGAAAATTTTTGCATTTTATGAGAGTTATGATCATTACCCATTTTTTATCTCTAAAATTAGTGTACGTTTAGTAATAGCCCCACAATTAACCTCACATGCCCTTAAAGGTGTTGCCACCATGGTGAAATATGGTATTTATGACCAACCTCCCTGATAGGAGTGGATCCTATCTAAACTTCTGCCTGGTTGAATATGCAACACACCTTGGATATAAACCACAGCAACGGCGATGCTCCTACAACGGGCCAACAACAACTGACAGCCTAGATCCGGGGGTCTAGGGGCACCGGGCAACCACGGTACCAGAATAAAGCCTCCGGTTAGGCTTCGTAGCATCTCAACTACCAATTGCACTCCAATAAGCCCGGGACTGGTCAACCGTCATAAAAAATCATCAGCAACAGACTACATAGTACAAAAAATTAGCAGGACTACCCTCACGGGCAGCCTACACAAGAAGAAAACACTAATACACGTCCAAAATCCCAAAAACCAACAGGATACACAGCCCACGGACCTTGCTGAAATCCCATCATGCCCCTCCACACGTAATACCTATATTTGCTAAAATGCTAATAATATTCTTATAGCGGGATTTCGTCAGTATATGCACCACGACCTCAGTCAGCCAGTACTTAAGCCGAAGCGACTGGTTCAGGGCAAATGTAGGGTCACAATCCTGCACAAAAGCAAATCCGCTAACATGTTCTATGAACCAACGCAGTTGATTCTATGAACCAACGCATGTGCACCATAATCCGCAAAACATGCTTGAGCATTTCCAACACAATTGATAGCTTCTCTTTAATATGACCGAAGTTCCCCTTGAAATTGTACTTGCCTATCGTATGCCACGTTCACCAGCTCGTCTAAGCGAAGGTCGATTATGAGCCAGTCTGCCGTTCAGCATCATCAGCCATGTCTTGTCATTCGCAACCTCAACGCCTGTTCACCTGGGGTCTACAGTTGGTCATCAGCATAAGCCCAAACGTTGAAGGACGCCGAAAGCTTGCGCGACAGAGGATCCATCATGAGGTTCCAAATATATTGTGCTAAGTCAGGTTCGATAAATGGACAATATCGACCCACTTCATCAAGTATTTCCCCCCACAAAGGTCAATAATAATTACTATAACTCTTATAAAATGTGGAATAAGAAACCGATTGTCCTCAAAGCTTACACATCCCAATATTTTTATTAATACAAGATCTGTTGTGAAGATGGGATGTATCGGCCCAATCCTTCTGGTACCTCCCCCACAAGGGATCAAAATTTTCAATCGCAATGAAGCTTATAAAACGTGAAATGAGCATACGATCTCTTTCAAATTCGACACATACTAATATTTCTGTCAGCACAAGATCTGTTAGGAAGATGGTTGATGTCGTCCCACTCCTTCTGGCACCTCCCCCACAAAGGGTCAACATTTTGAATAACCAAAACGATCATAAAATGTGAATTTAGTACCCTCTTCACATATCACATATCTCAATATTCCTACTAACACCAGATCTGGTGTGAATATGGAAAAAGGCCAATATTTTGAATTATTATATCTCGAAAATGCGAAACAAGTCATCGATTCTTTTCAAACTTGTAAATGAAATGTACTTCCGTACAGGAAGTAATCAATATATACCAAATCTGGCACCTTGTCATATATATGTCAGACCTAGGTCATATACATGATTGACAATATTGGCCAACTCTTTAAGTTCGGTTGGGTTGCAGTAAGTTCGGCCGAGCCGAACTTTGCATACCTTCCAACATTTGCAACGAATTTGGAAATAAAAAAAAATAATAACAATAAAATAAAAAAGAGAATCCGTTAAAACTCCGTTAAAATGTTATAGGAAGTTGCGGTTGTTTTGGGGTCTATACGAAGACGTGGACCTGCATAGGCAATTTTTTTGTCACAGGCTGTATTACCAATTACGAAGTGCACATACAATATTTGAAACGATTCCGGAGAATAATGCAGCTAAAAACATCAAAAACAGAATATAGGGAGGTGTCGTTACATAGGGGCTATACGAAAACCTGAACCTGCATAGACAAGTTTTTGTCATAGACTGTAGTACCCATTAGGGAACTTTAAATATGAAATTTGAAACAATTCCGGTGAATAATGTCGCTTATATCATCAAAATACCAAATATGGAGAGGTTCTGTTATAAGGGGGCTGTACGAAGGCCTGGACCTGAATATGCAATTTCCTGTCATAGACTGTAGTATTTATTTCGAATTTCAAATACGAAATTTTAAACAATTCCAGTGTCCCTAAAATCATCAAAATACAGGTAGGCAGGAGGCACAGTTATATGGGGGCAATATGAAGACCTGGACCTGTATAGTAAATTTTCCGTCATAGGCATAGGTTCCCATTAGGAACTTCAAATTCGAAACTTGAAACAATTACGGTGAATAATTTCACTAAAATTTTTAAAATACTGGATATGAGGAGGTGCAGTTTTATGGGGCTATAACTAAACGTGAACCTATATAACCTATATAGCGTGAACCCTATACCAAAAGTTCTGCAGACGAAACACACATATGAGTAAAATTTTGTCAACCTACTTCAGTATGTGTGAAAGCTAGAGTGATTTCCACAGACGGACGGACTGACACACAGGACGGATAATCATCGTTAAATCGACACAGAATTTTATGCTGATCAAGAATATATATACTTTGAGGGCTCTAAAATGTATATTTCGAAGTGTTAATATACCCTCCATAGAATGGTGGAGGGTATAAAAAAAAAGGATTCCAACGAATCTTAATCCGAAAGAAAGTTGCTCCCTCTATTTAGATTTCTTTGCTATGTAAACTTTTTAAACAGCAATACGCGTGACGTCATTTTTGGCTCTACTTTTATAATCTATAAAGTTTTTCCGTGATTATTTCATGTATTAAACCAAAAATATACCTTAACGCCCCTCGATCGCGGCAGGAAACATTAAAAACAACACTCTACCATTAATCAACAATTTTTTTTTCACATTTTCACACAAGAAATCAGACATCCTGCTCTCTCCCACATTTAATCACTTATTTTCGATGATTAGCTGACATAATATTTACCTTTTTGATATCTGGCATTCAAACGCAATACTTTTCGAATTCTTTTGTTGTTATTCTTGCAGTCTGCATCGAAATTCTTGTTATTATCCGAATTATTCTCTTTTGGATGGTGATTGAAGTTTTATTTTTTATTTATGACAATTTCAAGTTTGTTGTTGTTGTTTGGCGTGCCGTGTTTTGTTTTTATTTCTTTTTGTTGTCAATTTCAAAATTCTTCGATTATTCTCTAGAAAATTTATGTTTTTTGATTTGCACTTTTTTCTGTTTTATTTTATTTATTTTTTCATTCTTTTCGGGAAACAAATTTTCTTTCTTTCTTTCTTTCTTTGTAACTGGCCACGATTTATTCTTGATGATGGATATTCTTTGCTTCTCGTTTGTTTGTTGTTGTTTATGTAGTTTACTTCTCTTGAGTATGTGTGTATGTTTGGCTTTCAAAATATGTATAATAGAATTTATGTATTGTTGTTGTAACTGCTGTTTTTTGCTATTTCCACCACCACTACGCTCCAACTGAACACTACCACACCTCACACTTTTGTTGTTGTTGTTTGTATTTTAGACGGTTTAACTGCTGCTGGGATAAACGAACACCGTAAGACCAACCGAATTGCCAACAACAAGTGATCGAGTCAGACAAACTGACAGGCAAATAGACGGAACGGATGATACCACACCACACGAAAATTTCATATAAGAAAAAAAAAAAAAATACACACTAAAGGAAAAACACCAACAACAACAACCCAACAACAGCAACAATTCACGGGGAAAATGCAAATAGTTTTCTTTTCTTTGTTGTATGGTTGTTGCTGCCACTACAATTGTATTTGGGGGGTTTTTCACTTCTCCACTTTTGTGCTACTGTTAGACACCTTCAAGTAATTGGAGTTTTTTCTTATTTGTTGTTGTTGTTTTTAGACCCACTCACGTTAGATGCTCTTCTTCTACGGCGATTTTCTTTGTGACTTTTCAACGTTTAGCTAAGTTTATCCGCTTCGATGTACTCTCAATGGCAACGTTCCACTCGTAACTGTTGTTTCCTAAGCTAACAGCGTTTGATAATGGCTGAGACCCGGTCTGGTTCCATAGCCACAAAGCTGATGCCTTTCATTTAGTGCTCTCAGGTTCTCTCACATGTATTCAAAATCACTCACTCTCTTCCTCTCTATTTTACAGATAATTAATTCCACTTGCAAACAAAGCCTCTGACTTACATTCCCAAACACGGAGTCCGAACTTAATTGTTGTTGCAGCCATAACCGTGGCTTGTAGTTGTAAAGTGTAAAGTGAGATCATCTAACCAGCCGGGCAGGCAGGCAAGCAGGCAGTCAGTCAAGCAACAAGCCACCTCACAAATGAACTTCCTCACACCACACGCTCTCTTGGGCATACCCATATGGGTATCGATGGATGTATGGATGGATGTGAGTATGGCCGCCCAACAACGCCACCACCATTAGCCACATGAGTTCCCAGCCCCATTCACTTGTTTGCTGTTTCACTTGTTGTTGTTGTTCTTTTTGTTGCTGATACTCATTTTTGGTTATGTCCGCTTCCATTGCCGTTGTTGAAGTTCTATTCGCTGGGATTGTGCACTTGCTTTGCATTTGTGTGTGTGGGAGAGTATCTCTGTTTTGGTCTGGCTGCTGTTAAGTCCAGCTTATACACTGCTGTTATGTCAAGTGTTGCCAACCACAATTATTTACACTTTCCCGACTCCACAGTACAGTAAGACTGAACAGTACAGTAAGAGTATTTGTTAACATTGGAGTCTGAGCATTTTCTGTGTACAAGAGAGGGAGATGTAGACTCCATATTAAGATGGTGTTGTATTTCCAATTGGAATTTTAGCTATTTGGATTTGTTTAAAAAAATATGTCAATATTCTCTTTGCAAATAGTTAACAGAATTGCCAATGGAGGTCTTTTTTCGTTGGTGTTCCTATTCTAACGTTTGTTTTCTAAGTCTTTTGATTTCTGACAAAGGAATTTAGAGACAATCGTGACCAAAGAACAAGCCACAAATTATCAGATTCGCGTTCAAAATACATTATTGTGATTAAATTTCGAAATGAAAAAATTTAGTTCGATGTCAAAATATAATATTCATATTGAAAAAAAAAAATTAAAACAATTGTTTTCTTTGTTGATTTCGGAAAAGCAAAGCAATTAATGTTTTGAATTTTCTCTTGATAAGGCAAACATGTTTGGCTGGCTGGCGAAGAAGTATCAACATTATTATCAAACCTAGATCGAACTTAGAGAAGGATAACATCGGTCCACTCCTTCTTGTACTCCCCCCACACAGAAGGTCAGAATTTTCACAGAAAATAATTTTCCCATAGAACAATACAAAATCATCAAATATATTCAGTGTTGGGTCAGGTGCGAGGTAACAGAAGGAGTGGTTCGACATATTCCATATTCACAGCTGATTTTATGTTAGTAGAAATATTCAGATGTGCGGAGTTTGAAAACAATCGGATACTCGTTTTATGTGCTTCATGTTTATTTATAATTTTGAGTCTTTGTGGGGAAGTAGTGGATCAATACTTACCATCTTCACACCAGATCTTGTGTTAGTAGAAATACAGTTTTTTTGTATTTTATGAGAGGGGAGGTACCAGAGGGAGTTGTCAGATATTTTCCATATTCGCAGCTGATCTTATGTCAATAGAAATATTTAGATGTGTGGAGATTACAAGTGATCGGATGCCCTTTTCGCGTTTTAGGACTTTCATAATTATTTAAACTTATGAGCCGTTGTGGGTAAGGTACCTGAATGAGTGGTTCGATATAATTACAGCTTATTTTGTGTTAATAAAAATATTGGGATATGTGAAATTTGAAAAGAATCGGATGTATATTTCGCATTTTATGAGAACTATAATTATTCAAAATGTTGACCCTAAAAATATTGAGATTTGCAGAGTTTGCACAAAATTCGATTATCTTTTATTGTTCTATACGGTAAGATATTTTCTGTAAATATTTTGACTTTTGTGGGGAAGATACCTGAAGAAGTGGACCGATATTGGTCATATCAGAACTTGAACTAGGTTTGATAATAATACTAATACGATATACAAAGTTTGGATCGAATCGGATAAGAATTTCGAGAGCTATCATGCCTACAGACCAGACGGGCGGACGGCCGACACCCCTAGATCGACCCCAAATGTGCTGAATTGATCCAAAGATACCTAGGGTTTACACTTGTTTTTTTTTTCGATGAAACACGTTTTGGTGCTATAAAATGATAAATACCCTATGTAGCCATAAAGCTGAGGGTATAATGAGATAAGTCGGTCCACGATTTCCCGTAGCGCCCATATAACGCTATCTCTCGTTCTCGTACTATAGTCCCCTTTCAATTGTATCTTCCTTTGTTCGTAGTAATGGCACGATTCAGCAATAATCGTTAATTTCCCTTTCACAAATTGAATTCATATAATAATCAATGGACCAGGATCACAAAAAGATTCATCTCTAGGCACCAAAACGTACATCATCGAAATAACGGTTTAAGACCCTAGGTTTCTTTGGACCAAATCCGTTTCAGGACATTTGGAGTCGGTCTAGCGATCGGTTCATTCCTTCTGGTACCTCTTCCACAAAAAGTCGGAATTTTCAATATATTTTACTGCACAGAAAGAGGAAGGATAATCCGATTTTGTTCCAACTTTGCAAATCTTCTTATATGTATCAGTGCTAGGTTAGGTGCGAAAATGGACAATATCGGTCCACTCCATCAAGTATCTCCTCCACAAAGGTTACAAATTTTGAATAATTATAACTTTTATAAAATGTGATGTAAGTGTTCAATTGTCTTAAAATTACATACATCACAATATTTTTATTAACGCAATGTTTGGTGTGACCCTCACAAAGGGTTAATATTTTGAATAATCAAAACGATCATAACATCCGAAATAAACATCCGGTTCGCCTCATATTTAACACATCACATTATTTTTATTAACACAAGATCTGTTGTGAAAATGGGATATATCGATTCATACACTCTGGTACCTCCTCCACAAATTGAAATTGATACCATGAAACTCATGAAACACGAAATTAACATCCGATTCCATTCGGATTTGAAAAATCTCAATATTTCTATTCACACCAGATCTGTTATAAAGATGGTACAGATCGGAACATTCCTTCTGGTACCTCCCCCACAAAGGATGAACATTTTGAATATCAATAGCGCTCATAAAACGCGCAATTAATATTTCCATCAGCGCAAGATGTGTGGTAAAAATGGGAGGGAACCGACCATTTCTTCTTGTACATGCCCCGTATAGGGTTCAAGAATTTAAAGAAAAATCTCTGAAAGAAAGCGAAATAAGAATCCAACTCTCTTTAAACTGCACACATACAAATATTTTTGCTAACGCAAGATCTGTTGTGTATATGATATATATCTGCGAGCCCCTTCAGGTACCTCACCCTCAAAAGGTCAGAATTTCAATACCTTTTTCTGTCTCATATAAAGTGAACGAAGTAACCAATATAGTCCAACAGTATTAATAATCATAATAGATGTCATTATTATCGAACATTTGACTGTTGTCTTGTTACCCTGTAGGCAGAAAGCAAATCAGAAAAAAAATTTAGCATACTTTCAGGCGAAATTTATTGAATTACTAGAGAAAAACGATTTAATATTAACCCTTAAACCACTACCAAAGTTGAGCGTATCTGTTGTTAAATTTAATGTCCAAACAGGATAATTCAAAGTAGATTTAATAGTATTCGGTTTGTAGATAAAAAAAAAAATGTGAAGAAAGACCAAAGTCGTTTATGTATTTGCATGTATAGTAGAGCAAAATATAACGCCTTTATGGGGAATTTATGAGAGTTAAATCCATCCTATTTGAATGAAATCGGATGAAGATATATGTGGGAGCTTTTTCCAAATCTGAACCGATCTCTATAAAATTTAGCAGAGGTATTTCTATGAGAGCTGCCACCAAATACCGCTGTTGTGGAGAGTATTTTACGGAAAATCTCATGAAAAATCTGATGAAACGTATATATGGGACTTAGCTATATCTCAACCGATTTTCACCAAATTTGATACACTTTCTTCAAGACTAAATTCGTTTGTATGTGCCGAAATCCATGCAATTCGGGCTTATATTACCCATTTCGTTCACAATAAACTTGAAATCTAGTCAAGATATATATGGGAGTTATATCCATATCTGAGCCGATCTCGATAAAATTTGTCAAAATTATTATATGTTTAAATTTTTTCTCCGAGTATCGTTGTTACGAGTGCAGTGCATATCACGGCTGTGGAGGAGAAATATAACAAATCTGAACCGATTTCCATCAAATTTGACACACTAGTTTCTACGCCCAATTTGGTTATACGTGCCAAATGTCATCCTATTTGGACTAATATTAATATTTGGTGCACAATAAAATGCAAATGTGGCGAAAATATGTGGGAGCTATATCTAAATTTTGACCGATTATTTCCATATTCAATAGGGTTCGCCATTGAACCAAACAAATGTTTTGTACAAAATTTTATCTTGATTTTTGTTTACAAAAATACATGGACAGAGGGACGGACGTCGATCCAGAATGTGATTCTATGCAGATCACCAATAGGAAGTAAAAGTCTAACACGCTTCCTTCGCTATGTTTGCAATAGGAATATTTCATAAGATTTAATATAGAGTTTTGAAATTTGATAGCGAGCTTCGGATTGCTTCAAGAATCACTGGTTTATAAAGTAAAGAAAAAAACATTAAGTTCCGGGCCAAAAATTTAATACCCTCCATATTAGGGTAAACGAAACATTTTAATATAAAAGTATCTGAACTCAAGCGTGTTTCACTTTAAACTTCATATACCACTTAGACCGTTGGGATAATGCAGTTAACCTTATCAAAAAACCACAAAGTGATTGAGGCCGTTGTATGGGGCCATACAAAAACGGGAACCTCTACAGACAATTTTATACCTTAAGGATTGTCATTTATCAAATTTTCAAAAATACCAAATTTGAAATAATTATGTGCGTAAATGTGACTAGGATTATCAAAATACCGGATATCGGTGAGTATCGTTATATATGGGGGCTAAACCAAAACGTGGACCTATACATGCAATGTTTCGCCACACGAGCTAGAAACTCTTATGACCTACAAATATCAATTTTTAGACAAATCCGTGGGAAAATGTGCAAAAATCAACAAAATACCGAATGTCGAGAGTTACTGTTATATGGGACTACACCAAAACGTGGACAGACATATCTAATTCTCAATACTAACCATACTAGATACAATACAAATTGTCCTACTAAATTTCGACGCTATACATCTAATAATATGGGCTCTATCGCGATTTCAACAGACAGACGGATAAATATGGGGTCTACGACGAATATGTTACAAACAGAATGACAAAGTTAATATACCCTCCTGTTCACGTAGGAAGGTATAAATATGGTGCATTTTGGTTAACCATCTGTAGCCATAAAAAGAGGGCCCAAAAAGATATCACTTCAAATGGTTTTCTACATTCAAAATACTTTCTCAATTTCTCAAATACTTTCTTATCGTTCCAATATTGTTTCAGAGCAAAGACCTTACCTATATTGAGTATAAATTCTAGGTTCGCAGTAACACATGTATCGTTGGGGTTAAACTAAGTTTGCTGAATTCCTAGCTGCCGACATTTATCTCTGCAGTTCGACACCCTTACGCTGAGGCACGTTTTAAGCGTGCTATAAAAACATCAGCAGATAAACAGTTATAAACCAAATTTTCGAGCAGGCAATTTTTTGTATAAAAGCAACAGATGGTATGACAACAGCATTGAATTCAATTCTCTCTCACTTGGAGAAAACTAACAGCACTAGAAAAATATTTAAAATGACATCATCTTCCTTGAGGATATCATTTTTGTTGGTATTGCTTTTGAATATTTTCATCGGAATTTCAATGCAAAATTGGGACGATTGCCGCGAAATTACCATACAAAAGCGTACCGATGGCTCTGTGGATTTTTATCGGCCCTGGTCGGATTACAAACGTGGTTTCGGCGATTCGTCCAATTTTTTCCTCGGATTGGACGAGATAAGTCGTCGCACCAATAGCTGTCCCCATGAACTGCTGTGTGTCATGGAAAATTGGGATGGAGATCGACGTTATGCCAATTATGATTCGATAATTGTGGGCGGCGAAGGCGAGAATTATAAACTAAAATTTTTGGGTAAGTATACTGGATCGGCTGGAGATTCGCTGTCATATTCGGTGGGACAGAATTTCACCACAATCGATCGTGACAACGATGCATGGGTTGGCAATTGTGCTATTCGTTACACTGGAGCCTGGTGGTACAAGGATTGTCATCAATGGTAAGGGGGGGTTTAATATTTCATTATATACCCTCACATTATAATCATGCATGTGAATGCATGTCCACTTTTCTTGCAGCAATCCCAATGGCCTCTACGGCAATAATGAATTTGGCAAAGGCATCAACTGGTTGACATTTATGGGATATAACTACTCCATGAAATCGATTGAGTTGATTTTGAAACCCAAATGTGGTTGCTGATAAGGAGGAGTTTTCGTTGAAGCATTTTTTTTTTTGTATTAAAGTTTTTAATTAAATTTTTTGTGTGATATAACTATTAACAAATAAAAAACATATTTAACATAAATAACTTTTTGATGTTAAAACTTGGTTATAAAATCAAATTATTGACGATAAGCGATTTAATAAACTTATTTCAGAGATTATAAAATAAAACAAGTAAAAGAACAGCTTAGTTCGTCCGGTCCGAACCTTTAATGTCGAATGGAATATTGCGATATGTTCAGCTCACGAGCCATTTTTTGGCCACTGCGACGCGGGTTTCGATCAAGTCGCTTCTTTACTTTTCAAACCGTTTCTGCTGATGATGCTGTTTTCTTCTGATGTCGTGAGATGAACATATCGCAATATTCCATTCGGCAAATATTGAAAAATGAACTCGGGGTAAAGCCATTGAAATTTCAAAAAGTGCAAGAACTTACAACGCAAAAAAAAGAAAATAGACTCAAAAGAGCTAAAGAGTTGCTTCGCTTGGCCGAAAGTGTTGAACTGTCGAATTTGGTTTTCTCCGATGAGAAAACATTCATTGTCCAGCAGTTTGTAAACAAACAAAATGAATGATGATCGTGTTTTCTTGCAAAAGAGGTCAGCTGAAAATGTGTCGGTTGGCCACTAGAACTCAACCGCCGGCCATGGTGATGCTGTGGGCCACCATAACAGCCGATGGTCGCTCTCCGCTGGTATAAATCGACCGTGGCATTGGAATTAGTGCCGAATATTATCGCAAAAATATTCTGGAGGATATATTAAAGCCTTGGGTACGCAAAAATTTTGGCCCCAGACTTTGGACATTCCAACAGGACTCAGCACCATTGCACTCAGCACGCGCCACCCAAGAATGCTTACAAAATGTGGTTCCTCGCTTCATTTACAGCGGACAATTGCCACCAAAATCTCCGGATACCAATCCGTTGGACTATTATGTCTGCAGTATTTTGGAAAGCAAGGTTTGCACTAAAAAATACCAAAGTGTCGATCACCTCAAGCAAATGCTTCGCCAGGAATGGGCCAAAATACCACAGAACAACATTCGGGCAGCGTGTGACGGCCGTTTGAAGGCTATAATTCGTGACAAAGATGACTAATTCGAACAAATCTAAACTTATTCTAAAATTTGATGCTATTTGATTTGATGATCAATAAAATTAAAAAAAAAATGTAAAAATTATGGCGTTTGAATTTGTTGCAGTTTTTTATCTCACCCTGTATAGAAATTTCATATATCAAAGAAGGGTATGTTAGTTAGACCTTTTAAATCTCAAGAATGCCCGGACGGATTTTGACAACTCTCACCAATTCGGAATTGTTTTTTTTTTTTTGGCAAAAAAGACAAGGAGAGCAATCTAAAATTTTGCACTGATCTAACATTTGTCTGCAGGCAGGTCAAGCAGAGGAACTATAATGGTCACTATATCGTAAAGCCCCTATATAGAGGTACATCCCGATATTCGTTAGTTTGATGATTTTTTCAATGGAATTGTCTGAAAATCTACACAAGGAGTATTTTACCACCTAAAGAGAATTGTCTATATAGACCCACGAAATCGTATGTCCCCCATAAAACAATACCTCCCAATATTCGGTATTTCGATGATTGTAGCCACATTTTTTTGAAATTGTCTGAAATTTCACACAAGGAGTTCCTTGTGAGTACTTTACTTCCTGGAAAAGAATTGTGTATATAGGTCCACGATATCGTATAACCCACATACAATGGTACTCCCCGATATTTGATATTTTGATGATTTTAGACAAATTTTTCAATGGAATTGTCTGAAAATCCACACAAGGAGTTGTTTATAAAGGTCCACGATATCGTATAGCCCCCGTACAACGGTACTTTCCCTTATTTGATATTTTTATGATTAAGTTAAAGTTAAAGTTTATATTGGTAACTACAGCCTATAACAAAAAATTGCGCATGCTAGTTTATGTCTTCGTATAGCCACCACATTACGATACCTCCTGATATTCTGTATTTTGATGATTTTAGGGACATTATTCACCGAAATTACTATTATGACAACAACCTATGACGGAAAGTTGTCTATGTAGATCCTCGTCTTCATATAATCCACGGCACCTCCATGGAATCGGTATTTTGATGACATAAGCAACATTATTTACCGGAATTGTTTCAAATTTTTTATTTGAAGTTCGCAATGGTTACTACAGCCTATCATAATCTAGCACCACGTCTTCGTATAGCCACCATATAAAGGTTTTCATTTGAGCTGTATTTTTCGACGGAATTTTTTTTTTTAATTTTTTCCTTCCGAATGGTAGAGTGTATAAAAAGTTCTGCCCGAACGAAATTGTTTAATTTTCCTTGAATTATATTGAACTAGCTGGCCCGGTCCGCGTTGCCGGCCCGTACTTTTAGCCTTTAAAGCATAATAAATCACAGATCTGACTTATGTAGGCAGCACAATTTTGATTATAAGTAATGACTCCATTATAATTGACTTGATTATGAGTAATGATTCCATGACTAAATATAAATTAATATTCATGGCAAAAATTATAATTACCGTCGGTTTTAGATATTTTGAATAGCCTGATTTTATTTTTCAGCTATAGGCTTTAATTTGAGTGTTTAATACCTATATGATAAAGAACATCTATAATAGCCCCATGTGAAAATTCAGCTCAATTTTTGATATTGTAAAAATTGAATGCTTTAGCTATAATTTGAAATTTTTATTTCCAACCTTTAAAATCCCGTACTGCGTGGTATTCAGTTTTGTCCACCTCATACTTGAAGGCAGAATGTTGTCAGAATAGCCAAAAAAATTACTCTTTTGCTCCGATTACCGTAAGATGGGCATTTATTGTTTGTCATTTAAATTGTGCGGTGGAGATTCAACAAAGTTACTTTATAATTTCGTATTTTTTTCATGTTTCTGCCACAATTTCCGACTGAATGAGTCCCAGATTGACATTTCGGAGTTTATTTCATATAGACGTACATCCCAAATCTACGTTCCCAACCAATATTCTCTTGCGTTCCCAACCAATATTCTTCAAATTCAATAGAATACCAAATTTTCTTTTCTGACCACACATTGGTTGGGAAAGTGGACTTGGGGGTATACTAATGTGGGGACTATACTTAAATAAATTCCTATGAGGATAATTATCTGTAAGATGATTTTCTACTCCAGGATTTTTTACCCCAGGTAGCCTCAAGACTAAGATGCGCACTTTTTCCGAAAAATAAAAACTTATAAGAAGAGGTTTTCTTCCCCCTTAGAAACAAAGATGTCAAATAAGGGCCAAAAAATGAAAAAAGTGACCAAGACCCCGAAAATACCTTAAATCATATGATTGTGATAGCAAAACGTGATAATTTTTGCAAGTATGGTTTCTTCTTAAATTTTCAACATAAGAAATATACTTGAAATCGGTTGAAGCAGGTCCACTTTTTGAAATTAACCCCATAACGCTTCTTTGGTCATTTTTGTTTGTTTAAATGTGTTCGCATCTTCCAGCTGAAGCACGATGTAGGTCCTGGAGTAGAAAGCATTTAATATCGTATTGCGCCCTCATTTCATTTTTAATATTATTCATTCAGAATTCAAAGCAATAAAAAAATGCTTCAATATAGAAAAAAGAAAAAGAATCTTCAACTGGTTCGCTGATTTTTTTTTGCGGCAAATTTTTAAAGGTCCTTACGAAGTTTGTCGGTAGAATGTACTAATATTTTGAAATTCGATTCCATTGAAAAATTGTCGATTTTTCCCGATTTTAGAAATTTCATATAAAGCGACAACGGATAAAATTGTTATTTATAGATTTTATGTATTTATTGGGTATTACGAATAAATACATAAAATCCATAAATAACAGTTTTATCCGTTGTGGCTTTACTACCCAAAAAAAACCTTCACATCATTTTAGAATTCAAAAAAAAAAAAAAAAAAAAAAAAAAAAAAAAAAACGCTACAAATGTACATTCGAAAATAGTGAGTCAAAATAGAAAAAAGGCTATATAAAACATTAATATTGTACATTTCAAAAGTCAAAATGAAAATGTTCAAATTTCACATACGCGATTTTTTTTGGATTTTATTCTTTTTTGCCAAGAGGCAATTCCGAATTTGTATAAATCGTTAAAATCACACAACTTTCTTTTACATATAGAGAGATAGATTTAAAAGTAGACGCGTTCCTCAGCCCCTAAATAAGTACTTAGGGTTGGATGGAAAGCCAACAGCATCTCGTGTAATAATTCTCAAACCGATATCTTCACTATTTTGGCAAATATAAAGATTTTAGATAAATCGTAATAGTGGGCGTGGTCAATATTTTTTTCTTTAAAAACCTAACTCGGGGTATGACGAACGTTTGTACAAAAAATTATGCAAATCGGTCCAGCCGTTTCCAACTGATTCCGTTACCAACAAACAACAATTGATTTTTATATATATAGATTGTAAATTTTGCAATATTTTTGTTTTATTATAATCAGGTCGCTATTTCGTCCAAACCAAAATAAAATTTTTGCAGAACTTTGTGACATTATTTCAAGAATGAAATTATAATTAAATGCTCAATATGCAATAAATTGTTTCCGAAAGGGCTATTTAAACATAACCAATGCCGCGCGACCATATGCATTAACTCTTTCCAACTTCCATTGTCTTTAAGATAGCATTTATTAATTTAAAACATTAAAATAAATATTCGATTACATTCAATTTTTTTGAAATACTTTTAGGTTGGTCGCAAAATCATTTCAACAAATTTCAAAGAATAATAATGTCCTCGAAAGAGTTCCCAATCCACGCCCTTGGCATATTCCTTGGTTTGTCCCTTTAGATAACTACCGTTAAGATTACTAAAAAGGATAATTGCAAAAATTACAACATCTAATTTATAAAGTTTCATATTGTAATAATTACCTTCGATGACATTCCTTATACCACCAAGCGCCGGTGTATTCAACAGCACAACTTTTGCTCCACGAATCATTATCTTGATCCTTGGTGCTGAATTTCTGACCCAACGAATATGACAAAGCATCTCCAGCGGAACCACTGTATTTACCCAACTCCTTGAGAATATATTTCTCAGCCTCGGTGCCAATTATGAATTGATCATATCTTGCAAAACGACTATCATTTTCCCAATCCTCCATGAGAATCAGCAGTTCATAGGGACGGGAATTGGTGAGTTTATTCAATTTATCCAGGCCAATGAAAAACTCTCCTGAGCTGTTACCAAATCCCTGTTTGTAATCGGCCCAGGGGCGAAAGAAATCTTCCGAACCATCCATACGCCGCTGTATGACAATGTCACCCGGTCTTTTGGTACTCTCTCGAATTTCCTTTACACTCATCTCTAGTTTGTGAATTTTCTCCAAAATCCCACTAATTTGTGGGTTTTCATGTAAGCAGGCTGTTAAATTCTCCTGGGTGGCCTCAAGCATTCGATGGGTGTTGAGAAAGCTTTTCTCCAGCTCGTTTAATTTGCCATGAATATCAAAGATTATTAAACTTTCATTTTGCTGGGATTTTACAATGGCTTCAACCTAAAATAAAGGAGGAACTACTTTAAAAATTAAACAAGTTAAAGCAAACTCACATTCTAACCTCCTCCAATCGGATTTCTTTGAATAGCTTTGAAAATATTAAAAGCAATACAATAACTTTTACTGGCATTGCCATTCTGATATCCAATCTATTTTGTTCGCTTCACTTTTGTACAACGTTTGAAGAAATTTACGCTTTGTCATGGCTTATATAGCCGCGTCTCCAAAAATTTTGCGCTTTCTCAATTTGGTTCTTTACCATGCAAAACAAAAATCCCCTACGAAAGTGGTTTGCCCACATCAACAGAGTCCTCTTTTTTCAATTACTGAAAAAATATGTTTTTTTCCTCAAAAGATAAAATTGCAACAAAAACATAGTACTAATGAGCGATAAAGAAAACCGCATCACACTGGGGGAAGTATCCAACTTTTCATATTTGAATTCAGAAAAGAGAAATACTAACCAAACCGCTTTAGTTTGTGGTTGGGTTGTTCTTTCGTAATATTCAATTGTCGAAATCATGTGTGGCACATACGACGTTCTATCGGACATTTAAAGAAAATAAGTCAACGTAGCGAAATAACTTGAAAACTAATAAAATAAACAAAAAATGTTCTTAGAGGACATTTTGTTGTAAATACTCCAAGCAACAAAAACGAATTCAAGTACATTGTTTAATACACAAATTAAAAAGTATTAGTCGGTTTTGCCGACAGATGTACACCCTCAGCTAATGTTCGATTATTTAAATTTATTTTGACTTCTCCTATGATAATTCAAGTTGTTGATCCTCCATGGAGTAGGTTCCGAAAGAATGGGCCAATATTGTAAATTTCGTATCGGAACAAAATAAATATGAATTAAATATTGCGCCGTGCCAAGTTTGGACTATACAGGGTGAGATAAAAAACTGCAAAAAAGTCAAACGCCATAATTTTTAATTTTTTTAATTTTTATTGAATGAAAGCAAAAAATGGAAATAGCGTCAAATTTTAGAATTAGTTGAAATTTGCTCGAATTAGTCACCTTTAGCGAGAATTATGGTCTTCAAACGGCTAGTGAAACCGTCAATGAAACTGTCCGAATGTTGCTCTGGCGGTATTATGGCCCATTCACGGCGAAGTGCTTGATTGAGGTGATCGACACTTTGGTATTTTTTAGTCCCAACCTTGCTTTCCAAAATACTCCAGACACAATAGTCCAAGAGATTGGTATCCAAAGACTTTGGTGACCATTATGCGCTGGAAATGAAGCGAGGAACCTCATTTTGTAACCGAGGTCAGCGGCCAAAATGCTTGCCCAAGGCTTTAATACACCCTCCAGAATATTTTCGCGATAATATTCGGCATTAATTCCAATGCCACGGTCGATTTATACCAGCGGAGAGCGACCATCGGCTGTAATGGTGGCCCACACCATCACCATGGCCGCCGCTTGAGGTCTGGTGGCCAACCAAAGTTGCACATTTTCAGCTGACCTCTTTGGCAAATAAACACGATCATTTTGTTTGTTTACAAACTGCTGGACAACGAATGTTTTCTCATCAGAGACAAACAAATTCGACAGTTCACCACTTTCGGCCAATCGAAGCAACTCTTCAGCTCTTTTGAGTCTATTTTCTTTCTGTTGCGGTGTAAGTTCTTGCACTTTTTGAAATTTCAATGGCTTTACGCCGAGCTCATTTTTCTATATTTGTCGAATGGAATATTGTGATATGTTCAGCTCACGAGCCATTTTTCGGCCACTGGGACGCGGGTTTCGATCAAGTTGCTTCTTTACTTTTCGAACCATTTCTGCTGATGTTGCTGTTTTCTTCCGCCCACTTCCTTGACGTCGGGCTACGTTACCAGTATCACGGTAACGAGCGATGGTACGAGACACAAAAGAAGACAATTGGACTCTACATTACATTTTATAAGAGTTAAACTTATTCAAAATGTTGACTTTGTAGAGGAGGTAATTGATAGCGTGGACCGAAATTGTCCATATTCGCACTTGATTTGCAGTTAGGTTTGCGGATTATTCTTTCTCTTTTTGTGCTGTATTTTTTTTTTTTTTTTGAAAATTTTTGAAAATTTCTCACGCTTCAGCCGTATCAAATGATATATACCCTCTGTAGCCATTAGGATGAGGGTGTAAAAAGTTATGGCTGATATAGTAAGAACAGCAAAAATCATCGAACAACCCTAAATTAGATATTTTATTTATTTATTTATTTTATGTTAATTACAATTTGGAATGTATTTTCTGATTATTATTATTATTTTTTTTTTTGAGAAGATTCCACAAATTTGTATTGAATTTATACCCCCACCACCATACTATGGAAAGTATATTAACTTTGTCATACCGTTTGTAACTCGTCGAACTACTCATGTCAAACCCAACAAAGTATATACATATATTCTTGATCAACTTAAAAATCTACATCGATTTAGCGATGTCCGTCTCTTTGTGTGTCTGTTGTAATCACGAACGAATTGAAATAAAAGGCTAACATTTTGAACATATGTGTAAATTGCCAATAGGTAGGTTAAGTTCGTAAATGGACCATGCCGGTTAACGTTTTCATATAGCCCCTATATCACGGTACCTCCCAATATTCGGTATTTTAAAGATTTTAGAGAAATTATTTACCGAAAATAATTTCTTATTTGAAGATATAAATGGATTCTACAGCCTATGACAAAACATTACATATGCAGGCCCAAGTCTTCGTATAGCCTCCATATAACGGCACCTTCCAATATTCGATATTTTTATAATTTTAAAGACATTATAGACCGGAAACCAAAAAATTACATATGCAGGTCCACGCCCTTCGCATAGCCCACCTATAACTGTACCTTCCTTGATTCGGTATTTTGATGATTTAAGCGAGATTATTAACGGGAATTGTTTCAAATTTCGTATTTGAAGTTGGGAATCTGTACTACAGCCGATGGCTGTATATTCCCCATATACCGTATTGTATATTTTTCTACTTTTTTTCAAAGCTTTGTCTTTCTTAGCGAAAACATAGAAAATTATCGTTCTGCTGCGTCAGATCTTTGTGGCAAAGAAAGCAAGTTTAAAAAAAAGTTTGCGAAATCATGAAAACAGATTTTTTTCAAACCAATTTTTCATTTTAGAAACTTTTTCCTAAAATAAATCGTTATTTAAATCGGAGGAATGATCTGTTCACTGTAATAAATTTCACTGGGCTATTATTGAGTCAGGATCGCATTTTATAAGCTTTGGAAATTTGGAACGAGGGGAAAACGGATAAGTCATCATCTGAAATAACTTTCTTTGGCGCTATTATTGTAGGTAGCTTTAAGACTTCAGGTGCAAAATAAAATCTCTTGTTTATTAGATCCAAAAATTCAATATTGAATTTTAAGATATAATATAATTTAACTTCTACTATTTCTGAATTTGCCAAGTTTCTCTTTTGCAAAAGGTTCAGCTTTTGTAACTATAAATAACTTTGAAACAACAATCTGATTCACATTATTTTAATATTCTACTTCCATATTGTCAAGTGTTAGGTATTTTTTTTAAATAAATGGCTTCATATTAATAGATAATTCGACATGCTCGAGTAGAAATAGGGCAAATCCGAATTCTCGGCTTGGAAACCTTTATTTATATTGTTATTAATAGATAACAATATAGATTTATAATAAGAAATAACATTGGCAATCCATTCCTTTTGCAATAAATTCAGGTCGTATTCCCTGAACTTCTAAAACCAGAAATAAATTATAATTTTAAAGTATGCCACTGCTCTATTATTAAACCAGTAAAGAAAGTCTTTAAGTCGGTCGGGGCCGACTTTTTGATACCCTACACCACTTTGCTAATTTAGTAGAGCTGCGCATAACAATTAAAAGTTTTTATGGGAGAATTCAATCATACACGCTATGATTACAATTATAATTTAAAGTTCAAAGGGCTAAACATGCCGAAGCATTTGTATCATTTAAATTCGGACTTGTACTTGCACAATTAATTTGAAATCGGATAAAGATATATAAGGGAGCTATATCCAAATCGGAACCGATCTCGATAAAATTTGGCAAATATATTTCTGAGCTGTATTTCCTTGAATATCGTTGTTACGGAGTGCATATTACGGCTGTGGGTAACAAATATGAGGATGGGAGCTATAGCTATATCTGAATCGATCTTCACCAAATTTGACATACTAGCTTCTAGACTCAATTCGGTCGTTAGTGCCAAATTTCATCCAATTTGGGCAAATATTAGAAGTTTGGTGTACAATAAAAGTAAAATCGGACGAAGTTATATATAGGAGCTATATCCAAATCTGAACCGATCTCGATAAAATTTAGCAAATGTATTTCTGAGATGTATTTGATATATTTCCCCAAATATTGTTGTTACAGAGTGCATATTACGGCTGCGGAGGTCAAAAATAACAAATCGGATGAACAATATATATAGGAGCTATAGCTGTATCTGAACCGATTTCGATCAAATTTGGCATAAATCGGACGAAGATATATATGGGAGCTATATCTATATCTGAACCGATTTCGATCAAATTTGGCATACTTATTTTCAGGTCCAATCTGATCGTACGTGCAAAATTCCATACTATTCGGACTGATATTCCACGTTTGGTGCACAATAAAAGGCAAATCGGACGAAGATATATATGGGAGCTATATCTAAATTTTGACCGATTATCTCCAATTTCAATAGGGTTCGTCCTTGGGCCAAACAAATGATTTGTGCAAAATTTCATCTTGATAGGGCAATAAATGCGAACTGTAGTTTGTTTACAAAAATACATGGACAGACGGACGGACGGACATGCATAAATCGACTCAGAATGTGATTCTATGCAGATCATCAAAAGGAACTATGGGTCTATCTCGTTTCCTTTTGCCTGTTACAAACAAATGCACAAAGACATAATACCCTGACCACCTTGTGGTGTAGGGTATAAAAATCACTGCCACTAGTGGAAGCTATATTGTGTTACAGATACCCAAAATATATCAGCCCAAATGCACTGAATTTTAGCACCTCCGGCGGAATTCAGCCTAGAAGCAAGTACATCTAAACCCATATCTCTCACATGCGTGAACAACAGTGAACAGTGATACCGGACATCAGATGCAGCTCGCAAATACCTCTGCCAAATGTTATCGACATCGGTTCAGATTTTTATATAGCTTCGATATACATCTTCATCCGATTTTACGGTTTTTGTCCACGGTATATGTAACATCAGCCCAAATTGAATAAATGTTTACATATTCAATCGAATTTTTCCATTTGGTGAAACTCGGTTCGGTATATCTATTATTCCAATAACTATTTTTTAATATAATCCTTATCGAAGTCATATCATGCACTATACAGCAATGTTATTTGGTTTATAGACTTCTTCACATAAATTCCCTTTTCACTTTTTTGTTACGTGAGCTCAACTAAATACGCATAGTGGTGTAGGGTATCATACTATCGGTGCCGTCCGACTTTTGACCTTTCCTTACTGGTTTCTGTCTGTCGTAGCTTTGAATGTGTTAAATGAGTAAAATACCTAAATCCTAAATATTCAATGTTTCGCCAGAGGAGCTAGAAAAACTTACCATCAACAAATACCAACTTTAAGACAAATCCGTTAAAAATAAATTTTGACGCTCTACGTCGAATAATGTGGGCTGTATCGTGATTTCAACCGACAGACGGACATCGTTAAATCGACTTAAAATTTTATGCTAATTATAAATATACATATATACTTTATGGGGTCTACGATAAATATTTAGGGATGTTACAAACGGAATGACAAAGTTAATATACTCTTCATTCCAAGGTGGAGGGTATAACAAGTAAAAAAGCTATAAGTTCGGCCGGGCCGAATACTCTCCACCATTTGGAACGAATTTGGCAATTCTCAAAAACAATAAACTCCGTTAAAATTTCTTTAAAAATCTTAAACATACCGGATGTAGCTGTTGCATTAAGGTCTATACGGCGACATGGACCTGCATAGGTAACAATATTCAAATGCGAAACTTAAAAAAAAAATCGGTGAACAATGTCGCTTAAATCATCAAAATACCGAATATCTCGCGGTACCGTTATACAATTTTCTGTCATAGGCTGTAGTATCTACTACGAACTTCAAATACCAAATTTGAAACAATTCCGGTGAATGATGTCGCTAAAATCATCAAAATACCGAATATCGGGAGATATCGTTCTATGGGGGCTATACGAAGACGTGAACCTGCACAGACAATTTTCTGTCTTGGGCTGTAGTATCTACTACGAACTTCAAATACCAAATTTGAAAGAATTCCACTGAATAGTGTCGCTAAAATCAACAAAGGACCGAATATCCGGAGGTACCGTTATATGGACCGTTATAGACTGTAGCATCTATTTCGAACTTCAAATACCAAATTTGAAACAATTCCGATGAATATTGTCACAAAAATCATCAAAGTACCGAATATCGGGAGGTACCGTTATATGGAGGCTATATCAAAACGTGGACATACATGGTGGACCAATACCAAAAGTCCTGCTACTTCAACTCGTTCGGAAGCTAGAGTGATTTCCACAGACGGACAGACGGACGGACATTGCTAAATCGACATCGAATTTTATGCTGATCAAGAATATATATACATTGTGGGGTATAAAATGTATATTTTGGAGGGGTTACAAACGGAATGAAAAACTTAATATACCCCCCGTACTATGGTGGAGGGTATAAAAAGAAGACTTTCTTTGGAAGAAACTATAAAACTATAAACGAAAAGTATACTACCGACACACAGTGCAATTCTAATTAATTAAATGTAAACATTTCTTATCTTCTCGTTTCTATATTGGCCAAAATAAACAGAAATCAAAAAGGCAAGATATAGGCCACGGGATGCGATGTGCAAAAAGTGCTTCTGAAAAGGGGATTTTTCTTAGTAGCCATTGAAAAGAACAAAATAAACAAAAAATCTGAAATATGGTACAGTATATAAATCCCAAAGAATGGCACCCGGTCAGCAGTAAAGGTAAACGTGTGCTGGCGTAAACATCAGGACAAAGAAAATACTTTGGGAATATAAACTAATCAAATGGCAATAAAACCGGCCGGTTTAGTTTTTATTTGGATACTTTTTAGTTTCCGCAGCCATGGCATTCGCATGGAAGAGGTAAGTATGTTTGCACATTCTTTTATTAACTCCAAAAAAATGTTCAATTCCAATTGTAGATTACATCTGTTGCGCAGTTGGATCGAAATGAGAGCGTACTAATTTTTGATATTCATGGAAAACTAAATGAACTGGAAAAAACCGTTTTGAGTAGCCATAAAAAGTTGTTGGAAACCCAAACGAATTTAACCAATTGCCTAAATGGAAATCCACAATTGAATGGGCTTTTGGAAAAATTGCACAAATTGGAGGTTGGCCTCAAGGAAATTCGGGCAAATACCAAAAAGCCGGGGGATATTGTCATACAACGACGCATTGATGGTTCGGAGGATTTCTTCCGACCATGGGCTGATTATAAAAAGGGATTTGGCAATAGTTCTGGAGAGTTTTTCATTGGCCTGGATAAATTGAATAAACTCACCAATTCCCGTCCCTATGAGCTGCTGATTCTAATGGAAGATTGGGAAAATGATAGTCGTTTTGCCAGATACGATCAATTCATAATTGGCAACGAAGCTGAGAAATATGTTCTCAAGGAATTGGGTAAATACAGTGGTTCCGCTGGAGATGCCTTGGGCTATTCCTTGGGTCAGAAATTCACAACAAAGGATCAAGATAATGATGTTTGGAATAAGAATTGTGCTGTTGAATTTACCGGTGCCTGGTGGTATAAGGATTGTCACAGGAGGTGAGATGACTACTATTTGTTATTTTTTTATTATTGACTATCAATTTTTTGTGGTTTCTCATTCTTCTGGTAGCAATCTCAATGGCCGTTATATCAAAGGCGGCACCACCACTGTCTTTGCCCAAGGTGTTGATTGGGATCCATGGAAGGGACATTATTATTCATTGAAATTTGTTGAAATGATCTTACGTCCCACATAGAAAGGACAATTTATGCACATAAACTACAAATATAAATTCTTAAATAGTGAAATAAATGTGAATTTGAAAATATTGCTTTATGACAATAAAAATAGATTTCAAGATAATGTCAAAACAGTGCTGACATTTTGTTTGTGATTTGTTTATCGTTAGAATATAATCAAAACAAGTAAAAAAGTAGTAAAGTTCAACTTTTAATCCCCTCCATGGGTATTACATTATTTTCTTTGGGTATGTGTGTGTCTTGTTTTGAATAAAAAATAAAATCATAAATAAAATAATAGGCAACACATTGTAAAATTTTAGGGTAAAATTTTAGGATAAAACTGAACTGCCCCACTAGTTTCTTTGAAGTTGAGCAACCTTTCTTATTGAGCCATGATAACCTCCACCATTTTCAAAGGGTCTTGAAAATTTTCAAAAAAATCCGTCGAACAATACCACTTAAATGAAAACCGTTATATGGTCGCAATACGAAAATGTAGACCTGCAGAAGTAATTTCACAGGCTTTAGTACCGATTCCGAACTTTAAATACGAAATTTGAAACAATTCTGTTAAAAATGTCGGTAATATTATCAAATTTGAAAAAATTCCGGTAAAACATGTTGATAATATCATCAAAATAAAACATGTTGATAATATCATCAAAATACCGAATAAAGGGAGGTACCGTTATCTGTTGCTATACGAAGACATGGACGTGCATGGACAATTTTTCGTCATAGGTTGTAGTACTCGTTACGAGCTCATTACTTTCAAAAATCAATCAATAAAATCATCAATACACGAAATATCGGGCGGTATCGTTATATGAGTGCTAAGTGATATCGTTGACCCATGTAGACAATTCTCCTCCATGGGCTACGTTACTCAGAAGGAACTTTTTGTGTGGATTTTCAGACAATTCTATTGAAAAATATAGCTAAAATTATCAAAATACTGTATATCGAAAGGTACCGTTATAGAGGAGGTATGCGATATCGAGGACCTATGTGCGTGATTTTGAGACAATTCCATTGACAAACGGGGCTAAAATCATCAAAATGAAGAATATCAGGAGATACCGTCATATGGGGGATATACGATACCGTGGACCTATATAGACAATTCTCTTCCAGGGGCTAAAGTATGGTATATATGGACCTGCATAGACAATTTTCTGTCACAAACTGTAGTTCCCATTACAAACTCTAAATACGTAATTTGAAACTACTCCGGAAAATAGTGACCCTAAAATTGTTAAAATACCGAATATTTAGAGGTAACGTTATATGATGTTACATATACTATTGACAAAAACCGGAAAATCGGATGAAGATGTATATCGAAGCTATATAAAAATCTAAACCGATGTCGATAAAATTTGACAGAGGTATTTTCGAGCTGTTCACTGTTGTTCACGCATGTGAGAGACATAAAACTCCAAATCGGAGTTTCACCTTTCGAACTTCAAATACTAAATTTGAAACAATTCCGGTGAATAATGTCGCTAAAATCATCAAAATACCGAATATCGGGAGGTACCGTTATATGGGGGCTTTAACACCGTTATATGGGGGCTTTAACCTACGTGGCCTATTTTCAATACCAAAAG
Organism: Musca domestica; assembly: GCF_030504385.1. NCBI lineage: Eukaryota > Metazoa > Arthropoda > Insecta > Diptera > Muscidae > Musca > Musca domestica. Next base: position 10,213,122 of record NW_026712230.1, on the reverse strand, counting down.
TCCTGAAGACAATACAGATTTGATCAAAATTTTATCAATCTACTTCATTTTGTTCGGAAGCTAAAGTGATTTGTTAATGAGGTAACCCTTATTCCATTATACCATGATTGGACCTTATATTTCAAATTGAACGAGCATTTATGTTGAAGAGAAGGTCTCGATAGCGAGTACCGACTTCGTCCTTTTTGGCCCGCTGGAATAAAAAGTAGTATTTTTTAGAACAATTAAATGTAAAAATTTAGATTTAAAAAAAATTGTCAAATTTACAGATGGCTTTTAATTCCCTAACGAAGGTAAAATGAAGTTGATTTCTTCTTTCTATTTTCTAATGAGTAATTTTGTCAATAGTTGATAAGACGAAATAATGGGCTTTGTGGTGGGTACCCATAGCAGAGTATTTAAAAAAAATTGGCAGCGAAGTTTTTACTACCAGCAAAAATCGACCTCAATTAATAAATTTGATTGATTGAAAAGTCGAATTTTTTCTTTAGATATACATAGAATAGGGTAAGTGTGCCTAAGTTCGGCATGTCCCAGTAGTCGGCACTTTTTATTTTTAAGCCCAAATAAATGAAACTATTATAACTAAATGTATTTCGTTTACTTCAAATATATTGTCAGCTATCTTTGTGTACAATTTCGCTAAGAAAAGATGATTTATTCTAATAAAAATTAAATTCTTGTCTGTGAAGGTCCTCAACAATCAATATTCTTAAGAAAAGTACAATAAAGTCGTCGAATCAGTTTAACTAAACAAAAATATTATATTTTAATGAATTAATTTATTATTATTAATTATTCTTATAAAAAAATTGGTATGCCGACTGTTGGAACATGCCATACCGACAATTGGCTAGTGGTGCCGACTACTGGCAAAAAAAACATTGTTTTAATAAAACTACAAATTGATTGAATTGATGAAATTTAATAAAAAGTTCTTAAAACTTTATTTATTATTGCAAAAACTATACAAAATTTCGAATCTGAATAAATTAACTTTGTAATAATTGAAAAATTCCACTCAGAATGGTGAGCGATTAAAAACGCAAAAATCCTAAAAGTGCCGACTACTGGTACACTTACCCTATGAATTTGGTTTTCAATTATATATTCATAATCTTTTCAACAAGTTGTTTTTCAAAATTAGCCTACCTTTTCTTTGTTGTCCCTTGCTAGGAAGTGCTCGTCACTTCGCCAGCGAAAAGTGCAATTTAAAATTTTAGATACGTTCCAACAGTTTGTGATAGGCCTTTTTAGTACGCAAAATGCGCAATTTGTTTAGTTTTACAATTTTTATTTCAATATTTTATACATCGTATCATGGTACAATAAAAAGATAAGGCATCAGCTGATTATAATTTTTATACCCTCCACCATTCTATGGAGGGTATATTAACATTGTCATTCCGTTTGTAACTCCTCAAAATATTTATAATAGACCCTACAAAGTATGTATATTCTGGATCAGCGTTAAATTCTAAGACGATCTAGCGATGTCCGTCTGTCTGTCCGTCTGTCTTTTGTAATCGCGCTATTTTTTCAAATGAAATGAGATAGAATGCTAAAATATTGCATACATGCATAGTTTACCAGTAGGCAGGTTAAGTTCGTAAATGGGCGATATCGGCCCACGTTTTCGTATAGCCCCCATATAACGGTAACGATATTTTCATGTTTTTTGCGACATAATTCACGGAAATTTGAACAAAGTTCGTAATGGCTACTACAGTCTATGACGAAAAATGTTTGTATGCAGGTCCACTTCTTCGTATAGCCCCTATATGACGGTACCTCCCAATACTCGGTATTTTTATTATTTGTGCGATTCGTATCAAATTTCAGATCTTTTTCTCTATCAATACCAAATTAGTACCATTTAGTACTTTTCGTACAATTATAGTGCACAATTTCTGAAAAACCCAACCGAATCACACGCCTTCGCAGCAAGACTGGCCCTCGTGCAAAATTTCAAGATTCTACCTACCTAGTGAGCACGACATTTCAATATCTCTATCAGTGCTATGTTCGGCGTGAAAATGGACAGTATCGGCCATCAAGTACATACCCGACAAAGGGTCAAAATTTGGAATAATTATAACTAACATAAAATGTGAAAGAAAAATCCGATTATTTTCAAATTACACGTATTCCCATAGTCAAGATCTGGTGTGAACATGGACTATATCGGTGCAGATGTATATAGAGGGTATATAAAAATCTGAATCAAACTCAATAAAATTTGGCAGAGGTATTTTCTAGCTGTATCTGATGTCCGGTAACAACTATCATTGTTGAGGAGTGCATATTGCGCTCGTGGGAGACTTTAACCCAAAATCAGATGAAACATATATATGGGAGCTATAGGTATATCTGAACCGATTTTCACTAATATTTGAAGTACTTATTTTTGGACTGAATTCCCTCGGAAGTACTAAAATTCAATTCATTTGGGCTGGTAGTAGCCATTTGTTGCACAATAAACCATATACGGGATAAAGACATTTGTTGGAGCTAAATCTGATCCGATTACGATAAAATTTGACAAAGGCATTTCTGGGCTATATCTGATATCTAGTACCAAATATCATTATTGTGGAGTGCATTGTGCAATGTGAGAGGCTCACACACCAAATCGGACGAAACATGATAAATGGGAGCCATAGCTACATCTGAACCGATTTTCAAATTTGACGTATTTATTATACCCTCAGCCATATGGCTGCAGAGGGTATATATCATTTAATAGGTCAAAACGTCCCTAGTCAAAATGACGGTTTTAGACCCTAGGTCTCTTTGGATCAAATCCGTTTCAGGATATTTGGAGTCGATCTAGCGATGTCCGACCGAATATCCGATGTGATCCAAACTCGGTATATCGTAATATTTTTGTCAAGCTTACAACGAGTTCGGAGATGGGCAATATCGGTCCACTCCTTTTGGTAACTCCCCCACAAAAGGTCGAAATTTTGAAAAAATGTATTTTTTTTGCACAGAAAGAGAAACGATAATCTGATTTTGCTCCAACTTTGCAAATCCTAATATTTTCGTCAGTGCTAGGTCAGGTGCGAAAATAAGCAATATCGGTCCTTTCCATTAAGTACCTCCCCCAAAAATGGTTGAAATTTTGAATGTCCATAAAGCTCATAAAACGCGAAATTAAATTAAATTAAATTACGAATAAATACATAAAATCTATTAATAACAGTTTTATCCGTTGTGGCTTTATATTACCCAAAAAAAACCTACACATCATATTAGAATTCAAAAAAAAAACACTACAAATGTACATTCGAAAATAGTAAGTCAAAATGGAAAAAAATATGCAATATAAAACATTACTATTGTACATTTTAAAAGTCAAAATGAAAATGTTCAAATTTCACATTTTTACGCGATTTTTTTTTTGGATTTTATTCTTTTCTGCCAAGAGGCAATTCCGAATTTGTCTAAATCGTTAAAATCAGACCTGCGGTCTTTATGTTATAAGAGTAGTAACTAACACAACTTTCTTTTACATATAGAGAGATAGATTTAAAAGTAGGCGCGTTCCTCAGCCCCTAAATAAGTACTTGGGGTTGGAGGGAAAGCCAACAGCATCTCGTGTAATAATTCTCAAACCGATATCTTCACTATTTTGGCAAATATAAAGATTTCAGATAAATCGTGATAGTGGGCGTAAAAGGAGGCGTGGTCAATATTTTTTTCTTCAAAAACCTAACTCGGGATATGACGAACGTTTGTACAAAAAATTATGCAAATCGGTCCAGCCGTTTTCAACTGATTCCGTTACCAACAAACAACAATTGATTTTTATATATATAGATTTATAGATTTATTTAGGTACGATATGAAATGGATGAGGGTATACGTCTGTCGGCAGAACCGACTGATAGTTTTTAACTTGTTATATCCTCTACCAAAAAAAGTATGGAGGCTATATTAAGTTCGTCATTTCGTTTGTAACTCATCGAAATAATCATTTTAGACCCAACAAAGTATATATATTCTTGATCAGAGTAAAATTCTAAGACGATTTAGCATTATCCGTCCGTCTTTCGTTTAGATCACACTACAGTCTAAACGAATTAAGATAGGAAGTTACAATTTTGCACAGATCCCTCTTTTTGGAATTGTCTGAAAATCCACACAAGTAATTCCTTGTGGGTACTTTATACCTCGGCAGAGAATTATCTGCCTCCGTATAACGGTACCCCCCGGTATTTGGCATTTTGATGATTTTAGCCACATTTTTCAACGGAATTGTCTGAAAATCCACAAAAGGAGTCCCTTGTGAGTACTTTACCCCCTGAGAGAGAATTGTCTAAACAGGTTCACGATATCGTATATCCCCCATACAACGGTACCCCCCGATATTCGGTATTTTGATGATTTTACCCACACTTTTCAACGGAATTATCTGAAAACAAGGAGTTCCTTGTGGGTACTTTATACCTCGACAGAGAATTATCTATATAGGTCCACGATATCGTATAGCCCTTATATAACAGTACCCCTGATATTCGGTATTTTGATGTTTTTAGCCATATTTTTCAACGGAATGGTCACAAGGAGTTCTTTGTGAGCACTTTACCCCCAGACAGAGAATTCTCTATATAGGTTAACGATTACGTTTAGCCCCCATATAACGGTACCCCGCGATATTCGGTATTTTGATGATTTTAGCCACATTTTCCAATCGTATTGTCTGAAAATCCACACACGGAGTTCCTTGTGAGCACTTTACCCCTGAAACGGAATTGTCTATATAGGTCCACAATATCGTATATCCCCCATATAACGGTACTCCCCTATATTCGGTATTTTGATGATTTTACCCACATTTTTCAACGGAATTGTCTGATAATCCACATAAGGAGTTCTTTGTGAGTACTTTACTCCCTGAAAGAGAGTTGTCTGTATAGGTCCACGATATCGTATATCCCCCATATAACGGTACCCTCTGATAATCGGTATTTTGATGATTTCAGCCACATTTTTCAACGGAATTGTCTGAAATTCCGCACAAGGGGTTCTTTGTGAGCACTTTACCCCCTGACATAGAGTTCTCTATATAGGTTAACTATATCGTATAGCCCCGTATAACGGTACCCCCGTTATTCGGTATTTTGATGATTTTAGCTATATATTCCAATGGTATTCTCTGAAAATCCACACAAGGATTTATTTGTGAGCACTTTAACTCCTGAAAGGTATTTGTCTATATAGGTCCACAATATCGTATATCCCATATATCGGTACCCCCGATATTAGGTATTTTAAAGTTTTGAACAGAATTTTCAATGGATTTTATTTTTTTGAATATTTTCTAATTCGTTCCAAATGGTGGAGGGTAATCAAAGTTCGGCCCGGTCGAACTTACTGCTTTTTTACTTGTTTTTAGGATGAATTAGGTAGGGATTGCCAAGAATCAGCTTATTTGGGCTGATATTGGCCATTTGGTGCATAGTTAACCCGAAATCGGTTGATGATGTATATGGGAGCTATATTTAAATTTAAACCAATTCTTACAAATTTCAATAGGGTTCTTCCTTGGACCAAACAAAAAATTTCATCTCAATCGGATAATAAATGCGACCTGCATTTTGTTCACAAGTGATTCTATGGAATCCTCAAAAGTAACAATGGGTCTTTCTCGCTTCCTTCTCCATGTTACAATCAAATGCACAAATCCATTTTAGGGTGTATGGTAAAAAACAGGCAAAAATCAATGCCCAAGACAAAATTTGACAATTTATTTTAATTATTATTTGCGATTTATTTTTTAAAAACTAATAATTTATATAAAATCCCTGCTACTCTTAACTAATTTCCGGCAATAATGAGAAAAGACATTTTTCGGCTTATATCTGTAATAAACCCCTCGACCTTTCATGTTATGTTGATCTGTGTAGGTGTTTCCTTAACATGAGTAACATTGTACAGGAGTCAAGATAGATCTTTATAAGCCTTATGTCAGGTGTAATTTTCATTAAGACCCAACCTATTCAAACTCTTTGAAATATTTTCCTTCAAAATTTACACATTTTAGACCATAACTACTTCAATAAAATGCAACATTCCAGGCCCAGCGCCTCCGCCATGCTTTACGGCAATTTGGGAATATATATTGGTATATGTTATATCCTCCACCATAGTATGGAGGGTATATTAAGTTTGCCATTCCGTTTGTAACACCTTGAAATATACATTTTAGACCCACAAAGTATATATATAATCTTGATCAGCATAAAATTCTATGTCGATTACGATGTCCGGCCGTCTCTCCGTCGATGAAAATCACTCTAGCTTCCGAACGAAATGAAGTAGGTTAATAAAATGTTACTCAAATGTGTATTATGTCTGCAGGACTTTTGGTATTGAAAATGGGTCATGCAGGTCCACTTTTTGGTGTAGCCCCCATATAATGGTAACTCCCTTTTTTCGGTATTTTGGTGATTAAAGCGACACTATTCAGCGGAAATGTTTCAAATTTGGAATTTGAAGTTCGTAATGGGTACTACAGCCTATGACAGAAAGTTGTCTGTGCAGGTCCAAGTCTTCGTATATCCCCATATAACGGTACCTCCCGATATTCGGTATTTTGATGATTTTAGCGACATTATTCACCGGAATTGTTTCAAATTTGGAATTTGAAGTTCGTAACGGATGCTACAGCCTATGACGGAAAATTGTATGTGCAGGTCCACGTCTTCGTATAGCCACAATATAACGGTACTTCCCATTATTCGGAATTTTTATGGTTTTAACTACTTTATTCACCGACTTTTTTTATTCAAGTTTTGCATATGAATGTTGTAATGGCCTATGACAAAAGTTACCTATGCAGACTCACGTCGTCGTATAGACCCTTATATAACGGATACATTCCGTATTTTTAAGATTTTAACGGGTTTTATGTTTTTGAAAATTGCCAAAATCGTTCCAAACGGTGGAGGGTATTCAAAGATCGGCCCAGCCGAACTTACAGCTTTTTTACTTGTTTTACTTTTCAAGTTATTTCGGTATTAAATCAATGCTGGCGAATTCTCGCTGGACTAACTGTATGTGAGTTAAAGATCTCGATAAGTTCTTTAATCAAACCTGTCAGTTATATACTTTAATTGTTTTGAAAAGCTAAAAAATGGGCTACTTGTGCCAATTTCTACTTGCATCTTCCTCACCGAATTTCCGTTGATAAAACTTACATATTCGTTGATATTTATACGATGTATTTCAAACTGATTTGAATATTCATTAAAAATATAATACATCTTTCCAAATTCGACAACCCTAAGTGGGTCGTAAAATCATTTCAACAAATTTCATAGAATAATAATCCCCTTTTAATGGCTGCCAGACCACTCCTTTGCCATATTGCGTTGTGGTACCCTTTAGATAACGACCGTTAAGATTGCTGAAACATAAATTTTGAAAAATTAACAAATTTCCTCCTTACGTTTTTTAAAAGACATACCTTCTATGACATTTCTTATACCACCAAGCCCCAGTATATTCAACCGCACAACTATTACCCGACTCATCGTTATCTTGATCTTTTGTACTGAACTTCTGACCCAATGAATAGGACAAACCATCTGTGGCGGAGCCACTATATTTACCCAATTCTTTCAAGACATATTTCTCTGCTTCGTTGCCAATTATAAATTGGTCATACCTCGCAAAGCGACAATCGTTTTCCCAATCTTCGATGATAATGAGCAACTCATAGGGACGGGAATTGGTGAGTTTGTTCAATTTATCCAGGCCAATGAAAAATTCTCCAGAGCTGTTACCAAATCCCTGTTTATACTCTGCCCACGAGCGAAAGAAATCCTCCGAACCATCCATGCGCCGCTGTATGACAATATCACCCGACTTTTTGGTATTCTCTCGAATCGCTTTAACACTCGACTCCAGTTTTTGTATTTTCTCTAGAATTCCGCTAATTTGAGGATTTTCATTTAAACATTCCGTTAAATTCTTTTGAGTTTCCTCTAATCTTTTGTGGGTGTGCAGGAAACTTTGTTCCAGCTCATTTAGTTTTCCATGAATATCAAAGAGGATCAACGTTTCATTTTTTTGTGATTGTTCCAGCTAACATGTAAATGTCGGAAAAGCTTTAAAAGTGATTTATCGATTTAAGAAATAAAAACATTTTCATCTTTACCTCTTCCATTTGAATTCCATTCAAAATATTTAAAAATATTAAAGAAATTGCGATTACTTGTGTCTTTGTTGAGATTCCCATATTTGCGTCCGGTCCGTTTGGTTTACTTTCGTGCAATGTTTTAGAAAATGAAAGAGTATTAAGAGATTGCAGCTGGTTCTTTATTCTTGCTTCTCGACGACATGAAACAGTTCCCCGGTTTAACCCACCGGTTCGCTTATTTTCGTTACTCAAATGTGGAATAAAAATTGTTTTGCACAAGATAACGTTACGATAATTGTGTTTCTCAGCTTCCGATCCAAAGCCAGTATCAGCATGCTTAAGAATCTTTCGAAAGCAAGTTTAGAAAAAAATATACACGAAAACAATAAAGAAGAGCTTTAATTTTTGCCTTGTCGAACTCTTGAAACCCTACACCATGCAAAAACTTACTACAAGGTCAGTTTTCTAAAAGTGCCTAACCCTTCCAATCGGTTTAAAGGTGTGTTTAAGTTTTCGCAATAGCTGTAAAATTATAAAATTACTGACACCGAGCTTGATACTGTGATCAGCGCCTTAAAGACCCCGTAATTTCGAATGATGCCCTTCTATGAAGCTTATGTCAAAATGATGATCGATATTAAGGCAGAAACGTACTAAATACTTTAAATCTGGAGGTATGGGCCTCTAGTAGACATATTTCAATTCCTTAAATAATCACGGGGAAAATTCAGCCGATTCTAAAAGAGCTAAAAAAGAAGACACGTGTATCAGCGTTTTGAAATTTACATCACAGAATAACCAAGTGGGGGGGGGGGGGGGTATGTTCACTCCTCTTCCACACTTTTGGAAATTTTAAGATAAAGATTCCTCGGAATATGTGAATTTTATGTATGGGATAGAAAAACTGCAACAAAGACAAACACCATATTGTTCCCTTTTTTTAATTTTATAAAATGAGAGCAAAAAAGATCGGAAATAGCACCAAATTTTAGAATAAGATTAGTTTTGTTCGAATTGGTTACCTTCGCCACGAATTATGGCCTTCAAACGGCCAATGAAACAGTCACACGCTGCCCGAATGTTGCTCTGCGGTATTTTGGCCCATTCTCGGCGAAGCGCTTGCTTCGCTTGGCCGAAAGTGGTGAACTGCCGAGTTTGGTTTTCTCCGATGAGAAAACTTTCGTTGTCTGACAGTTTGTAAACAAACAAAATGATCGTGTTTATTTGCCAAAGAGGTCAGCTGAAAATGTGCACCTTTGGTTGGCCATCAGAACTCAAGAGCCGGCCATAGTGATGGTGTGGGCCGCCATAACAGCCGATGGTCGCTCTCCGCTCGTATTAATCGACCGTGGCATCAGAATAAATGCCGAATATCATGGCGGAAATATTCTGGAGGGTGTATTAAAGCCTTGGGCAAGCATTTTGACCATAGACCTCGGACATTCCAACAGGACTCAGCACCATCGCACTCAGCACGCGCCACCCAAGAATGGTTACAAAATGAGGTTCCTCGCTTCATTTCCAGCGCACAATGGCCACCAAAATCTCCAAATACTAATCCGTTGGACTATTGTGTCTGGAGTATTTTGGAAAGTAAGGTTGGCACTAAAAAATATCAAAGTGTCGATCACGGGGAATGTGCCAAAATGCCACAGAGCAACATTCGGGCAGCGTATGACGGTTTCATTGGCCGTTTGATCGCCATCATTTGTGCCAATGGTGACCAATTCGAACAAATGTAAACTTATTCTAAAATTTGATGCTATTTCCGACATTTTTTGCTTTCATTCAATAAAATTAAAAAAGGGTTACAATTATGGCTTTGGTTTTGTTGCAGTTTTTCTATCTCACCCTGTTGATATATTCCTGATGTTTAGGTAAGGTTTAGACGTTTGGCGTCTTTTAGAAGCTATAGCAGAATTTTATGACAAATAGTTTTGTAAAATATCGATCTCGTTAAAAGTGTGATTTTAACCACATTTTAAACCAGCAAATAAAGTCTTAAAGTCGGGCGGGGCCGACTTTATGATACCCTACACCACTTTGCTAATTTAGTAGAGCTCCGCATAACAATTAAAAGTTTTTATGGGAGAATTCAATCATACACAGACTAAATATGCCGAAGCATTTGTATCTTTTAAATTCGGATTTGTATTGCCCATTTGATATATAGGAGCTATATCCAAATCTGAACCGATCTTGATAAAATTTGGCAACGATATTTCTGAGCTGTATTTCATATATTTCCCTGAATATCGCTGTTACGAAGTGCATATTACAGCTATGGGTAACAAATATAACAAATCGGATGAACAGTATATATGGGAGCTATAGCTATATCTAAACCGATCTTCACCAAATTTGATATACTAGCTTCTAGACTCAATTCAGTCGTAAGCTCCAAATGCCCATTTGGACAAATATTAGACGTTTGGTAAATCGGACGAAGTTATATATGGGAGCTATATCCAAATCTCAACCGATCTCGATAAAATTTGGCAAATGTATTTCTGAGCTGTATTTGATATATTTCCCCAAATATTGTTGTTACAGAGTGTATATTACGGCTGCGGAGGACAAAAATAACAAATCGGATGAACAATATATATGGGAGCTATATCTATATCTGAACCGATTTCGATCAAATTTGGCATTATTATTTTCAGGCCTAATTTGGTTGTATGAGCAAAATTCCATACTATTCGGACTGATATTACACGTTTAGTGCACAATAAAAAGCAAATCGGACTAAGGTATATATGTGGTATATATATCTAAATTTTGACCGATTATCTCCAATTTCAATAGAGTTCGTCCTTGAGCCAAACAAATGATTTGTGCAAAATTTCATCTGGATAGGGCAATAAATGCGAACTGTACTTTGTTTGCAAAAATACATGGACAGACAGACAGACAGACGGACATGCATAAATCGACTCAGAATGTGATTCTATGCAGATCATCAAAAGGAACTATGGGTCTATCTCGTTTCCTTTTGCCTGTTACAAAAAAATGCTCAAAGACATAATACCCTGACAACCTTGTGGTGTAGGGAATAAAAAGGACCAAAAAACGCTTTGTTGACGCTGTCGAGGATTAAAATACCAAATATTCCTCGTATTTTTCTCTGCAATATTGCCGAAGACAATATATACCTAAAATTCACGGATTCCGAGTCTTAATTCGACAAGTGTTGAAGGGGGTGAATTTGAATTACCCTATTTAGGCTACTTTGCGATGTAAACTTTTAAAACGCCAACATACGTGTCTTCTTTTTTAGCTTTTTTTATAATCTGCTGGATTTTCCTCGTAATTACTGTTTTTGTTGCACAGTGTAATTCTTTGTTATCCTTTTTACCTTATCTTTTTCAATTTTTGTTTAAATCCGAGGTGGAATACTGTGGTCCCTTTAAACAAATTTTCTTAAAAAAAATCAACTATAATATAGAATAATATATATAATTTTTTAATTGTAAAATAAAATTTGATTTTTTTATAAATATAAATACAGTTAATTGTTTCTATTAAATAAAAAAATGTTCTGTTTAAGAAACGCCTAATTATGTTGCCTTTTTTGCTATCCAACGAACCTTGCAAACACTCTCGAAACCAAGTTTATGGTGTAAAGCCTTGGATCCCTCATTTTCATCCGCAACAATTGTGATTAAATCCAAATTATGAATAGCCAAGAGACGTTTTAGTTCCAGTTTCAACATCATTCGTCCATAACCATGACCCCGTTCGGCTTCCATGGTATAAAGGAATCTACAATGAATATAATGCCACATTTCAACAAAATAAATTGAATGTTTACGAATGTTTTCTTACCCTGGATTGAGAAATTCATTTGTAGATATCCACGAAATGGGCTGTTCCATGCCACGGCGAAAGAGACCAATGCCACCATTGAATTCAATACATCTACGAATCAATTCCAAAGAATTTGCATGTCTCATAAACCAATGGGTATTTATCAATTCCGCGTGTTTTTCTGGGTCCAATGGGGCCACATAGAGTTCATCGGGTAGTTTTCTATAAAAAGCAGATATTATGAATATTTAAAATTTACATAAAAATCAAATCTAAAAAAATGCTCACTCATCTATTTCAAGTTTGGCAATTTTATCCTTGGTTATTAACATGGCATGCTCATGGCTGGGAAACATCCACTCGCCGGGTGGAATCTTTTGGCAGGCAACATTTTTCACCATCTCATAGAGATTTTCATCGCACATTAGCAACAAATTATAATTTTTCCAATTGATACGATTTGTTGACTCCAGACATTCTTTTAGTTCCGTTTGAGATTCTTGCAGGGTGAAACAAATTAGAAAGTAATCCTATAAATTGACGCAAATAATAATGGAAAATAAGTTATTGTCTTAAGAAAGGAATTGCAAATTGTAAACTACGTAATATGAGAAAGCGTATGTAAAATTTCTAAAATTCCACAATTTTGCCTTCATTAAATGTTCTGATAAAATCGATGATTTTTACTCCGATACTCCTAAGGAATATATTCTGTGAACATTTCAGAATAGTCGCTCTAAAATCGGAAAAAAATAAATTTCCCAAAATAACACTAAGCAATACAAAATAAAAAAAACAGTAGGGAATGGTCAAAAGTCGGGCGGGTCGACTATATGATGCCCTACACCACTATGCGTATTTAGTAGAAGTAGATCATACCAACTATGAATCGCATTTGAATGCATTACAGTAGTCGTGGCTTTAGAGTAGTCACAATTTAGGAACTATATCCAACTCTGATCCAATTTTCAGCAAATTTGACGGATGCCTTTGTACCTCTAGTATCAAATAACATTGATGTATGGTGCATGATATAACTTCCTTAAGGATTATCGATAAAAATATTTATTGGAGCAATAGATATACAGGACCCAGTTTCATCAAATGGTAAAATTCGGTTGAATATGAAATAAGTAAAAAGCAGCTAAGTTCAGCCGGGCCGCTTTTAATACCCTCCACCATTTTGAAGGAATTTGAAAATTTTGAAAAAAAAATCCAAAAACTACGACTAAAATGAAACCCGTTATATGGGGACTATATAAAGACGTGGGCTATAGTGCCCATTACGAACATCAAATAGGAAATTTGAAAATACGGAGAACCGGGAGGTATCGACCACTAAGATCTTTCAAAAAGAAATTTGCTTTCAATTTCATAGGCTGTAGTACTCTTTACGAACTTCAAATACGAAATTCGAAAAAATTCCCGTAAATAATGTAGCTAAAATCATGAAAATACCCAATATCGGGAGGTAGCGTTATATGGGGGCTATACGAAGATTTGAACCTGCATACGACATTTTTTGCCATAGTTTGTAGTACCCATTAGGATCTTCCAGTACGAAATTTGAAACTATTCCGGGAGGTACCGTTATATGGTGGCTATACGAAGACTTAGACCTACATACAAAAATATTTGCTGTATACCCATTACGAACTTCAAATACGAAATTTTAAATAATTCCGGTAAATAATGTCACTAAAATCATGAAAATACCGAATTACGAAAAGCACCGTTATATAGTGGCTATACGAAAACGTGGACCGACATGGCCCATTTACGAACTTAACCTGTCAACTGGTAAACTATGCATGCATGCATTTATCCTTCTATCTGAATTCGTTGGAAATATAGCGTGATTACAACAGACAGACGGCCAGGCAGACTGACGCACATCGCTAGATCGTCTTCGAATTTTACGCCGATTCAGAATGCATATAATTGTAGGGTCTATTATAAATATTTCGAGGAGTTACAAACAGAATGGCAAAATTAATATACCCTCCATAGAATGGTGGAGGGTATAAAAATCTATTCAATTTGCGCTGATGTTAAATATGTGGTGGACGATAATGGTAAAATCAAATTAAGATGTATATCGAAGGTACATAAAAATCTGAACCGATCTCGATAAAATTTCGCAGAGGTATGTTTGATCTTTACCTGATGTCCGGTATCAAGTATAATTGTTATGGAGTGCATACCACGCATTTGGGGGACTTCAACGCCAAATCAGATGAAACATATATATGGAAGCTATAGCTATATCTGAACCGATTTTCATCAAAAATTGCAGAACTTTCTTCTGGGCTGGATTCCGTCAGAAGTGTAAAAATTCACTCCATATGAGCTGATGTTAGCCATTTGGAGCACAATAAATCTGAAATCGGATGGGAGATATATATGGGGGCTATATCTGAACTGATCTTCACATAATTTTAAGCACTTATATCTGAGCTGAGCTATATGGTACCAAAGATCATTATGGTAGAGTGCATATTACACATATGAGGGACTTAAACCCCCAAATCGAATGAAATATATATATGGGAGCTATAGCTATATCTGAACCGATTTTCACCAAAAATTGAAAAACTTGCTTCTGGCCTGAATTCCATCGGAAGTTCAGTCCATTTGGGCTGAAACTAGCCATTTGGTGCACAATAAAGCTAAAATCCGATGAGACATATATATGGAAGCTAAATCCAAATCTCAACTGATCTTCACAAAATGTCAAGCACTTATTTCTGAGCTGTATCCGATATCTGGTACCAAAGATCATTGTTGTGGAGTGCATATTCACCAAATCGGGTGAATAATATATATGGGAGCTATAGGTATATTTGAACCGATTTTCACCAAATTTGAAGTACTTATTTCTAGAATGAATTCAGTCGGAATTACCAAAATGCTGGTCATTTGGACTGGTATTGGTAATTTGCTGCACAATAATCCTGATATTATTAACTTAAAACCCCAAACAGGATGAAACATCTATATGAAGCTATAGCTATATCTGAACCGATTCTCTTCAATTTCAATAGGGTTCGTCCTTGAGCTAAAAAAAAATATTGTTTGGAAATTTTCTTCTGAATCGGATAATAAATGCGACCTGCATTTTGTTCACAAAGATGGACTCACATGCATAAATCGACTTAGAAAGTTACTCTACAGGGATTCTCAAAAGTAACTGTGGGTCTATCTCGCTTCCTCCTCCATGTTAAAAACAAATGCACAAAGACATAATACCCTTACCACTATGTGATGTAGGGTATAAATACTGGACAAATCCAGTAGATTATGAAATTAGAGCTGAAAATAGAAGAAATGTGTAACGGCTTTTAGGAAGTTTATAACGTAAGGTAACCTAAATAGAGGCGAAAAGTTGCCCCTCTTGCACATTATTTCAATATTTTCCTATTCGGCAATATTGCTGGTAAAAATATGAGAATTATCTTAGTAGAAAATGTTAACCCTCTAGTGAGTCAGCAAATAATTATTGTTGGTCCTTTCTTTTTAAACTCGCTCATAGCAAGTCTAAACTTCTTGATATTTTTGCCAGTGTTAGGCCAGGTGTTAAACTTAATAATAATAACCGCCCACTCAATCAAGTACATCCCCCAAAGGGTCAAAATTTTTAATAATTGCAACTCTTATCAAATATGAAATAAAATTACGATTTTCTTCGAAGTTTACATTTTCCAATATATCTGTCAATATAAGATTTGGTTAAAATATGGAATATATTGAACCACTCCTTCTTTTACCTCTCCCACAAAGGATCAACATTTTGGCTATTTATAACACTTGCAACATGCAAAACAAGTCAGCGATACTCTTTAAACTAATTATATCTCAATGTTTGACTAAGCTCGAGAGCTGATGTGAATATGGAATTTTTTGATCCTCTCCTACTCTCTTACAAATAAGTCATACAATTCTTTTACATTAGTTCTAGTGTGAATATGGAATTCATCGGCCCATTCATTGAAGTATCTCCAAAGAATAAAATAATATTTAATATTTCTATAAGCCATAGAGGTAATGTAAATATGGAATATGTCGGTCCACACTATGATCACCAATAAAATAGAGGAAGTTATCGTTATAGTCTAGACAGACAGACAGACGTGCCTGTAAAATAGAGAAGGAAATACCCATAGTCCCTTTCCATGATCTGCGTAGAATCACATTCTGAGTCGATTTATGCATGCCCGTACGTCTGTTCTTGTAATTTTGTGAACATAATGCAGATCGAATTTATAATCCGATTGAGATAAAATTTTTCGAAACAATATTTGTTTGGCCCAAGGACGAACCCTACTATTTTGGTGATAATCGGTCAAAGTTTAGATATAGCCCCCATATATATCTTCTTCCGATTTTCTTTTTGTTGTGTACCGAATGTGTAATATTAGTCCAAATAGGAAATTTGCCACATGCGACCAAATTGAGCCTAGAAATAAGTATGTCACGTTTGGTGAAAATCGGTTCAGATATAGCTAAAACTCCATTATAAGTCCGTTACACCCGTAATATACTCTCAATTTGGTTCCTGCTATCAGATACAGCATGTAAATACCTCTGCTAAATGTTATAGATATCGGCTCATATTTAGATATAGCTCTCAGTTCACTATTTAAACTTCTCAATTGTAGCACAAAAATTTCGATACAGGTTCAAATTATGACATTTGTGGGTTCTTTAAAATACATTCTGCAAACGAATTGGCATTTTTGTCAGCTAGCTATCATGACATGTCTTATTAAAATTTGGGACGACCCGGGCATATTTCTCCAATTTTATCTTTCCTAATGAATTAGGGTAACAAAAGTTCGACTCAACCGAGTTGAATGTTTTTGTTATTAAGTTTGCAAATTTACCTTTATGTCTGAAAACCTATGTGCACATGTATGCTTTTCGATACTTACCCGATAACTATTGATTGTAATCAATGTACAATTATTCGGATCTCCGCTACGATGTGTATAGAATCGAACATTCCAACGATCCGATTTCAGATCATGCCGATTGTTGTTTATGTTGTCATAATGATAAAGATAACTGCGAATGAAATTGTGCTGCTGGGTACGGCGCGGTAAGAGGGGCTTGAGCACAGCCAACATAGCCTCCAATTGGGGTTTGGTACATTCCACTAAAACGTCAGTGTCACACATCTTGACCAGCACAATTGGGGGTGAACAATTTAAATATGAAACAAAATTAAGAAGGAAAAAAGAAACTGGCAACCTTTCTATTTGATGTCTGCCAAGAGACTACATGACGTTCTGTCTAGAGTTCTTCAACAGCTACAAACTAATGTAGAATATTATTGCCTAATTATCTACCTGAAATCTTCTAATCAGTCATTCATAGAGGAGAGGTAATAAAATGTGTGTAAACAAATGTGTGGGTGTGTGCGAAAAGTTGATAATGCAAAACTGCTTTCTCAGTCTGACTGACACCGGGGTAGTTTGCAGACAATAAACCGATTTTAAATTGCATTTACCTGCACTTTGTTCGAATATTCATATTTACAATATTTATTTCAAAAACTGCCCTTAAAATGATTTAGTATCTAAAAATACAAAGGAAAATTACAGAAGGAACAGAAGTTGTGGAAAATTCCAACAGGGGATTAAAAATCAATCATTTCTTTTCGAGCAAAAAGAACCATACCAAAGGCTGACATAAACCGGGGAAGTTTATTGTGGCATCTATTTTATGGAAATGCTAACATGATATTCGACATCACGTTGTGACATTGTGTATTTGTCTTGGGGTAATATGATTAATCACAATATGACACTTTTGTCACCCTCCACGTTAGAAAGGGGTGGTATACTAAGTTTGTCATTCCGTTTGTAACACCCGATATATAGAGACCACACAGAGTAGGTGAGATAAAAAAAACTGCAACAAAGCCATAATTTTTACATTTTTTTACATTTTATTGAATGAAAGCAAAAAATGTCGGAAATGGCATCAAATTTTAGAATCAGTTTAGATTTGTTCGAATTGGTCAGCTTTGGCACGAATTAAGGCCTTCAAACGGCCCATGAAATCGTTACACGCTGCCCGAATGTTGCTCTGCGGTATTTTGGCCCATTCCCGACGAAGCGCTTGCTTGAGGTGATCGACACTTTGGTATTTTTTAGTGCCAACCTTGCTTTCCAAAATAATCCAGACGTAATAGTCCAACGGATTGGTATCCGGAGATTTTGGTGGCCATTGTGCGCTGAAAATGAAGCGAGGAACCTCATTTTGTAACCATTCTTGGGTGGCGCGTGCTGAGTGCGATGGTGCTGAGTCGTGTTGGAATGTCAAAGGTCTGTCGCCAAAATGTTTGCGTGCCCTCCAGAATATTTTCGCGATAATATTTGGCATTTATTCTGACGCTACGGTCGATTAATACGAGCGGAGAGCGACCATCATCTGCTATGGCGGTCCACACCATCACCATGGCCGGCGTTTGAGTTCTGGTGGTCAACCGAAGGTGCACATTTTCAGCTGACCTCTTTTGCAAGTCAACATGGTAATTTTGTTTGTTTACACACTGCTGGACAACGAATATTTTCTCATCGGAGAGTTCTCAAATTCGGCAGTTCATCACTTTCGGCCAAGCGAAGCAGCTCCTTAGCTCTTTTGAGTCTATTTTCTTTACGTTGCTGTGTAAGTTCTTGCACGGTCCATTTTTTTCGGCAACTGCGACGCGGGTTTCGATAAAGTCTCTTCCTTAATTTTCGAACCATTTCTGCTGATGTTGCTGTGTTCTTCCGTCCCCTTCCTTGACGTCGGGCTACGCTACCAGTATCAGGGTAACGAGCAATGGTACGAGACACAAAAGATTTATTCACATTTAAATGCTGGAGTGCCCTAACGATAGCCACCTGTGGTTTTCCAGCCAAATATAAAGAAATCACACTATCACGCTTGAATTCCATTACGAATAACTTTTTCTCGGGAAAATTATCACCAAAATGCTTTTGTACGCTTGTAAACAATACAATGAGCTGTCACTGGAATAATTTTAACAGCTGTCGGACGAGTGGCTTAGAAATGACAGCACCCTGTAGTTGTACTCAGTTGTTCACAAAAACGGCCTAAGGACAAACTCTATTTAAATGGATTTAGTTTTGGTGATTATAATTGGATGAGTTCAAATCGGTTCAGATTTATATATGCGTCTCATTTATAAATTCCTTTAAGCCGTAGCAAAATCAGGTGTGAAGTAATAAATTTATAAATATTTATTCTGACAGTATTAGAATATGTTTCAATGATCAATAATCGGATGATGATTATTTATCTTTCTATATGGTAAAGTACTTCATTTGAAAACGTTGGCATTTTGAGCGGAAGGTACATGAAGTTGCGGACCGATATTGCCCATCTCTGAACTCGATCTAAGTTTGGATCATATCGGATACTCCCTTCGAGAGTTTTCAACCGTTACCATCAAGACAAACGGACGCCACTAGACCGGCTCTAAATATCCAGAAATGGATTTCGTCCTGAATGGATTTAACATACTTTTGAGTGCGGGTGTGGCGTTGGAAAAAATCTAACAATTAACAAGTAAAAAAGCAGTAAGTTCGACCGGGCCGAACTTTGAATACCCTCCACCATTCGGAACGAATTAGAAAATTTTCAAAAAATAAAATCCATTAAAAATTCTGTTAAAATCTTTAAAATATCTAATATCGGAAGGTGCCGATATATGGCGGAATATAAGATATTGTGCACCTATATAGATAATTACCTTTCAGGGGTTAAAGTGATCACAAAGAACTCCTAATGTGGATTTTTAGATAATACCATAGGAAAATAAGGCTAAAATCATGAAAATACCGAATAGCCGGGGTACCGTTATATGGGGGATAAACGATATCGTTTACCTATATATGTCAGGGGGTAAACTGCTCACAAAGAACCTCTTGTGTACAATTTCAGACAATTCCGTTGAAAAATGTAACTAAAATCATCAAAATACCGAATATCGGGGGTACCGTTATATGGGGGCTATACGATATCGTGGACCTATATAGATAATTCTCTTCCGAGGTATAAAGTACCCACAAGGTACTCCTTGTGTGGATTTGAAAAAAATAGGTAGGTAGGTAAAATCATCAAAATACCGAATATTGCGGGGTACCGTTATATGGGGGCTATACGATATCGTGGACCTATATAGATAATTCTCTTCCGAGGTATAAAGTACCTACAAGGAACTCCTTGTGTGGATTATCAGACAATTCCGTTGAAAAATGTGGTTAAAATCATCAAAATACCGAATATCAGAGAGTACCGTTATATGGGGACTATACGATATCGTGGACCGATATAACCCATCTTCGAACTTGACCTGCCTGCAGACAAAAGAGGGATCTGTGCAAATTAGCTTCCTATCTTAATTCGTTTAGACTGTAGCGTGATTACAACAGAAGGGGAGACGGACGGACATGTCTTAAGCATTTTACGCTGATCAAGAATATATATACTTTGTTGGGTCTAAAAAGTTATTTCGATGAGTTACAAACGGAATGACGAACTTAATATACCCTCCATACTATGTATGGTGGAGGATATAAAAATAAATATTCAGCGACATACAATTATAAAATCTTCACAGAGTGAATATGAATTATATCGTTTAACTCTTAAAAGAAATTTTGGGATGTGCCAATTTTAAAAGAAATCGGATGCTCATTTCTTTTTTTTATTGATCTTCAAGTCTCTTCAAAATTTTGACCCGTTATGGGGGACGTACCAGAAGGAGTATATCCCATCTTCAAACCAAATCTTTTGCAAAAAAAAGTTTGGGATGTGTAAAATTTGAAGTCAAGCGGATATTTATTTCATATTTTATCAAAGTGGGGGAGGTATTTGATGGAGTGGGCACCTGACCCAACACTAATAAAAATATTAGGATGTGCAAAGTTTGAATTTGGGCCATTCTTTCTTGTTCTATACGGCAAATTATTTTCTGCGAAAACTTTGACCTTTTTTTGTTGGAGGTATCAAAAGAAGTGGTCCAATATTGTCCATCTTTGAACTCAATCTAAGTTTTGATAATATTACAATGCAAGCCAGATAGACAGACAGACAGACGATAGGACGGATACCCAACATCGACTTCAAATTTGTCTAAAGAGACTTCAACGAAACTCTTTTTGACCGTATCAAATGATATACCCAAAAATTAATATTTCGCAAGGGCTCTAGAAGCCCCACACTGTGTACGCTTACGCATTATACCACTCTTTACCGTAGCAAATCTTTGGCCTTCCGTATAAAAAGGGGAAAATGTTATATTCCAAAAACTTTCATCAATTGTGAAATCAATGTTGAATTTTCTTCAAACTTTATAAATTTTTGAACTGTGCAATACAAAAAATAATGCACCAAAATTCTAAATCTTACCCAAATGCAATAAATTCAAAAATATTAAAACACATTTAAAGGTTAAACCCTTATTTCATGTGGAACTATGTAAAATTCTACAAAACATCATTTCAAAGAAAAAAATATCCTTCACCAAATTTCACAACAAGTCACTAAAGAAAGAAAATCTCTGTTTTCAATATGAATTAAAAAACTAGAAAGAAAGAAAAACGTCGAAAAATTAATTTTCAAATTTCGTATTCAAAGTTTGTGAGGTCTTTGACAAGCCCCCCTATTACACTACATCCCTTTACTAGGTATTTTGATTATTTTAGCGACATTATTCACCCAAATTGTTTCAAATTTCACTTTAAGAGTGATGTAGAAAAAAGGGCCCATTCCCGGACACAGAAGACTAATCGCTTGAAAAATGTGTCTTAAGTCATAAGAATAGTGAATATCGGGATGTACTGTTACATTGGGGCTATAGGAAAACATGACAATAAACTGGCACAAAAGGTAGAACCTATTACAAACACTAAGGTACTTTTAAGTGGAAGTTATACGACCATAGACTGTAGTATCCATTATAAACTTCAAATACCAAATTTGAAAAAATTCCGGTGAATAATGTCACTAAAATCATCAAAATACCGAATATCGGGAGGTATCGATCGGGACAGACAATTTTCTGTCATAGGCTTCAATACCAAATTTGAAACAATTCCGATAAATAATGTCGTTAAAATCATCAAAATACCGAATATCGGAAGGTACGGTTATATGGGGGCTATACGAAGACTTGGTCCTGCACAGACAATTTTCAACTCCAAATAACAAACTTGAAACATTTTCGGTAAATAATGTTGTTGGGAGGTACCGTTATATGGGGCTTATACGAAAACGTGGGTCTGTGTACGCAATTTTTTGTCATAGGCTGTAGTACCCATTACGAATTCTAAATACGACGTTTGAAACAAAATACCGAATATCGGTAGTTACAAACGGAATGACGAACTTATATATACACTCCGTACTATGTATGTTGGAGGGTATAAAAACAAATGAGGTTAGCCGACAGATATATATCCTCAGCCGATTTAGGTTTATTATACATACATTCTGACTTGCGCTATAATCATTCGAAATACTAACCCCTTTATGGCCCACAGGAGTAAGTTAACAATGTTGGGTTCCCTTGGTATATGGTCAGAGTATATAAACTCTTTAAAAAAAGTTTAGCCTAAGAACTATTATAAAAAAGGAATACTATCAAATCCACATGGTTTCTTCCACATCCCAGACTGACTATTGGACAGCGAAATTATAAGAAACAAAATTATGCGAATTCGGAGTAAGTGCCAAAAGCTTTGAATTCAATGAGAAATATTTCTGACTTTGACGTCGTGCTTCTTACACAATGACTTGTAGGATAATTTTATATGAATTTCAAATGAAGCTCGACATAAGCTCTGTGAGTTTTTAATATTTATGAATTCCTGTCTTTAAGGTAAGATATAGGTAATGATGGATTCTGGGAGCCATAGTAGAATTGTATGAATTTTTAACCAAAAGACCGAAAATTATAATAATGTTGAATAGGGGGGAATTCGCTACCTCTAGACTTAGCTCCACTTTTATAACCCACTGGGGTTTTCCTTGAATTATGAAAAAAATTAATTTTGTCGCATAGTGTAATTGTACATTAAAACAAAATTCGGTATTGAGTGTTGTTTATAACTTTATTCTTATAATATTTTTAGGAATTATGTTTTTTTATTGTAATTACTGTTTAATTTTATTTCTTTTTCTTTTTGTTTTGCAATTTTCCAAAATATTGTACATAACTACATGATTTGTTTTCAACAATTTTACTTAGAATCATTATTCTATTTCAACAATACTACTATGTTTGCGGGTGTTTGGATGTGATTTAAAAATCCCTTTTTGAAAACAAAGGAAGACACTTGAGGTGCTAATTATTTTGCTAAGCTTTCGGACTGACATTAGATGTGCTAAAACAGCTATTTAGAATATTGTTTAATTTTATAAGAATATTTAAATGTATTTTGTTTTGTTATTAATTTAAATTAAATTCCATTTAGTTTTGTCTTATTACTAGAGATAAAACAAAAAAATATATGAATAATATATCTATAATTGTAGACCTGCTGGTGTATTTACATTTTTTTTGTCAATATTTGAAAGCTTGGCTTGTTTTAACTATAAATATTGCTGAATTTTCGTGTTGCTCTTGCTGTTGTTTAAGTGTAAATAAATTCTTTGAAAAATGGTCTTATTTAACAAAAGGAAAATTCTGTTATGGTTTTTAAATAGATTTTCTTTACATTCATTACTTTTTAGGTTATGTTTGTTAAGAAATATAATTGCGAGTGTTTGTTTGTCTTGTGACTTAAATTACAAAAAATATATATATTTATATAGAATCATTTTTGTTAAAAAATTATTACTTAATTGATTTATAATAAGCTATCATTTAGTTTTTTTTTTTTTAAATAAATACTATGAACTTCCAACTTCCTCTTAGATTTGTTGTAGAATGTTAGCCTGGCTCCATAAATGGTTGTCTAATTATCTTCTCGTTTTGTTGACTTTTTTCTGTTTCTTATAAGCGTTTTAGTAATGTGCATCTTGTATTCCAATTCTGCTGCCCCTAATTGCCATTGGAACTTAACGTTGTTTGTGGTGTCACATCACGGGTACAGGTTGGCAAGACATAAGATTTCGACGTCGATTTGTTGGGAAATAAATCCGAAACGTAGTTGGTCTAGAGGGGAAGTAAAGCAAAAGTAAGATAAGTAAAATTAAAACAGATGTTTAGTTTATAGCTTTACATAAAATTCTAGCAATATTTTACAAATAGGAAAACATTATTACATGTGCCTTAAAGTATGCTTTGAATTTTTAACCTTAACCTTAATTTCAATTCTAATTGGACTGGGGTTGAATTATTGGCATTGCCGTTTAAAAGAAAGAAAACTATTCAAGGATTCTTGTCTCGACTAAGAAAAAAAACCAAGTTTGGTAGTTTTGCGTGTAGGGTTGCCAAGCCTAATTAAATTTACTGGAATTGCAAAGGCGATTTATAGAATTGGAAAAAAAATCCATAATTTCAGGAAACAAAAACCAGACATTTTTAACATGTAGTACCTAATGATGGGGCATAGATATCCATTGCAGTTTAATTAGAAGCTTAAAATATAATTTTATAAATACTATACCACCACACACATAATGTCATTTACACACTGATTCGAAGTCCCATGTGTTACTGTTGTGTTGACGAGATTGTCAAGGAACAATTTTGACCGAAAAATTTGGGACGTAATCCTCAAAAAGAAAACAAGGCTTAAGTTGAGTTTAGGAGCTATGCTTGGATTGACCTGTAATTTTTATCACAGGTAGGTATTTTGAACCTGATTAAGGCAAATCAATTTTTTTGTAGGGGAAAGACACGGTTATAGTTTTTTCGACATAATCTTCGGAACTACAAGAGATGTCAGCACATTGGCATCATTTTGAAAAGAGTGTAGGCTATAAGAGTGTAGGTATCACTCCATTTTTATAACCTCCACCTTGAAAAGGAGGGTATATTAACTTTGTCATTCCGTTTGTAGCATCCCTAAATATTCATAAAGTATACACATTCATAATAAGTGTAAATTTCTAAGTCGATTTAACTATGTCCGTCCGTCTGTCTGACTGTCTGTATGTAAAAATCACGGTACAGCCCACATTAATTGACGTAGAGAAAAATTTTGCAGAACAATTTGTATTGTGTCTAGGGGTATGAAAAATGGGACTGTGATCATCATGCTTTGTAGGAAAATGTTGCGTCTTTAACCCTAAAATGGCGTTAAGATAAGGTTAAGGCTTTTCAAGTGTTCTGGGACCTCTAGTAGAATTTTATGACAAATACTTTGACTTGACCCGATCCCGTTTTTTACTCTACAATAATACAGGGTGGGATGAAAAAACTGCAACCAACTTCACACTTGTCCGACAACTGTTAAAAATAATTCCAGTGGCAGCTCATTATATTGTTTACAAGTGTACAAAAGCATTTTGGTGAACCCCCATCGTAGTGGCCGAAAAATGGCTCGTGAGCTGAACAAATTGCAATATTCCATTCAGAAATATTGAAAAATAAGTTCGGGGTAAAGCCATTGAAATTCCAAAAAGTACAAGAACTTACACCGGAACAGAAAGAAAATAGACTCAAAAGAGCTAAAGAGTTGCTTCGCTTGGCCGAAAGCGGTGAACTGGCGAATTTGCTTTTCTCCGATGAGAAAACATTCGTTGTCCAGCAATGTGTAAGCAAACAAAATTATCCTGATTACTTGCCAAAGAGGTCAGCTGAAAGTGTGCAACTTCGGTTGGCAACGAGAACTCAAGCGCCGGCCATGTAGATGGTGTGGGCCGCCATAACAGCCGATGGTCGCAGTCGCCCGCATTTTACAATTATAGACCGATCGAAATGTAATTTTGCGTAGGGTTAGGGTTTAGGTCAGAACAAAATTTTGGATGGTAATCGCATAATATTTGGCGAGTGAAAGGGATCACAAATTTTGTGAGAACAAGTAAAAAACAAAAGGTTCGACGGGACTTTCAATACCCTTTATCATTAGGAAAAAACATTTTTAGTAAATGTATCTAGTAGATTCAACCATTTTCCACTTTAAACTACACCGCAGGATGCACCGTTATATGGGGGCTATAGGAAAGCATGGGTCAATATAAACAATGTTATGCCACAAGAGGTACACCCGATCACAAAATCTAAATATAAAATTAAAAAAAAAAAACAAGTTAAAAAGTATCAGATGGTTATGCCGACATTTGCGTACCCTAAGCTAATATTCGTTGACCTATTAAAAATGTTGATTATCTATGGGGGATTAATCCGGACGAGTGGGGCAATATTGTTCACTTCGTACCTGACCCAAGTCCAATATAAATATTATAACGTGCCAGGACTATATCAAATCGATTTGGACTATAGAAAATGTCGGAATTTGCGAGAAGTACCTGATGTGGTGGAACGAAAGAATTTGAAGAGAATCGGATGCTCATTTCGTATTTTATAAGTGTTATAATTATTCAACATTTTGATTCAAGGTACCAGAAAGACTGGACCGGATTTGCTGTCTTGATTCGCAAGTAACGAGAGATTAAGGTATTGAAAATTGTGACCCTGTTGGGGTGAGGTACCAGTGTCGATGTCTATCATCTTCAAATCAGCTCTAGAATTGGAAAGAATATTGGAATGTGTGAAATTTGAAGAGAATCGGATGCTCATTTCGCTTTTTATGAGAGTTATAATTATTCAAAATTTTGATTCGAGGTACCAGAAGGCGTTGTCCGATATATTCCATCCTCATCCCAGGTCTTGTGGTAATAAAAATATCGGAGAACATGAATTTTAAAGAGAATAGGATTCTTATTTTGCATTTTATGAGACGAACAATTATTCAACAATTTGATCAATTTAGGTCATGTATCTGAAGAAGTGGTCCGACATATTTTATCTTCACACTAGATATTGTGTTGATAGAAATATTATGATTTGCATAATTTGAGAAAAATTTGATACTTTTTCCCATTTTATGAGCGCCATAGTTATTCTAAATTTGGTCCCGGGTATATGGGCCGATATACCCCATCTTCAAATCAGATCATGTGTTAGTAAAAATATTATGATGTGCCGATTTAGAAAGGAATCAGATGCTCTTTTTTTATTTTATGAGTGTTTTGGTTATTCAAAATGTTGACCACTTTGTGGGGAGGTTTCCTGAAAGAGTTGTCCGTTCTATCCATTATTAATATCAGATCTTGTGCCATTCGAAATATTGAGATGTGCCTAGTTTGAAGACAATCGAATTCTTATTTCTCCTCTTATAAGAGTTACAATTATTCAAATTTTGACCATTTGTGAAGGTCAAGTACCTCCATTGAGGTCCATTTCATCACCTTACCTAGCCCTGATACAAAATATTAAAATATCTGCAAAGTTTGAACAAAATCGAATTATTCTTTTTATTTCTTTGAGTTAAATTGTTTTTTGGAAATTTTGATCTTTTGTAAGGGAAGAACCAGATATTGGCCATCTCCGATCTTGATCTAAGTTTGATAATAATATTACGATGCACAGATATGTGACCAAATCGAATACCCCCTTTGAGAGTTATCGTGCGCACCAGGCTAGATCAACTCCAAATATCCTGAAACGGATTTGCTGCAAAGAGATATAGGGTCTGAAACGATGAGGCGCATTTTGGTCGTATCAAATTATATATACCTTCAGTAGCCATATGGCTAAGGCTATAAAGATCCCATTGGGTATCCCAAAGATATCCGAGACATTGACGAAGACGTTAAAATGCAAAGATTCTAATTAATCTTAGTCCGAACATTTCAAAAAAGTTGGAAGAGGTGAAAAGTATTCCGTTTATTTATACTACTTTGCTATGGCGGGTTTCAAATCGCCGATATGTTTGTCATTTATTTTTAGTTCTCCTTTCATAATCAGCAGGATTTTTATAACCTTCAGAATATAATGGAGGGTATATTAAATTTGTCATTCCGTTTGCAACACCTCGAAATTTTGGTTGGAGACCCCAGCATAAACTTTTAAGTCGATTTAGCTAGGTCCGTATGTCTGTCTGTCTGTGGAAAACACGATAGACTCCACATTATTTAGCACAAAGATTTTTATTATATGCAGGATGATCGGTATTGAAAGTGGGCTATATTGGAACACATTTAGACATAACCGCCTCCAGATTTTCGGTTCTCTCTCTCTCTCTCTGCAAAAAATTTTCGCTACAGGCCTAATTGGTATAACCCTCATATAACGATATTTCGCGATTTTCCCACTAAATTAGATGTTAATATGGGTTTCATTATTTGGATCAGCTGAAACTTGAAATTTGGGGTTCTGTTAATTCCTTGCGGTGTTCGATTCTGATCCACTAATTTGCATAGCCCTCCACATAAAGGTACCTCCCAATTTTCGGTATTTTGAAAGTTATTACCACAATTTCCAACCAAATTAGAATATGATATGGGTTTCTTTATTTGGGTCATTTTTATAACCTCCACCATTCCATTAAGGGTATATAAGCTTTGTCATTTCGTTTGTAACTCCTCGAAATATTCATGATAGACCCTACCAAATATACATATTCTGGATGAGTGTTAAATTCTAAGGCGATTTAGCGATATCCGTCCTTCTGTCTGTTTGTCTGTTGTAATCACGCTATCTTTCGAACGTGTATTTTGCCAGTAGGCAGGTTAAGATTGTAAAAGGGTCGGTCCACGTTTTCGTATAGCTCCCATATAGTGGTACCTCCCGACATTAAGTATTTTAATGATTTTAGCGATATTATTTACCCGATTTTTTTCAAATTTCGTATTCGAAGTTTGTAATGGGTACTACAGCCTATGCCTAAAACTTGGAGTTTTTAATGATATTGGAATTTTTAATGATTTTAGCGACATTGTTTACCAGATTTCTTTAACATTTTATATTCGAAATTTGTAATGGGTACTAGAGCCTGTGCAAAAGCGTATGCATGTCTACGTCTTCGTATAGCATCCATATAACGGTAGCTCCTTTTATTCGGTATTTTGATGATTTTAGCGACATTTTTTTGAAGATCTTAATGGATACTACAGCCTATGACAAAAAATTACATATGCAGGTATTCGTATAGCCCCCGTATAAATGTTATCATTTAAACGATATCTTTCGGAATTTGTTAAAAATTTTCAAGTTTCTTCCAAATGATGGAGGGTATCAAAAGTTCGGCCAGGTGGACTTAGCTGCATTTTACCTGTTTTATTTTAATTTTATATTTAAAGTGAATAATTCTACTCTTTTCACTATTTCATTTTACTTTGATAAACATAGTGGTGGAGGATATAAAAAGTTCGGACCTTAAATCCCTTTTTACTTGTTTTGTAGAAGGGCTTTTGACAAAGGTCTTCTAGACATTGATTTGGGTCAGAAAAATGGTGGCCCCGTCCACAACATTAATGATTTTTCTAATTATGTGCTATACATTTGCTCTAGCATGTAGTAGTCTGTGAGCTGTCTCTTGATTATGTTAGCGGCAATAAGAAATCATATTCATTTACAATAAATTCATTTGGAGCTTTTGTTGTTTTGCGTTTTTGTTGTTGTTGTTTTTGTTCGACTTTATGCTACCAGATCGTTGCCGATTATCTGTGTGTATCGCTGACCATTCGATTTGAATGCCTGTGCCGCTGCCTGTCTTTCTGTTTGTCTGTTTGTTTAGCTTTTGCGGATTGTTTTGCAAAGTGGAGGAGAGAAAACTCTCTGTGTAATGCAAAGTGATTGAATTGTATTGAAGTGAATTTTCCGCAGCAACATTGTTGCCCAGCGGACGATGACAATCATTTTTCCAATTCAATTAATTTGATTTGCGATCGAATGAAAATTACATGGCGCCAATAATGGGAAGTGAATGAATGGCTGTAAAACGAAAATATTTTCCCAACCGAAAATCGGACATTGGAAAATTTAAGAAATTTCTTGAACAGAAAAATGTGTTTCCATAGCATATAGCAATACAAGAAGGGGGGTTTTGAGGGCCTGTTGTCCGGCGGCTCTGGAGTATTAACGACTTTTGATGGGGTTTGAATGCTACCTGTTATGCAGCTCTAACGTTAAAACGATGTTAGATGGGTTTTCCATGCCAAGACAATCTTTTGAGGCCCTTTGCTCAGAAATGGCCTGGCAATCCTTCTCAAGTTATAAGTCCTTCACAACCTAGTCAAATGTATATTCCTGTTCCCCTTGATCCCCTAAATAAACACTTAAATGTTTACAATTTTTTAAGCTTTATTAAATTAAGTGCTTTTTTGAAGAGAACTTTCTTCTTTGAAGAATAAATCATTTTCTTTCAATTCTTTTTAGTATGAACCGGGGGCCAAACGGTATTCCAATTAAACCAATTTTCCGGCACCAAGAAAGTCTAAAAAATGAAGGGTGGAATAGAAAACAGTGAGATCAACATCAAGTTTCGAAACTAAGAAGCTAAGCTTAATGACAGTGGACACGCGACAACAAAAAAGTCAACACAAGTCATGGCTATAAAAGACAAGGTTAATTTAAAATAGACAGGGTCATAATTAAACAACTAAAAGTGCTCAAGAGGCGGAAACTAAGAAAGCTGGGCATGCATGAAAACGTATCCATTGTTCAAATAAAAGCTCAAAAATAAATACATATTTGCAAAAGAATCCTCGAACTTACCACCACAATGGCAACAATTGATCCAATCAATGAACCACCCAAAACATCAGACCAGTGATGTTTGTAGTCGGAAACACGGCTCAAGGCGGTGTACCAGGCCAACATGATGCCGATAAATTGCAGAAAGTGACGCATCAGTTTGGAGCCACGCCATGTCATGCGGCACTGCAGATAAATCTGAATAGAAAAACAAACAAATGTATTTTAAATTATCTTTTCGCGGTTCAATTTCCAACTTACCGCCAAGTAAACCATGCCATAGAAGGTAAAACTCGAATGTCCACTGGGAAACGATAGGGAAACTTCTTTTAACATACGTTCGGAGGAACCAACACCAGCACAATGGAAATTTGTTATATATTTGCCTTGATTTATGGCATCGGCGCATGTAGTGCCATCAGCCATGATAGGCTGGCAGACCTAAAAAAGAAAAGACATTAATTAAAAACAAGTTATATATATGTAGGCTATACGAAGGCCTGGACCTGCAGGGACAATTTTCTGTCACAGGCTGTAGCATCCATTACGAACTTCAAATACCACATCTCAAACAATTTCGGTGGGTATTGTACCTAAACTCGTCAAAATACCGAATATAGGGAGGTACTGATATATGGGGCCTATACGAAGACCTGGACCCGCACAGACAGTTTTCTGTCACAGACTGTAGTTCCCATAACGAACTTCAAACACCAATTTTGAAACAATTCCGGTGAATAATGTCGCTAAAATCATCAAAATACTGAATATTGGTAGGTACCGTTATATGAGGGCTATACGAAGACGTAAACCTGCACAGACAATTTTCTGTCATAGGCTGTAATATCCATTACGAACTTCAAATACCAAATATAAAACAATTCCGGTTAATAATGTCGCTAAAATAAAAAAAATACCGAATATCGGGAGGTCAGTCTGTCATAGACTGAAGTATCCATAACGAACTTCAAAAACCAAAATTTAAACATTTCCAGTGAATAATGTCGCTTAAATCACAAAAAAAAAAAAAAAAAAAAAAAAACAAAACGAAAATAGGGAGGTACCATTATATGGGGGCTATACCAAAACGTCGACCTACATGGCCCATTTTCAATACCAAAAGTCCGGTTGGAAAAATATTTTATTCACTTACTTCATTTCGTTCGGAAGCTAGAGTTTTTTCCAAAGACGAACAAACGCTCTCCGCTCGTATTAATCGACCGTGACATCAGAATAAATGCCGAATATTAACGCGAAAATATTCTGGAGGGTGTATAAGGTCATGGGCACGCAAACATTTGGCCGCAGAAATTGGAC
This sequence comes from Musca domestica, assembly GCF_030504385.1. Classification (NCBI taxonomy): domain Eukaryota; kingdom Metazoa; phylum Arthropoda; class Insecta; order Diptera; family Muscidae; genus Musca; species Musca domestica. Next base: position 10,181,182 of record NW_026712230.1, on the reverse strand, counting down.
ATTCCAACAATCGCACTCGGCACGCGCTGCCTAAGAATGGTTACAAAATGAGGTTCCTCGCTTCATTTCCAGCGCACACTGGCCACCGAAATCTCCGGATACCAATCCGTTGGACTATTATGTCTGGATTATTTTGGAAAGCAAGGTTGGCACTAAAAAAATACCAAAGTGTCGATCACTTCAAGCAAGCGCTTCGTCGGGAATGGGCCAAAATACCACAGAGCAACATTCGAGCAGCGTGTGGACGGTCTCATTGACCGTTTGAAGGCCATAATTCGTGCCAAAGGTGACCAATTCGAACAAATCTAAACTTATTCTAATATTTGATGCTATTTTCGACATTTTTTGCTTTCATTTAATAAAATTTAAAAGAAAATGTAAAAATTATGGTGTTTGACTTTGTTGCAGGTTTTTTTATCTTACCCTGTAGACCTTTATTCCAAATTGAAGACTTCCAATTCTATCCATTTCAAATTTTAGACACTAACACTAACCCTAAAACCAAAATTTTCGATCACTATCCCCTCACCCATTACAAAATTTAGTACCATTTAGTACTTTTCGTGTACTTGCAGGGTGCATTTCGAAAAACACATTCTTTTTGGGGAAGTATATTTCTATTTTTCGCAACATTTTTGTCATTTCTCTCAAGACATAATTAAATACCAACCTATTGTTATTTTAACAGCAACACTTCGTACCGAACGAAAATTCATATCCGATTTAGTATTGAATATAGTTTCAATTCAAAACAAAAACAAATTGTGGGATGGATAACCAACCACCCAAGTAGCTCATACACATATGAGACTCCAATTGAAACTAATCCTGCCAGAGAAACAAAACGAATCGCATTTCATGTTAACACACAAAATAAAAATCAAAACAACGAAAGTATTTATGGACCTAATCACCGAATAAATGCCCACGAATACAATTCAAATAGACAGGAAATTTTGAAAGAAATTCCAGCCACCGGCCACAATTGCAGATTTCGATCAAATTGCATGGCATGAATACTCTCTCACACGCACACACATGGACCGGTGTGAACATACTCCGAAATAAATCTCAATAATGAATTTGTAAAAATCACAACCAATTTATGGCGACCGAAAAGAAACAAAATCACACCATTTTTCGAAGAATTGCAGCACACAAAAGATTTTTGCCAAAAGCGGCTTACCGCAAGATTAAAACTGGCCGCTTACAAAAAAGAAAAAAACAAAACACCAAAACTCAAATAGTGTGAAAATGTAAACCGAATTCTGCAACATAGTTTCAACTTGTGTGCAGCCATGTTCGGCAGGCACACGTAAAGACCAAAGAATCAAAACGAAAACATGGAGGAAATGTGGCCATTTACATATGTGTTACACATGTCGTGTTTAACATTTGAATGTGTGTTGCTGAGGTTGTTTTTTTGGTTTTCTATTTCGCAAAACTTCGATGCGAATTGAAACAATTTTGCATAAATGTTAACAATGTTAGGCAGTAGGAGATTAGATGGCAATAAGGTATGATAAGTGTTGGTAACTGAACGAAATCGGGATAGGGGTTGATTTGACATTAGAGGACCCTCAAGTGAGTTATTCTATGCCACTGAAGAGATCCCACAGTTTTAAGAACACATCTTCTTGGGACATTTTATATACAACATTTTTTTTTTTTTGAAATTTAGCGCTATAGCGATGCGAAAAGTACTAAATAGTACAAAATATTGGACCATGGGCTGAACGGGTAAAGCTTTCAAAATCTTAGGAAAGCTTTGACGAGGACCATTCATGGTGAGTAAATGTTTTCTAACGCATTCCTATAAAAAGTGTACGACAAGTATAAAATAGTATGGAGTATTGTGTCATGTGATGTATTGGAAGAACAACTGAAACTGAAATCTGCACAACTGACATATGATAACGCCAGAATTTTGAAAATTAGTACTATATAGATACGAAACATACTAAATAGTATCAAATAATGTATCATTTGCTATAAATGCCGCTTTAATAAATTCCGATAAAATACCGAATATTGAGTGAACCAATATAAGTAATTTCCTGCATTGCAAGTACCAAATTTGGATCTCTGCAAGGATGTTTCTTATATTTGCCGCCAATTTACAGCAAACTCGGTTTAAAATTGTAACGAAAACACGCAAAAAAAACCTTAAATCGGCCGGTGCCCTTACATGGGGCTAAACGTGGGCCAATGCTCCATTTTCAACACCAACACAAAATTGAAATTTTGAACACCTACTTCAAAGCGACTTGATCGAAAGTAGCGTGCAGTGGCCGAAAAATGGCTCGTGAGTTGAGCCATTTCTCAAAATTCCATTCGGCAAATATGGAAAAATAGGCTCGGAGTAAAGCCATCGAAATTCCAAAATTGCAAGAACTTACACCGCAACAGAAAGAAAATAGTTTCAAAGTGCAAAAGAGTTTCTTCGCTTTGCCGAATGTGATGAACTGTCGTAATTGGTTTTCTCCGATGAGAAAACATTCGATGTCCAGCAGTTTGTAAACAAACAAAATGATCGTGTTTACTTGCAAAAGAGGTCAGCTGAAAAAGCGCTGGCCATGGTGGGCTGCCATAACAAGAATAGTTACAAAATGAGGTTCCTCACTTCATTTCCAGCGCATAATGAACACCAAAATCTCCGGATACCAATCCGTTGGAATATTGTGTCTGGTGTCGATCACCTCATGCATGCGCTTCGCTGGAAATGGGCGAAAATACCGCAGAGCAACATAAGGACAGCGTGTGACTGGCCGTTTGAAGGCCATAATTCGTGATAATATGATAATGTGACCAATTCGAACAAATCTAAACTTATTATAAATAATTTGATGCTATTTCCGACATTTTTGCTTCCATTCAATAACATTTAAAAAAATGTAAAAATTATGGCGTTTGACTTTGTTGCGGTTTTTTTAATCTCACACTGTAGAATCTTTGGCAACGTTATTTACCCAAAAACAAGTCACCAAAGGGGTGGTTTTATCCCTTTTCAAGAAATTGTTAATAACTCTATTTAAACGGGGTCTTACAAGTCAAAACATTTCCCTTTTTTTGGGTTAAAGTCGTACTTTAATCACCTTCTGCAAAAATCTTCTACAACCCGTCACTGTAGGATATCATATCAAAGGAAAAAAATATTCTTCATAAAATTTAACTACAAGTTACCAATGAAGTAAATGTCTATTTCCATTATCAAGAAAAATTTTCCCCAAAAATGAAAATATTTCCTAATTCAATTCAATTTAATCTTTTGAGTTTATGCATGAAAGTAACATGAAACTTCGAATTAGACAAAAAGTATCAAACGAAGAAGAAATATTATACGCCATATCTAGCTAGATATAAGGGATTTTTCAAAAAAAAAATCGTCGAAAAATACAACTTAAATGACACCCGTTATATGAGGGATATACGGAGACCTAAAATATTAACTTTTTATAGGATGTAGTATCGATTCGGAGCTTCAAATACGAAACAATTCCCTTGAATATTGTCGCTAATATCATCCAATTTGAAACAATTCCGTTGAATAAAGTTACTAATATCATCAAAATACCGGATAAAGGGAGTTACCGTTATATGTGAGCTATACGAAGACGTGGACCTGCATAGACCTGCACTTTGTGGATTTTCAGAAATTTTCATTGTCAAATGTGGCTAATATCATGAAAATACCGAATATAGGGAGGTACCGGGGGCTATACCAAAACGTGGACCTATATAGGAAATTCTCTTCCAGGAAGTAATGTACTCAGAAGGAAAATGTGGCTAAGATCAAAATACCAAATATCGGAAGGTACCGTTATGTGGGGGGTAATGATATCGTGGACCTATATACACAATTCTCATACAGGCGGTAAAGTACCCACTAAGAACTCCATGTGTAGAATTTCAGACAAATCCATTGAAAAATGCGCCTAAAATCCTCAAAATACGAATATCAGGGGGTACCGTTATATGGGGACAATACGATATCGTGGACCGATATAGCCCATCTTCGAAACAAAAGACTGAGATAAAAGACTAATCTGTACAAAATGTTAGCTTCCTCTATTAACTCGTTTGACTCTAGCGTGATTACAACAGATCAAAATATATTTGAATATTTCAAATTTGGTACAGGGTTGCCCATATTCGACGGGCCCATGACTCTTTGGGCCCATTCCAATCGACGAGGCTTGTCCGCAGGCAACATTCTTTGCGTCAATTGAATTTTGTACGGGAACAAATGCAAATCAATGCGAATAATCCCTTGTAAAGTGGACCGAGCCATGCCCAACTGCTGAGAACGGCGTTTTTGGGATGTTCTTGGGGACCTCTCAACACTGGCTCGTACGGCAGCGATATTCTCGGCCGATCGCCTTGGTCGACTTTTATATGGCCTCTTCGGATTAGAAAGAGCCTTACCAGTCGAAAATTTTTCGTATAAACGCTTAATGGTGTTCTTAGAAGGCGCACTTCTCACATTTTTTAATGTTTTAAAAGCACGTTGAGTCGAATATGGGCAATTGACTTCTTCTGTTGAATGTAAATTTCAAATATTTCGCGTGGCGTGTATTGGTTCATGGTAAAAATCTGCTTGGACTGACGCTTCAAACGCGGTATGTCATTAAGCGATGTGACATCTCTGTCAAAAGCTATGGCGTTGCCAGATGGGTCCGTCGAATATAGGCAACCCTGTATATGGAGGTTGAAATGGGTACTTCCACCTATGACAGAAAATTATTCATACAGGTCTACATCTTTGTGTAGCCCCCATATAACGGTACCTTCCGATAGTCAGTATTTTAAGGATTTTAATTACGTTTTTCAACAGAATTGTCTCAAAGTTAGTACTTGGAGTTCATAATAGGCGCCACCTTCTCTGCAGATACTTGGCTATAGAGGTGCACGTTTTTGTATAGGACCCGTATAACTGTACCTCCAGATATTCAGTATTTTGTCTTACACTTTTTAATGGAATTGTTTCAAATTTGGTATTTGTACTTTATAAAAATGGGTATACAGGTCCATATTTTCGTATAAGCCCCATATAACGGAACCTTTCAATATCCGATATCTGGATGATTTAAGCTACATTTTCAACAAAAATTTCTTAAACTTGATTGCCGACATTCGATTTTTATACCCTCCACCATACTATGGAGGGTATATTAATTTTGTCATTCCGTTTGTAACTCCTCGAAATACTCATGTCAGACCCAACAAAGTATATATATTCTTGACCAGCGTAAAATTCTAAGACGATTTAGCCATGTCCGTCTGTGTGTCTGTCTGTCTGTCTGTTGTAATCTGTCTGTTGTAATCAGAAGGCTAAAATTTTGCACACATGTATATTTTGCCAGTAGGCAGGTTAAGTTCGTAAATTGGCCATGTAGGTCTAAGTTATCATATAGCGCCCATATAACGGTACCTCCCGATATTCGGTATTTTGATGATTTTAGCGACATTATTCACCGGAATTGTTTCAAATTTGGCATATGAAGTTCGTAATGGATACTACAGCCTAAAACAGAAAATAATCTGTGTAGGTCCATGTCTTCGTATAGCCCCTATATAACGGTACCCCCCGATATTCGGAATTTGGATGATTTTAGCGACATTATTTAACGGGATCGTTCCAAATTTTGTATTTGAAGTTCGTAATAGACACTGCGGCATAAAACAGAAAATGGGCCATGTAGGTCCACGTCTTCGTATAGCCCCCATATACCGTACCCCCGATATTCGGTATTTTGATGATTTTAGCGACATTATTTACCGGAATCGTTTCAAAGTTGGCATTTGAAGTTCGTAATAGATGCTGCAGCATAAAATAGAAAATGGGCCATGTAGATCCACATCTTCGTATAGCCCCCATATACCGTACCCCCCGATATTCGGTATTTTGATGATTTTAGCGACATTATTTACCGGGATTGTCTCAAATTTCGCATGTGAAGTTCTTAATGGATACTTCAGCCCATGCCAGAAAATTGTCTGTGCAGGTCCACGTCTTTATATAGAGCCCATATAACGGTAGCCCCTATATTCGGTGTTTCGATGATTTTAGCTACATTATAAACAGATTTTTCTTCAAGTTTCGCATTAAAATATTGTAATAACTTATGACAAAAATTGCTTATGCAGGTCCACGTCGTCGTATAAGCATTCGGTATTTTAAGATTTTAACAGAATTTTTAACGGATTTTTTTGTTTTTTTGGAAATTGCCAAATTTGTATCAAATGGTGGAGGGTATTAAAAGTTCGGCCCGGCCGAACTTACAGCTTTTTTACTTGTTAGATTTAAGTTTAAGATATTTTTGTTGAAAACTTAGCTTAAATCATCCAGATATCGAATACCTTAGGTTTCTGTGCTGACGTATCTTATCACTTTGTTCTAAGTTTTTTTACTTCCTATTTCATAGGATTAACCCATTATTTTTAAACTACTTGTAATGCAGGAGAAGATTTGTTTACATTACTTTTAACTGGATAATTCAAAGTTTTTGATGGACTATATACCCATTCAATAGTAACAGAAATTTAGTCCATACGGACTTAGAGACCATGACAATATACTTTTTGCAAGGTCTTCTCAGAAATATACGACCTTTCAAATGTCTTTTATACAGCATTTTGTGTTCGCAAGATTAAACCTTGCAGATGTCTCCGGTACTTTAGACAACCTCCCTGAACTGAATTATCCAATTTAACCGCAGAACTAAGTGTCTATAGAAAATTTCCTAAAATCCTAATTCCCCTCCACTTTCATGTTGGTACCTCCTATCTATGCCTAATGAAAATATGTACATTTTAATTATCGGTTAAAGGAAACAGTAGCATTGCACAATTCCCCCCAAAAAAAATACCACCAAATTGTTGCCGGCTAATGAATGCAAATGGAAAGAAAATTATCTCTTTTGTGGGGGTGGGGGTAAAGGCAGGGGACCACCAATGCCATGAATTCTGGTACTAGCCTTTGTTCACTTAACTTGCCTGCCGTCCATATATCCTAGTGTCTAAATGCCGATAGGCAGGCAACCAGGCAGCATGCTGCCATGGGCCACAAAAAATTGCCAAGAGAAACAAAAAACTAACACCTGCTGATTTTCAAACGTTTACTCAATCCAACAGCGAGAGCTGCGAATAGCACCACTGCCACCTCCAAAAGATTTATTCCTAACAATTTCGGTGCGATTATTTACATAATTTAGCATTAAATTACTGGCCATTGGCGTAATGCATTTCTGCGAATGTGAATTGATTGTCGCACATATGTATATACGAGTATATATTTGTTTTTTTTTTCCTCAATTTGGGAAATTTTATATTTCAATTTAATAAATCTAACAAAAGGAGAAACAACAACACTTTGCAAGATTTTCTTGTTGAAATGTCACCACCGATTGAGAGACGGGTGCGCCGGTGTTCTTGTCAGGTGAATTATTTACAATAATCACACAAATATTTAAATTTATAATTATTCGGTAATGGCGGATTTCTTATTTAAATGGACTCGCTCGCTTACCGCATTACGCTAATCTCGCTCTGGCGGACAATTATTTGCACAAAACCGACTGTCAATCAACTGGCCCAAATCGACAATTGAACATGGCTAACATTTAAAATAAAATTCAATAAATCTATCAGATTGCAGCAGCGGCAGCAGCAGTTTTTTTTGTCTGGTGTAATGGACAAAAATATTTTAAAGTTTCGAATTTATTATGCAAAAACAACATTAAATTATTTAACATTTACATGGCAAGTGTTTTAAGATTTGGATTTTTTTCGATATGGACAAGGGAGGAGTGGAAGTGGTACGAGTATGATGTTGTTTAACGGAAGTTTTAATGGAGAAATATTTGTTTCTAATACTTAGAAATCAATGAAATTGGAATAAATTCAAATGAATTGAAGATCATAGAATCCATCCTCCTCCTTAGATAATCTTCAAATTTATAAGGTTCGGAAATGCCTACTATTCTGTACATAGAAGCCCTATAGAATGATTCCTGAGACTACTCAGCAAAACTTCTTATTACCAAATAATCAGTTTTCTAACCAATTTTTGGTAATCACAACTACTTACAGACGTGTAATAAGGCTGTTTTTTTTAAATCGTGCTAAAAGCGTACCAAAGGACCAAAATGTACTAAAAATTTAATACTTTGTATTGTGCAAACGGATTAAGCTAAAGTTCTGAAATTTGAAATGAGAGTTACTGATGGAGTGCAGGATAGATGTACCAGCGGATCTATGGAAATTTGAATTTAAAGTTTACGAGAAGTTCTAAATTTAGAACATTTGGTACTAAACTTCTAAAATGGTACCATTTGGTATTATTTGAACTGATTGATATATGAAAATGGTTTTGAAAATTTTGTGTGCGAACTGTACTAAATGGTACTAAAATTTGGAACAATTTGCTCCGGAGTGCACTGATGAGGTTGGCATTTTGAAATTTGCTATTGGGGTCCCGCTTCGTAGTAGGTTTGTGATAAAAATGGGGTTTTGTGTGTTACCACCACACACCCTTTAGTATTTTTGTACACAGATACCATCAGCAATTTAAATATCAAATTTCAAAATTTTATATCCATCCCTTCATTCAATATCAAAAATAGTACCATTCAGTACTTTTCTACAATTGTGTATTGGGTGAACAAATAATGCTTAAAATCTGAAGTTTGGTATTGGGGTCACATGTGTAGCCTGGACATATGAAGGTGGCTTCGGAAATGTATATTATAATGGTATGAAAAGTACTGAATGGTGCTATTTTTGGTATAGGAATGAGGGATAGGGATAAGTAAATTTGATAAATAGATTACTGATGGTATCTTTGTTTGAAATTTCGTGGTGGTTGCGTCCTATATTTGTACGAAAGGTACTACATGATACTAAATTTAGTATTGTGTAAAGGGATAGGGCTGGAATCTTCAAATTTGATATTGAAGTCCCTTTCTGTATCTGAAATTGAGATATGGAGGTGGTTCCGGAAATGTGTACTATAATAGTACGAAAAGTACTGAATGGTCCTATTTTTGGTATTGAATGAAGGGATGGATATAAAATTCTAAAATTTGATATTTATATTACTGGGGGCCTCTGTGTTTGAGATTTGGCGGTGGTTTTGAAATACGTCCTATATTTGTACAAAAGTACTAAACGGTTCTAAATTTTGTATTGTGTGAAGGGATAGGGCTGGAGTCTACCAAATTGATATTGAAGTCCCTTTTTATATCTGGAAGTGAGATATGGAGATATGAGGTTGTGTACTAAATTGTACGAAAAGTACTGAATGGGACTTTTTTTGATATTGAATGAAGGGATGGATATAAAATTCTGAAATTTGATATTTAAATTGCTGGTGACATCTGTGTTTGAGATTTGGCGGTGGTTTTGAAATGCGTCCTATATTTGCAAAAAATACTAAATGGTACTAAATCTCGTGGGTGGGTAGAGTAAGAATCTTCAAACTTGATATGGAGGTCCCTTTTGGTATCTGGAATTGAGATATGGAGGTGGTTTTGGAAATGTTTAATAAAATTATATGAAAAGTACTAAATAGTACTAAATGAGGTATTGGGTTAAGTAATATAGATGATATATTGTCTCTGGATGCCTGTTAGTACCTGGAGATATAAGATATGGATGTAGTTTTGGAAATTTGTTCAATAATTGTTCGAAAAGTACTAAGTGGGACTAAATTAGGTATTGGTTGAAGGAATTGGTATCTGAAATTTGATATCGAAGTCTCCATTAGATCTGGGATAAGAGAAGGAGCTTGTTTTGGATATGTATACTACAATTGCATCGCTTTAGCTCGCCTAGAGAGGATCGCTTAAGGTCGCCCAAAGTGGATCGCTACAGCTATCCTAAAGAGGATCGGTTCAGCTATATGCTATACCTATAGGAGATCGCTTCTCAATGGGAATTTAGCTCGCCTATAGACAATCGATTCAATTCGTATTGGAGTCTTGCTTATAGAGATAGAGCGAGTCTCCAGCCTGCCAATGGAGAATCGACTCGCTCCGGCTCGCCTATAGAGATTCCCTTCTGCGCGCAACTTCCAACTCTGCTTCCCTTTGGCTTTGCTTTGAGACTTTCCCTTGTAACATATCTCTAAGATTATTTATTTCGTTGCCTGGTGTTATAATCTTGACCTTGAAAGAGTAATCTTTTCTTCAAATTATTATTGCTGCGTAATTTGAAGGACTCATTAAAAATTTGTGGCAATAAATGAAGCACTCTGAAATAATGGAACATGTGCAAAAGTCTCATTCTGATACTTTGTCACCGAAAACGAAAAAAATCCAACTCTAATTAGGGGTAAAAGCACTCATAAAAATAAGAACGAAAAACGATCTTCACTACGAAAGGGGGAATACCATCAGTCAGTCTGGTAGTCAGTCACTTATGTTCTTGACGCAACAAATGTTGGGAGAATTTTTGAAGAGTCTCGTAACCCTTCTTTATCCACAGCAAAAAAAAGAACGGGGAGTGCAAACAGAAGAAAGTGGAATAACCAAAAAACAAACGAATGAAAACAAAAACAGCTGGCGTCTGAATAAATAGACACAATGGGAATTCCTCCCCCTATTCCCTGAGTATGCGGCAGGGTAATCAACTTGAAAACAAACAATGCCAGTAACAACAAAAAAATAAATTAAATTACTTGCAGCGACCAACAAGTGTGGAACATTGTATCAGAAACTCCATTGCCTTGGAATTTCTGGGTCATAAAATTCAATTTTGTGTGAGTGTGTTTTTTCGATTTTCCAATGTTACACAATGTCTCTATTTTTATTGATGGAATTTTGAATTTTTGGTTAGCCATCAAACCATTTGATGGCCTAGACTATTACATGCGACATTTCCAAAACATTAGCTGGAGAACTTAAAATACAATCTATAAACTTCATGTAACCACATTGGAAAATGGAAATGTGTGCTTTGATGTGTGTGTGTTTCGGAATTCCCCTTCGCTCCCCGCCAACATAAAGTTAAATTTTTCTATTCTTGTATTTTAACACATCCATAAAAAGTTCTATTAAACTTCATTGTCGAATGTGGCCATTAGTCTGTAGAGCAGCTAAATCTGTTTGACATGTGTTACGGGGTTGGTAACATTTTTTTTTTTTTGAAGGGGATCCGCTTAATTTAAGTGGCTATTACAGTACTTTGTTTTGAAGTGGATAACAGACATGACCCAATGTGAAATATTTCATGTCTATTTTCTGAGATGGGAATGGGAAGTTTTTTCACTTACCGCAAAGAAATGTGGCCTCAAACGCCCAATCGAGTACTTGGCAATATCTGTCGTCAATTGGCCAACACCAGCTCCAAAGCCAAAGACTCCGATTTTCTTGTAGCACTGGACCAGCCATTCGGGTATTTCATAGTCCATAAAAACGTAACGTCTGCCAGTGTTATTGCCATTTGAGATTTTCTCTTGATGACGCGACTGGATTATTTCCACAATAATAATCTGAAAATAAATAGAAGTGTGAATTAAAAATAAATTAAAAAATAAAAAATTGAGACTATTTTAGGCCATTCCAAAAATCATATCAAGAACATTTTGGCAAAAATCGAACTAAAAATAATTTTGAATTAAAACTAATTTGGAATGATACTACATGTACGGTGAGCAACAAGTGTAAAATCGGATTAAGATGTATAACGAAGCTATATAAAAATCTGAACCGATCTCGATAAAATTCGGCAGAGGTATTTTCGAGCATTATGTGATGCACGGTATCAAATATAATTGTTGTGGAGTGCATATTACGCCATGTGAGGGACTTTAACACCACATCGGATGAAATCGAAACCAAAGTTTGAATTCCATTTGAGCTGATATTAGTCATTTGGTGCACAAAAAACATGAAAACGGATAAAGATATATATATGGAAGCTACATCCAAATCTGATCCGATCTGGGCAAAACTTGAAAAACTTATTTATGAGTTGTATCTGATATCTGGTATTAAAGATTATTGTTGTGAAGTGCATATTACTCATATGAGGGACTTAAAACCCCAAATCGGAAGAAACATATACATAATATACATAACCGATTTTCACCAAATTTGAAGAACTTATTTCTGGGATGAATTTAGTTGGAATCTCCAAAATTCAGTCCATTTGGGCTGATATTAGCAATTTGGTGCATAAAAAATCTGATATCGGATAAAGATATATATGGAAGCTATATTCTAATCCGAAGCGATCTCAATAAAATTTGACAGAGGTATTTTTGAGCTCTGTAAGTTATCTGGTACCAAATATCATTCTTGTGGAGTGCTTATTACGAGGGACTTAAAATCCCAAACCGGATGAAACATAATGTATTAGAAGTAAATACTAAACACTAAATTCAGTTGGATGTGCCGAAATTCAGGATTTTTGGTCTGATATTTGCCATGCACAATTAACCCGGCGGAATCGGCGGAAGATATGTATGGGAGCTATATCCGAATTTCAAAAGGCTACGTCCTTGGGCCAAAAAAATATTGTTTGTAAAATTTCATCTCACTTGAATAATAAATGCGACCTGCACCTGGACTGACATACATTAATCGACTCAAAAATTGATTCTATGAAGATTCACAAAAGTAACTACGGGTTTATCTCGCTTCCTTCTCCATGTTACAAACAATATCACAATAAATGCGAAATCAACATCTGATTCCATACAGACTTAGTACATCTCAATATTTCTAGCAACACAAGATCTGTTATAAAGATGGTAGGGATCGGACCATTCCTTTTGGTACCTCCCCCACAAAGCGTTAAAGTTTTGAATAATCAAATCGATTATAAACATATTTCAGACATCCCATTATTTCAACTAACACAAGATCTGTGTGAAGATGGGATATACTGGTCCACTCCTTCTGGTACCTCCCCCAGAAAGGTTCAAAATTTTGAATACCCATGAAACTCTTAAAACGCGAAATTAACATCCCATTGCATTTAGAATTGATATATCTCAATATTTCCATCAACACTAAATCTGTTATAAAGATGGGAGAGATCGGGCCATTTCCTTTGGCACAGGGTTTCAGATTTTGAAAAACCAAACGCCAAACCAAACCAAACAAGATCTGTTGTAAAGATTATATATCTGCGAACCCCTACTGGTACCTCACCCGCAGAGGGTCTCAATTTTCAATACTTCTATTTGTCATAACTTGCGAAACAAGTCAGCGATTCTTTACAACTTGCTATGTTTAAATATTGCTCTTAAAATAAATAAATTTTCGATTTTTGTAGTTATGCCCATACCAATATTTTTATTTGTATTATATGGAGTATGAAAATGGAATACTTCGGTCGACTACATCTGGTACTTCTTGCACAGTTTTCCTTTTTCTAAAAAAATATCACATATATCATATAAAGTGAAGCAAGTAAGCATTATAGTCCAACCCTGACACGTCGCAATATTTATATCATATTTATTTAGGTCTGATACGAAATGGCACATTCCTTAGAAATCTACTACATAGAGGGTCAACAATTTTGATAATGATAACAGAAGTCAAAATATATTTAAATAATCGAACGTTGGCTAAGGATATACAGGGTGAGATGAAAAAGCTGCTGTCATTTCTAAGTCACTCGTCCGACAGCTGTTAAAATTATTCCACTTACACCTCATTATATTGTTTACAAGCGTACAAAAGCATTTTGGTGAGAATTTTCCACAAAAAAATAGTTATTCGTGATGGAATTCAAGCGTGATTTCTTTATATTTGGCTGGAAAACTACAAATGGCTTCCGTTAGAGAACTCCAGCATTTAAATGTAAATAAATCTTTTGTGTCTCGTACCATCGCTCGTTACCGTGATATTGGTAGCGTAGCCCGACATCAAGGAAGTGGACGAAAGAAAACAGCAACATCAGCAGAAATGGTTCGAAAAGTAAAGAGGCGACTTGAGCGAAACCCGCGTCGCAGTGGCCGAAAAATGGTTTGTGAGCTGAACATATCGCAATATTCCATTCGGCAAATATTGAAAAATGAGCTCGGGGTAAAGCCATTGAAATTCCAAAAAGTGCAAGAACTCCCATTGCAATAGAAAGAAAATAGACTAAAAAGAGCAAAGGGTTGCTTCGCTTGGCGGAAAGTGGTGAACTACCGATGAGAAAACATTCGATGTCCAGCAGTTTGCAAACCAAACAAAATGATCGTGCTTACTTGCCAAAGAAGTCAGCTGAAAATGTGCACCTTCGGTTGGTCATCAGAACTCAAGCAATGGCCATGGTGATGGTGTGGGCCGCGCTAACAGCCGATGGTCGCACTCCGCTCGTGTTAATCGATCGTGGTATCAGAATAAATGCCGAAATATTGTAGCGAAAATATTCTGCAGGGTGTATTCAAGCTTTGGGCTTGCAAATATTTTGGCCGCAGATCTTGGACATTCCAAAAGGACTCAACACGCGCCACCCAAGAATAGTTACAAAATGAGTTTCCTCGCTTCATTTCCAGCGCACAGTGGCCACCAAAATCTCCGGATACCAATCCGTTGGACTATTGTGTCTGGAGTATTTTGGAAAGCAAGGTTGGCACTACAAAAATATCAAAGTGTCGATCACCTCAATCAAGCGCTTTGCAGGGAATGGTCCAAATACCGCAGAGCAACATTCGGGCAGCGTGTGATGGTTTCATTGGCCGTTTGAAGGCCATAATTCGTCGCAAAGGTGATTAATTAGAATAAATCTAAACCTTATCTAAAATTTGATGATATTTCCGAGATTTTTTGTTTTCTGATACGTTTCAACTGTTTTTATACCCTCCACCAAAAAAAATTTGGTGGGTATATTAAGTTCGTCATTCCGTTTGTAACTCATCGAAATAATTATTTTAGACCCAACAAAGTATATATATTCTTGATCAGCGTAAAATTCTAAGACGATTTAGTCCTGTCCGTCCGTCTGTCCGTCCGTCTGTTGTAATCACGCTACAGTCTAAACGAATTAAGATAGGAAGCTAAAATTTTGCACAGATCTATCTTTTGTCTGCAGGCAGGTCAAGTTCGAAAATGGGGTATATCGGTCCACGATATCGTATAGCCCCCATATAACGTTACCCCGCGATATTCGATATTTTGATGATTTTAGCCACATTTTCCAATCGTATTGTCTGAAAATCCACACACGGAGTTCTTTGTGAGCACTTTACCCCTGAAACGGAATTGTCTATATAGGTCCATATATCGGTACTCCCCGGTATTTTGATGATTTTACCCACATTTTTCAACGGAATTGTCTGATAATCCATACAAAGAGTTCTTTGTGAGTACTTTACTCCTGAAAGAGAGTTGTTTGTATAGGTCCACGATATCGTATATCCGCCATATAACGGTACCCTCTGATATTAGGTATTTTGATGATTTCAGCCACATTTTTCAACGGAATTGTCTGAAATTCCACACAAGGGGTTCTTTGTGAGCACTTTACCCCCTGACATAGAGTTCTCTATATAGGTTAACGATATCGTATAGCGGTACCCCCGTTATTCGGTATTTTGATGATTTTAGCTATATATTCCAATAGTATTCTCTGAAAATCCACACAAGGATTTCTTTGTGAGCACTTTAACCCCTGAAAGGTATTTGTCTATATAGGTCCACAAATATCGTATATCCCCCATATAACGGTACCCCCGATATTCGGGATTTTGATGATTTTAGCCACATTTCCCAATGGAATTATCTGAAAATCCACACAAGGAGTTCCTTGTGAGTACTTTACCAACAGACATAGATTTGTCTATATAGGTCCACAATAGCGTATATCCCCCATATATCGGCACTTTCCGATATTAGGTATTTTAAAGATTTTAACAGAATTTTCAATGGATTTTATTTTTTTGAATATTTTCTAATTCGTTCCAAATGGTGGAGGGTATTCAAAGTTCGACCCGGCCGAACTTACTGCTTTTTTACTTGATTTTTTACAATTTGTCGCAATGAGTGATAATCATTGGACAACTAAAAGTTCAAAAAAAAAAGAAGGACAAGGTATTTGTTTAGTATTTTAAGAATCAACTTCTTTACATGGCTTGTGAACTGCTAACATTGAACTCGCAAACCGCCTTGTTATCTGCGATCAATTAATCATTCGTCTAAGGTAACTCCTTCGGAGCAGAAATAATGAGGTAGCACTCACTTCGGCACCGTCTGTATGGGATGTTGTCGATTCGACAATTAACATTAACAATAATTGTAACGTCTAACTTTCAGAAACGAATATTACATAATGAAAGGGTAATGCAATCAACTTCTCATTTGAAAGCAATTGAAACCCATTATCCACTTTGTGGTTAACTTCTATCAAATGCATCCAGGTCATTAGAAGGCCAGCGAAAAAAGACGAAGTCATTTTCAAAACAAAACCCATAATTAATAATTAGAAATATTACACTTCACTTTTTTTTCATTTTGTTGGTTGGTTGGTTAGTTGGTTATCTAGAGCAGCAGCCCCACTTCGCCGTTTACAGCTGTTCGGCCACTTAAAAAGGTGGCTGACTAGCCGGGCGATAACAATGCAAGCTGTACATCACAAATTTGCTATGGATATCGAATAAAGGAATGCAATGATTTTGGAACCCACTTTAGCCTTGCTAAGAATAACAACAACAAAAAAACAAATGCATATAATTGTTTACTTTGCTACTAATGAATTTGACAGATAGTCTATCTGTCCGTCCCTCAACTGGTGGCATATTCAAATCCTTGATATGACACAATATGTGGCACAAGTACGTAGAAGCAAATGTTGCATTTTGTTGGTATTGTTTTAATTGAACAACGTTTGTGAGTGTGTGTGTGTGTGTATTTTGTAGTTTACTTTATAAGACATGACCTTTCCATAGTGAATTGTTGTTATTTTTTCGTTCGCTGCAATTGAAAATTTGTTTATAGAATACTCAAGTAATCAAGCGTTGAATGAATTGTCTTTTTTTCATTCGGGGAGTTTAATTTTAAAAAAAGGGAGACCTCAATTACCTCGAGGCACTTTATTGCCCCTTTGACAGACAAATGTAAGACGGCGAGTGTACCGCCTAGTGCCACACACTCGCCCCCGTTCGTGTTGACAAACATATGCTTTGGCAGCTGCACGTTGTTGGTGGTGGCAAAGGACGTGTGTTTACAAAAGAACAAAAGGATGAGACATTATACTATTTGCCAATAGAAATGTAAGCTACTTTGTAATTGTGGTTTAATTTTATCGATGTGTGGCGGGAGAGCCAGATTCAATTGCTAACCAAAAACCACTGAATAATGAATTTCCTTACCAAATTTTTGGAAGTCGTAACTGCTTAAAAACCAACCCACAGACTCGTTATTTTTGCAAAGACTTTTTAAAGGAACAAGTTAAATAGTATAAGACGGTTTTGCCGACAGATGTATACCCTAACTAAGTATGATATAAACATTGCGACGTGAAGATTTGGAGTATATTGGTTACTTCCTTCACTTTATATAAGACATGTGACAATTTTTATACCCTACACCACAAGGTGGTCAGGGTATTATGTCTTTGTGCATTTGTTTGTAACAGGCAAAAGGAAACGAGATAGACCCATAGTTCCTTTTGATGATCTGCATAGAAACACATTCTGAGTCGATTTATGCATGTCCGTCCGTCCGTCTGTCCATGTGTTTTTGTAAACAAAGTACAGTTCGCATTTATTGCCCTATCCAGATGAAATTTTCCACAAATCATTTGTTTGGCCCAAGGACGAACCCTATTGAAATTGGAGATAATCGGTCAAAATTTAGATATAGCTCCCATATATATCTTCGTCCGATTTGCCTTTTATTGTGCACCAAACGTGTAATATCAGTCCGAATTGTGTGGAATTTTGCACGTATGATCAGAGTGGACCTGAAAATAAGTATGCCAAATTTGATCGAAATCGGTTCAGATATAGCTATAGCTCCCATATATAATGTTCATTCGATTTGCTATTTTTGTCCTCCGCAGCCGTAATATGCACCCTGTAACAACAATATTTGGGGAAATATATCAAATACAGCTCAGAAATACATTTGCAAAATTTTATCGAGATCGGTTCAGATTTGGATATAGCTCCCATATATAACTTCGTCCGATTTACCTTTGATTGTGCACCAAACGTCTAATATTTGGCCAAATTGGATGAAGTTTGGCACTTACGGCCGAATTGAGTCTAGAAGCTAGTATGTCAAATTTGGTGAAGATCGGATCAGATATAGCTATAGCTCCCATATATACTGTTCATCCGATTTGTCATATTTGTTACCCACAGCCGTAATATGCACTCCAACGAGTGCATACCCACGATATTCAGGGAAATATATCAAATACAGACATATCTTTGCCAAATTGTTTTCAAGATCGGTTCCGATTTGGATATAGCTCCCATATATATTTTTATCGGATTTCAAATTAATTGTGCACCAAATGGGCAATACAAGTCCGAATTTAAAAGATACAAATGCTTCGGCACATTTAGTCCTTTGAATTTTAAATTATAATCATATCGTGTATGATTGAATTCTCCCGTAAAAACTTTTAATTGTTGTGCGCAGTTCTACTAAATTAGCAAAGTGGTGTAGGGTATCATAAAATCGGCCCCGACCGACTTTAAGACTTTCTTTACTGGTTAGAAAATGTCAAAATGTGTTTGAGGTACCATATATAGTCGACCATTTTTCGATTGTCATTTTTCGATGGAAATTCGAAAATTTTGGCCCTTTTCTCTGGAAGGTACTAGAAGCAGTGGACCGAAATATTCCATCTTCACAGCAGATCTGTGTTGTGTTAAATAATGGGAAGTGTGAAAATGAAGAGAACCGGATGTTTATTCTGGATTTTACGAGCTTCATATCTATTCCAAATTTGGACCTTTTGTGGGAGAGGTACCAGAAAGAGTGGACCGATACATCCCGTCTTCACAACAGATCTTGTGTTAGTAGAAATAAAAGGATGTGTGAAATATTAAGGGAACCGGATTTTTATTTCGGATTTTATTATCGTTTTGGTTATTCAAAATTTTGACCATTTGCGGGCGAGGCACAAAAAGGAGAGGACCTATATATTTTAACTTTACACAAGACCTTGGGTCAGTACAAATTTTGTGATGCGTGTACTTTGAAGACAATCGGACTCTTATACTAGATGGAGTGGACCGATATTGCCCATTTCCGACCTCAATCTAAGTTTTATAATTATATCACGATCTAACAAGTTTGGACCAAATCCGGAACTTCCTTCGAGAGTTATCGTGCGCACCAGCCAGCCAGCCAAACGGACGGACGGGTATCGCTAGATCGACTCCAAATGTCCTGAAACGGATTTGGTTCAAAGAGACCTAGGATCTAAAAACGTCATTTCGATGTGGCACGTTTAGACCACATCAAAAGATATAGGTCGCATTTATTATCCGATTGAAATGAAATTTTGCAAACAATACTTGTTTGACCCTATTGCAATTGGTGATAATCGGTTCAAATTCAGATATAGCTCCCATATACATCTTCAAACGACTTCGGCCAATATCATCAAATGGTCAATAACAGTCCAAATGACCTGCATTTTGGCACATCCAACCCAGAATTCGGTCGAGAAGCAAGTACATAAGATGTTGAAAAAATCGGTTTTGGTATAGCGATAGCGCCCATATATATGTTTTATCCGATTTAGGGTTTAAAGTCCCTCACACGCGTAAAATGCACTTCATAAGCATGATATATGGTGATATATCATATACCTCTCGCAAATACATATGCCAAATTTTATCAAGATCGGTTCAGATTAGGATATAACTTCCTTTTATATCTTTACCCGATATCAGGTTTATTGTGCACCAAATGACCAAATAGATTGAATTTTGGCAATTTCAAGTGAATTCATCGTAGAAACAAGTACTTCACATTTGCTGAAAATCGGCTCAGATGTAGCTAAAGCTCCCACATATATGTTTCATCCGATTTGGTGTTAAAGTCCCTCACATGCGTAATATGCCCAATTTGAATAGATTTTATACCCTCCACCTTGGAAAGTAGGGTATATTAACTTTGTCTTTCCGCTTGTAACATCCGTAAATATTCGTCGAAGACCCCATAAAGTATATATATATTCATTATCAGCATAAAATCTAAGTCGATTGTCTGTCCGTCTGTCTGTTGAAATCACGATACAGCCCACATTATTTGACGTAAAGCTTCAAAATTTAGCAGAATAATTTGTACTGTGTCTAGAATGGTTGGTATTGAAAAATTTTTTTTGCCATATTTTTTCACGGATTTGTCTGAAAATTGGTATTTGTAGGCCATAATGGGTCTTAGTTCGTATGGCGAAATATTGTATGTATGGGTAAACGCTTTGGTATAGCCCTCATATAACGGTACCTCCAGATTTTTGGTATTTTGATGATTTTTGCTGGGGATTGGATTGGTATTTGTTGGTCCTAATGGGTTCTAGCTCCGTTGCCGTTCACGTTTTTGTATAGTCCCATATAGCGGTACCTCCCGATATTCGATATTTTGATGATTCTTCCAACATTTTCCCACGAATATGTCTAAAAATTGGTATTGCATTCTAATGTTTCCTTTACCCTAAGGTGGAGGGTATTAAAAATTCGGCCCGTTCGAACGTTATGTTTTTTTTACTTGCTTCATATTCATCCGAATTTTACCATTTGGTGAAACTTGATTTGGTATATCTATCGAAGTCACATTATAAACTATATACACTATGAACTATATCGAAGTCATATTAAGCCCTATACAGCAATGTTATTTGGTTCATAGTTGGTATGATCTACTTCATTTAAATTCCCAATATAAACTTTTTTTTAAGGGAGCTCTACAAAATACGAATAGTGGTGTAGGGTATCATATAGTCGGCCCCGCCGACTTTTGACCTTTTCTTACTGTTTTTTGAAACTTAAAATATCCCAATACTTATACCAACGCAAAATCTGATGTTAATATGAGATCTATTGTAACACTCCTTTTGATACCTTCCCCACAAAAAGTCAATATTTTGAATAATTATAAGTCTCTTAACATGCGAATATTTCTATCAACCCTAGTTCCAATTTGAATATTGGATATGACGGTCAATATTTTCAAAAAAAAAAAAAAAAAAAAAAAAAAAAAAAAAAAAATTAAATAAAATAAAATAAAACTTATATAAAATGGAGGATGTAGTCCAAACATGGCCCCTAGATGTGAAGGGAACAAAATGGACCACTCCTTCGGTATTTCGTCCATAACTGAATAATTTGAATAATCATACGCAAGTCAAGCTATATTTCAATAAACTGAAATTGGCTAAGGTTGCACACCCGTCGGCAAAACCGACAGATACTTTTATTTGTGTCTATTAATGTGGACTTTTCGTTAACGAAGTGTATTACATTGATTGATTCCCCGCGACTTTGATCTTTTCCTCATAAATCCAATTTCTTCATAAATACAATTTCACAATTGAATTCATAAATTTTCCAATAACCACACTTTTTCAAAACAATTCATGATTACAAAATCATAAACAATCAAATAGAGTGTATATCATTCGATTCGACAATACATCAGTCGGGCAGATGTTTGAGATATAATTTCTTGGAAAACACTTTGGAATTTCATCAATTCACTTGGTGTAAGTGTCAGCGTCGATGTACTCACCACCGGCGGGCGAGAACTGAATCGAAAAGCTTTCAAATTATCTTCATAATTTACACATTTCTATTTCGAAGATAACATTTTTCATGTTGAGGGGGGAACGAAGAAAGAGGGTGCGCGTTGACCTCCCCTTAAATTAAACACTTGTTAAATTTCAATTCGAAAAAATAAATAACATTCAAGTGCAGTCAGTGGCGGCGAATTGCAAACATATGGATGGCATTTTTCGTAATACGAGGTGACCCAATTTCATATTTTCTCTTCGCCTATGTCTTCTTGGCGGTAAAAATTCTCAAGCAATTCATAAACACTTAATTTGCTTACGAAATATTGTTCACAGCACCATCTCAGCTTTTGATGAAGTTATTTCGAAAATTTATTCAAAACAATTTTCAACCAGTCATCAATAGGAGGGTGAAGATGTTAGGCTGTTAAATTGAATATTTCGTTGTGTTTTATGAACTTTATCGAATATTTCATTCATATGGTTAATGTTTCGATAGCTACGCAGCCTTTGTGATAACACCGCCATGTGAGAGCAGAACTAGAAGATAGGCTAGAAAATACATATGCCCACGCTGCAATTGTGTGGCCCTTTTCACAGCTGTCAGGCCCCAACCGATTCAAGTATTTAACATTTTTGTTGTTTTTATTTCGAATTTGATTTCCAGTTTTTTCATTTCTTTTTTTCAATTGATTTTTTGTTTTCTTTTGGGAAATCTCATGGACAATTGTATCAGACAACACCTCGTAAACAATTTTTAATATTATATTATATTCTTAATATTAAAAATTTTCAAAACAACACTGTTGCTGTTGTCATAAATTTGTTAAGTGGTGATGTTTAAAAAAACCTCTGTTATTTTAAATCGTTTGTTTGTTATTTTTTTATTAATTACCGTATATTGCTCTGATATTTTTTTTGCTATAACATTTGAATTTTATTTAATGAGAGAGGCTATGTGGAGGCTTATTACATAATGTCGGGAGTGAATTCGAATAGTTACTCGAAAAATTCATTTTTCGTACATCCTTCAAAAGACGCAAGACTCAAATAGATAAAGGATTTTCACAAAACGCTATTGAAAATTCATCGCTTCTTCAGATCTTCTGAGATAAGTTTATTAGGTCTTCTATGGGAAGTTTCCGAGATCTTCCATAAAAAGACCTTCTCGTTTTCTAAGTGAATAAATCCAGGACGAAGTTCTAAAGGTCGTCTTTAAGATAACTTCCAAGTCATCTAACATGAGAAGGATTCGAGTCTTCCGTGTATGGATTACCAAGTCTTCTTTGACAAATTAGTCCAGCCTATGAAAACCTTGCGGTTTTCAATGTGAGACCTCCAGGATTTGTATAAGAAGTTCTCCAGGAGAAGACCTTCGGGTCTTCAATGAGAAGATCTTCAGGACTTTAAAGAGAAGACCTTCAGGTATTCAATAAGAAGACCTCCAGGTCTGCAATAAGAAGACCTCCTGGTATTCAATAAGAATATCTGCTGATCTTCTGTGAGACAACTGCGCGCGCTTTTGTGTGAAAAGACCTCAAGCTCGTATGTGAGAAGACTTCCAGCTCTTCTGTGAGAAGACTTTCAGCTCTTCGATAAGAAGACCTTCAACTCTTCGGTGAGAAGACCTCCAGAATTTCTACGAGAGAAGACCTTGCCAGCTCTCTTCTATGAGAGAAGACCTGGCCAGCTCTTTTATGAGAGAAGACCTCGCCAGCTCTTTTCTATGAGAGAAGACCTCACCAGCTCTCTTCTATGAGAGAAAACCTCGCCAGTTCTTCTATGAGAGAAGACCTCGCTAGCTCTCTTCTATGAGAGAAGACCTCGCCAGCTCTATTTTCTATGAAAGAAGACCTGTCCAGCTCTTCTATGAGAGAAGACCTCGCCAGTTCTTTTATGGGAGAGGACCTCGCCAGCTCTTCTATGAGAAAAGACCTCTAGCTCTTCTATGGGGAGGACCTCGCCAGCTCTTCTGTGAGAAACCTCCACGTCCTTTATGAGAAGAAGTCCATTTCTTCTATGAGAATACCTCCAGCTCTTCTGTGAGAAACCTCCAGGTCATTTATGAGAAGACGTCCAGGTCTTCTATGAGAGAGGACCTCGCCAGCTCTTCTATGAGAGAGGATCTCGCCAGCTCATCTATTAGAGAGGACCTCGCCGGCTCTTCTATAAGAGAAGACGTCTAGTTCTACCATGAGAAGACCTCCGGATCTTCCATTAGAAGGCCTCCGGGTCTTCCATTAGAAGATGTACAGGTTTTCCATTAGAAGACGTCCAGGTCTTTCATTAGAAGACGTCCAGGTCTTCCATGAGAACACCCCCAGGCCTTACATGAAAAGACCTCCAGGTCTTAAATGGGAAGATATCCATGTCTTCTATGAGAAGACCTCCGGAACTCATTAAATACACGAACTTTTGAACTCATTAAATACGCGATTTTTCCGTAAACATTTCTCATACGGTTTTTATCAACCTCCATTAAGTTCTACCCGTTGTTTAAACAATCCATATAAACAAAATAATATTCCAAATATATATACAACAATTTTCCAAATTTACGATCACAATTTCGTACTTACCACAACAACAGGAAGCACCAGACCAATTAAATACAACAAGAAATTATTGATTGTGGATTCTTTGAAAGGATGCATCAGCGATTCATCGTCACAAAAGAAACCGCGTTTATACGACTCGCCCCACAGGAAAAAGCACAGAATGGGGAAGAGAACTGCAACGATAATAAAAAGCAAAACAAAAAACGAAATTAACAACAAATGAAAACAAACAATTAACTAAAAAGAAAACTTAATAAATATTTTGACAGCCGCATTAACTCCGCCAACCAATGCACATCAGGGCTGGAGAGAAGAACATTTATAAATTGTTTGTTTACAACATTAAAACAACAACAACCAAAAAGCTGGGAAGGAAAACAGTTTTTAAGGCAAAACAAGCTTTTGTGCTTTAGTGTTTCGAATTGTAAAGCAACAAATTAAGTCATAAAAATCTTCATTGATCAACTTCCTCAATTAACTAATTGGACCGAATAGTGGCGATTGGCAGGGGGAAAATGAAACGTTTATGCTTTTTCAGCCGAATCGACCACACATCCAGCCGGGTTCCACTGCCCAAACTTTGATGGGATATCTTTTTCAGGGAATTTTTTTATTGTGCTTTTTTTTCTTCGGTTCCGTTGATGCATTTTTCATGTAAATAAGGAAGTCGTGGTAGATATGTGGAATCACTTTTTTAATATTATCCAGAAATTGCTGGACTGGCTGGCTAGAGTAAACAATTTGTTCTGCAGCTATTTTTAAACAATTCCATGACAATACGATTTGAGTTTTTTCCTTTTTTTTTTTTGAAAGGCAATGATGCAGCATCGTTTTTTATTTTCGTTACACTTAAAGAGTCAATTCCAAGGATCCACACTTGCCGCCATATGGCAAGACAAGTGTGTGTGTGTGTCCATGTGTCTAATTTCCAAGTGTTTAGAAATAGGATCTCAAGCATTTCATATTTCAAAGTGACAAAGTTGGAAGCGAAGAACGATCTCAATCGGCGGATGTTGAAAATTATTGGTAATGAGGCGTCAAATTGTCTACGACTGTCTAGTCCGGAGATTTGCTTAAGAAATTGGAGATTTGATTTCATCTCTTTTCTCAAGATCTATGACAATTAGAAAAATAAGTTCCCACAATTGAGTAGAAAAAATGAAGACAGTATCTAATAGACTGTTATATGTTCTATTTATGATTTTATGGGACATAAATTCACAGTTTTGGACCACATTTATATAACAATCGGCAATTTTTGGGCTATGCCAAAACTTAGATATACAAGTGTTGAGAAGTACCATATGACTCCTAATAAATGAAACACGGACCTTTATGAACAATTGTCGGGCTATACAAGAATGTGTACCGATATTGTTTTTACGTTTTTTGAGCTTTATCTAAACTTGGACCGTTAAAAATATTTCCCAACATAGAACCCAATTAAAATTTTCTGAACTTAACAAAAATTTTCGGAACTTATCGATTTTTTAAGCTGTATCAAAAAATGTTATGCTTAATCAATCCCTATATAAACAAGTGAAAAATAAAAAATGGTAAGTGCGACCGGGACGAACTTTTAATACCGTAGAACATATCGAAGGAAATTAAAAAATTTCAAAAAAAAATCCGAAAACTACCACTTAAATGAAAACAGTTTTATGGGGACTATACGAAGACGTGGACATGTTTACGAAATTTTTTGTCATAGGCTGTAGTGCCCATTACGAACTTCAAATACGAAATTTGTTACAATTACGGTGAATAGTGTCGTAAAAATCATGAAAATACGTAGTATCGGGAGGTACCGAAGATGTGGACCTGCGCAGACAATTTTCTGGCCTAGGTTTGAAACAATTCCGGTAAATAATGTTGCTGAAATCAGCTATACGAAGAAGGGGACCTGCATATAAAAATTTTTGTCATAGGCTGTAGTACTCATAACGAACTTCAAATACCAAATTTGAAACAATTCCGTTGAATAGTGTCGCTAGCATCGTCAAAATGCCGAATATAGGGAGGTACCGTTATATGGGGACTATAGGAAGACTTGGACTTGTATACAAAATTTTTTGGCATAGGCTGTAGTACTCATTAGGATCTTCCAGTACGAAATTTGAAACGATTCCGGTGAATAATGCTGTTGAAATCATCAAAATACCGAATATGGGGAGGTTCCGTTATATGGGGGCTATGCGAGTACTTGAACCTGCATACAAAAATTTTTGTCATAGGCTGAAGTACCCATTACGAACTTCAAATACGAAATATGAAATAATTCCGGTAAATAATGTCGCTAAAATCATGAAAATACCGAATATCCGGAGGTACCTTTATATGGGGGCTACACGAAAACGTGGACCGACGTGGCCCATTTACGAACTTAACCTGCTTTCTGGTAAACAATGCATGTATGCAAAATTTTAGCCTTTTATTTCAATTCGTACGAAAGACAGCGTGATTTCAAAAGACAGACAGACGGAAAGACAGACAAACAGACAGATGGACATCGCTAGATCGTCGTAGAATTTTACGCTGATCCAGAATAAATATACTTTGTAGGGTGTTTTATGAATATTTAGAGGAGTTACAAACGGAATAACAAAGTTAATATACCCTCCATAGAATGATGGCGGGTATGAAAAAGCTATTAAGTTCCGGGCCGAGCCGAACTTTTTATACCCTCTATAATTTGGAAAATAACTCATGTAAAAATATGACTGTAAATGCCGAAATTCCAATATTCGGGGTGTGCGTTACTCCTACTATCGGGAGTGACCAATCCAAATTTCATAAAATTCTGTAAAAGTCTTGGCTACAATCAAAACAGCGAATATCGGGAGCATAGGGGCCCGATAGGGAAAATTGTTCTACATAAGCAGAAGGATCCATTGTGGAATCCCAATACTGATTATACCCTCAGCCTTTTGGCTAGTTTTACCCAAACCAGTCATATGGCTAGAGAGGGTATATATCATTTGATATTGCCACAGCGTGCCTCATTGAAATAACGATTTTAGACCCTAGTTTTCTTCGGATAAAATCCGATTTAAGACACTTGGAGTCGATCTAGTCGGTGTCTGTCCGTCCATAACTCTCGAAGAGGATATCGGATTTAGTCGAAACTTGGTACATCGTAATATTATTATCAAACTTATATCGAGTTCAGAGATGGGCAATACCGATCCACTGCTACCTTTCACACAAAATATCAATTTTTTTCAAAGAAAATAATTTACTGCACAGAAATAGGAAGGATAATCCGATCTTGCCCCAACTTTGCAAATCTTAATATTTGTATCAGTGCTAGTTTAGGTGCGAAAATGGTCCATATCGGCCGATCTTTGAATACCCTCCACCATTTGGAACGAATTTGGCAATTTAAAAAAAATCGACATAGAATTTTATGCTGATCATGAAAATATATAATTTTTGGGGTCTAAAATGTATCTTTCGAGGTGTTACAAACGGAATGACAAACCATACAATGGTGGAGGGTACGAAATAAAGTAGGTTAATAAAATTTTACTCAAACGTGTATTATGTTTGCAGGACTTTTGGTATTGAAAATCGGTCATGTAGGTGCACGTTTTTGAATAGCCCCCTTAAAACGGCACCTCTCGATATTCGGTATTTAGACGATTTTAGCGACATTATTCACCGGAATTGTTTCAAATTTGGTATTTGAAGTTCGAAATAAATAATACAGCCTATAACAGAAAATTGTCTGTACAGGTCCACGTTTTGGTATAGCCCCCATGTAATGGTACCTCTCGTTATTCGGTATTTTTTAGCGACATTATTCACAGGAAATGTTTCAAATTTGGTATTTGAAGTTCGTAATGGATAATAGAGCCTATGACAGAAATTTGTCTGTAGAGGTCCACGTTTTGGCATAGCCCCTATATAATAAAGCCGCCCTACATTCGGTATTTTGATAATTTAGCTACATAATTCGCCGATTGTTTTCATGTTTGAAAATTGAATTTTGTTATGGCTTATAACAAAAGTTACCTATGCCGGTTCACATCGATGTATGACCCTAATATAACGGCTACATTCGGTATTTTTAAGATTTTATCGGATTTTATTTTTTTGAAAATTGTCAAATTCGTTCGTTACCGTTGTTTTTTTGACTTTTTTCATAAATTTTATGCTTATGGTGTTCAAAAAATGTCAAGTGTAGTACAAAAAAGTGTATAATATTAAATACTACAAAGAGCTCTTAGAATTGCATACAACATAGCAAACTCATTCGTTATATCTAGCATTTTAATGGCTGGGGAATATGTTTCCCATTTAATAGCCAGGAAATATAACATTTCTCCATATTTAATGCCTTAAAAACTTAAAGTAATTAGAAGTCATTGTAAATCATAAAAATTAATTTTAATTTTAACACTAAATAAAATCTTAATTGGCATTCAAAACCATTTGCCAAAACTATCATCATCATCGCCTTTGACATTGTCATAAAAAGAAGGCGACGCCAATTAATTAAGCAAAACATAAAAATTGAATTCCAAAAAAAAAAAAAAAGAATATTTCCAAACATAACTTTGACATTGCTGCAATGCCTTGAATTTATTCCAAATACCGGCTGTTTGCCACCACTCCAACGCTTTACTAACTTGAACTGCAGCAAGTTCTCCAAACTGAGGCAACACAACAACAACTACGACGACATCTGCCAGAGAAGGTTGCGCCAGTCATTAAACTGGAATACGGGGACCCTTAGAAAATTCAACAATTTCATACAACATGTAAATGGTGGGGTATGTTCTTTGCTTGTCGCCAACAACAATCATGGATGCATGTAATTAAAAGAGCATTTGGAGTTTGTGAAAGGAACAGAACACCACCCCACCCCATACCAGACATACACTGGGTTGCGCACTTACGTATTTCATGCTACAATTGTTAATTGTTGGGGTGGATGGGAGACGTTTGTCTCCTCTATGGGTCTCTACTTAATAGGACAACATTTTTAGAGTTGAAAACTAAAAAGCGAAAAAAAACATTGTTCAAATTGTGTGGGTGACTGCCATCAGAATTGTTTGATGCGTTAGTTGGTTGCAGCCATAAATTTCAATTGAGCGTAATACCTGCAGAATTGTCTGCAAACAAATAAAAGGCAATGTGACAAACAACAAGAAAAACTCAGCTGGTTTAAAGCTATTACGGCTTCCACCAAGGGGAGACCTTGAAACAATAAAAATACCTCAAATCGAGGGAAACTACTACAAGCGATAGGCCCATGAATTATATTCAAAACTAGTTTAAAAGTTTCAGCCGGTGTTGCGATGAAAGCAAAAAATGTCGGAAATAGCATCAACTTTTAGAATAAGTTTAGATTTGTTCGAATTGGTCACCTTTGGCACGAGTTATGGCCTTCAAACGGAAAATGAAACCCTCACAAGCTGCCCGAATAAAGCTCTGCGGTATTTTGGCCCATTCCCGGCGAAGCGCTTGCTTGAGGTGATATTTTTTAGTGCCAATCTTGCTTTTCAAAATACTCCAGACCCAATTGTCCAACGGATTGGTATCCGGAGATTTTGGTGGCCATTGTGGGCTGGAAATGAATCGAGGTATCTCATTTTGTAACCATTCCTGTTGGAGTGGCCAATTTCTGCTGTCAACATGTTTACGTGCCCAAGGCTTTAATACACCCTCCAGAATATTTTCGCGTTAATATTCGGTATTTATTCTGATGCCACGGTCGATTAATACGAGCAGAGAGCGACCATCGGCTGTTATGGCGGCCCACATCATCACCATGGCCGGGGCTTGAGTTCTGGTGGCCAACTGAAGGTGCACATTTTCAACTGACCTTTTTGGCAAGTAAACACGATCATTTTGTGTTGGTAAACAAACAACGACTGGTCTCTCATCGGAAAGAAACAAATTCGACAGTTCAGCACTTTCGACAAAGCGAAGCAACTCTTTAGCTCTTTTGAGTCTGTTTTCTTTCTGTGGCGGTGTAAGTTCTCGCACTTTTTGGAGTTTCAATGACTTTACCCCGAGCTCATTTTCAATATTTGCCGAATAGAATATTGCGATATGGATTTCGACGGGGATTTCAATCAAGTCGCTTCTTTACTTTTCAAACCATATCTGCTGATGTTGCTGTTTTCTTCCGTTCACTTCCTAGACGTCGGGCTACGCTACCGTATCACTGTAACGAGCGATGGTACGAGACACAAAAGATTTATTCATATTTAAATTCTGGAGTTCTCTAACTATAGCCACTTGTTAGGTTTCCCAGCCAAATACAAAGAAATCACGCTTGAATTCCATCACGAATAATTTTTTTCTGGAAAATTCTCACCAAAATGATTTTGTACGCTTGTAAACATTATAATGAGGTGCCACTGGAATAATTTTAACAGCTTTCGGACGAGTAGCTTAGACACCAGTCTGAAGTTGATTGCAGTTATTTCATCTCACCCTGTAGCCATAGGATATAAAAAATCACAATTTCAAATTCTTGTAGTCCTTGAAAAATGTTCTTAATACGAGCACTGATTTCCCTCTTAAAGCCTTTGACAAATATTCTTTAAAAATTCCAGTTTGTAGTTTTGATCCTTGAAAAATACATTAAATAATATTAAAAAAACAAATTCTCTAGTTCTGATGACCCTTCAAAAAAAAAAAAAAAAAAAAAAACGATTCTGCAACTGTGCCCATCGGTGAAAGAAATTTCTTTAAAAAACTACTTTTGTAGCTCTGAAAAAAAGTATTTTTTTTTATTAAATTCACGTTTGTAACTATGATTGTCCTTGCAAATTACTCTTTAAAGCAAGCTATGATTGTTCTTGTAGCTCTGATAGTCCTTGAAAAGATTGTTTAAATTCTGGCGGTTCTCGACAAATTTGTAATTCCGGTGGTCTTTGAAAAAATATTCTTTAAATATCCGCGTTTTTAGATCTTATGGTCCTTGAATGTTATTTTTTAAAAAATCTAAATTTGTAGCTCCAGTAGTCCGGTAGTAGTTTTTAATCCTTAAAACATTCACGTTTGCAATTCAGCTGGTCTTTACATTAATATTCTTCAAAAAACTTTATTTGTGGCGGTAATATTCCTTAAAAACATATTCTTTAAAAAGTTAACGTTTGTAGTTCTAGTGGTCCTCGGCAAAAATAACATCTAAAACATCAACGTTTGTAGTTCTGAAGGTCCTTAATAACATATTTTTTATTCTTTAAATAGTATTCTTAAAAAATCCACGTTTATAGCTCCGATGGTCTTCGAAAAATATTATTTTTAGAAATCTAATTCTAGTTCTGACAGACATTGGAAAATGTTCTAAAAAATCCACGTTTAGCTTGTTTCACTTGTCAGTCAAAAAATATTCTTTCAAAATCCGGTCCTTAAAAATATTTCTGAAAAAAATCTTCATTTGTAGCCCAGCCATCCAGTTTTTAAAAAAACCGAGTATGTAGCCTTGGTTGTCTTTGAAAATATATATATATATATATACATCTTTGAAAATATATCCATTGAACTTCTAAAAAATAGAATATTCTGCTCAAATAGTCCTTTAAAAAATATTTTTTTTAATATCCAAAAGACCTTGAAAATATATTTCCTCAAAACTCTACTCAAAGTCACAAATGATTCATTGCCAATGTTTAGCACTTAACGATACAACCAAGCAACAATGATAACTATCTCCATGCCTGGATCTCTGGTACATTAATCTGAACAACAAAGTAATAGAACTAATCATTAGTTAGATACTTAAGAGTATGCCGGCAATGAATTGGCAGTGCAGGGGTAACTTGAGATTTATGCATAAGAGAGGTACCTCTACATTCAATGATTTCTTTTTTTTTTTTTTTTTTTTTTCATATTTCTGAGTTTTTCACTCCATAGCTCATTTGAGGCATTGCAATGCATTTTCAACGGATATGTGGTGAAATGCATATTCAGTCAAGCAGTCAGCCAGCCAGTCATCTCCATGGATAAAAAGAATACAAGGCGCACAGTTAAGTGCTAGGAATGCTCTTGGGACAGCCATTCATATAACAACATTGGCATTGAAGGAATTGATATGCGCCAACTAACCATTAGACAAACTGGCGGACAGACATAATTTGACATTCAAATCTAATGGTTGTATCGGCAAAAATAAATAAATAAATAATCCGACGACAATGTCCACAAATCTTCTCCTTCTAGATACTCTATCATTAGTCATACAAAAGCATCCAAAGAGAAATGCCGGAAAGGGGAAAATGGCAGTCACGTCGCCAGCCATCAAAACAAATAGTGAAAAAAAAGCCAGCAAGAAAACGGAAAATAATACAATGTTTGCTTGCGTCGTTCGAAGGAAAAACATTAGCTGAATTGTGGCTAATGAGAGGTGAAGAAAGATAGACAGAGGGACGACAGGCCGTCAAGAAATTTCCTAATGCATTTTGTGTGTCCTCTCTAAAGATAGGAGTCAGCCAGCCATTCGTCTGTTTTATGGCCACGATTATGATTGTCAATTGTTGTTGTCGTCGTCGTCGTCGCTGGCTCTTGCAATTGGTAATAGACAACTTGAAATAAACTGATAATTGCCTAATACGGCTAATGAGCAGTTATGACCAGGAGTGCAAATGAATTTATTTTTCTTTCTTCGTCTTAGTCACAATCCGGCGGCTTCTGATGAGAGGGAATATTGAAAAAGTCTTTAACATTTTCATGATAATGATAGTCATAAGGATTTATTTCAATGTTTATATTCTTACAACGGATTATGGTTTTGTGTTTAGGTCACTATATCGGGATGGATTAAATGGGAGATTGGCGATTATTTTAATGGTTGACATGGATTGGGATTTTGTGAAGAAGGCTGAGAGGATGTTGTCTATGTTCATGGTTTTACAATTTATGAACACAGTCCATAAAACTAACCAGTAAAGAAAGTCTTAATGTCGGTCGGGGCCGACTTTATGATACCCTACACCACTTTGCTAATTTAGTAGAGCTGCGCATAACAATTAAAAGTTTTTATGGGAGAATTCAATCATACACGATATGATTATAATTATAATTTAAAGTTCAAAGGGCTAAATATGCCGAAGCATTTGTATCTTTTAAATTCGGACTTGTATATAAATTTGGCAAAGATATTTCTGAGCTGTATTTGATATATTTCCTTGAATATCGTTGTTACGGAGTGCATATTACGGCTGTGGGTAACAAATATGACAAATCGGATGAACAGTATATATGGGAGCTATAGCTATATCTGATCCGATCTTCACCAAATTTGACATACTAGCTTCTAGGCTTAATTCGGTCGTAAGTGCCAATTTGGGCAAATATTAGAAGCTTGGTGTAAAATAAAAGGTAAATCGGACGAAGTTATATATGGGAGCTATATCCAAATCTGAACCGATCTCGATAAAATTTAGCAAATGTATTTCTGAGATGTATGTGATATATTTCCCCAAATATTGTTGTTACAGAGTGCATATTACGGCTGCGGAGGACAAAAATAACAAATCGGATGATTTCGATCAAATTTGGCATATTAATTTTCAGGTCCAATCTGATCGTACGTGCAAAATTTCATACTATTCAGACTGATATTACACGTTTGGTGCACAATAAAAGGCAAATCGTACGAAGATATATATGGGAGCTATATCTAAATATTGACCGATTATCTCCAATTTCAATAGGGTTCGTCCTTGGGCCAAACAAATGATTTGTGCAAAATTTCATCTGGATAGGGCAATAAATGCGAACTGTACTTTGTTTACAAAAATACACGGACAGACGGACATGCATAAATCGAGTCAGAATGTGATTCTATGCAGATCATCAAAAGGAACTATGTTGCCTGTTACAAACAAATGCACAAAGACATAATACCCTGACCACCTTGTGGTGTAGGGTATAAAAATACTGATTTGTCTGTACCTCCAGACATTCGGTATTTTGATGATTTGGGTCACACCGTTCAAAAGAATTATCTCAAACTTGGTATTTAGAGTTCGTATTAGGCGCCGTTTTCTCTGCCATATAATTGGCTATAGGGGTCCATGTCTTCATATAGTCCCCACTACAACTAGATTTTCAAAAAACGTCTTTCGAACTTGGTGTTTTAAGTTCGTAATAGTTATAGGCCACATATCACAGTAACGGCAGGTTTATGATCTTTTGGTAGGTTTAGTCACAATTTTAACCCGAATTTGGTGTAAATTGGCAAGTTGTGTTCCCAGTATATAAGAAACAAGATTTGTAATCGTCCCTCAAACCTTTAGATACCGGATTGACCCGAAACAATAATATCACAATTTTGATCAGCGTCTGGAAGCTTAGAGTATATACGTTCGTGTTCGTGTGACTTTTTATTGAGTCGTTGTCGAAGCAACCCCTACAACAGCATCTCACGCCACATGTTACTGTTCCATCTCCAAATAGTGCATCACTTTGCAACGGATCCCGGAGTCTCCGAGAGATGAGATAGAAGAATTTATAAATCACGGGAATATTTTTATAGCCGAACCGTAGTTGTGGTTACACATTTTCGTACAGGAACCATCGTACAAGACCTGTTACGCCTTTCTGGTCAATAGAAATCCGTCCTGCATATGCTAGTCTGTTGTTATTTGTGCATGTAACGGATGTGTGGAAATGCCGAGGTTAAGGTGATTTATATGTATATATTCCGCAGGTAAATAACGTTTTTTTTTAGCAGAATTTATCCTTTGGATGTCAATGGGCGTCCGGTATTAGGGCATTTCGATGACCACCATGGAATGTGTCATTCCGTCCTAGGTAATGATCGGAAGAAATAAGCGTTCGAAGAGCAGATAGATCGCTCCACATTATGCACGGTAAATGAGAATGCCCTCTTCAAATAAGGGGAGACTGCCACAGTTCGTCAAACTTAACCAAAGCGTTAACTTGTCCAAATGACGTGAATTTGCAACCCGTCAATTTTCAGAACATCTCAAAAAACACACCGACATTTAAAGAGGTGCACTGTTTATATTAACCGCCAATTATTAAGATAGGGAGAAGCAAAGAGTTGGCGAGGAGGAACCGTAACAGTTTACAATGTGTGATGTTGCAAATATGTCATCCAAACATTGAGCCCGCTATAAGAGAGAGCCTCTAGATCTAGAAGCCTACTAGGCAGAGCTAAGTTATATTCATAGTGATGCATTTACCGTTGTACTCCACCTCATCCATTACAGCCGAAGAATGATACAGACACGCACATTACGCTGCATCTTTTTGATAGTCCTGTCTAACCACGCAACGCGATCCCGAAGAATTTTGCGAAAAACTGTGAAAGTAGTCGACTTTTTTAAGTTTTAACTTAGAAGAGAAGAACCAGATTTCCAGAACCATAGCATATATCGCTGTAACAACAACAACAATTGATTCATAGTGGTTCAGAATTGGATTATATGTAGTGGCCGAACACTCCATGTTGTTGTCAATTCTGTGTGAAAACAGCCGACGATTATTCACAAATTATTTCAGAACTTCGGCGGTTGTAATCTTTGACAATAGACGTTCGCTAAGCCTGGCGATTTCACATTTTTTTAGGAAATTTTCACATGGGTATATTTACTTTAATAATGAATGTGAATTATGGATCAGAATAAATGAAAAGTATCCTAAGTAAGAGTCTTTAGCTTGCAGAGAGTAGTCAGACGCAGTATTGCCATTTTATTAATTTTCCAGATTAGTTATCCACGTTTAGTTATAGCCTAAAAGTGATGTCGATCACCTCAAGCAAGCGCTTCGCTGGGAATGGGCAAAAATGCCGCAGAGCAATATTCGGACAGCGTATGACGGTTTCATTGGCCGTTTGAAGGCCATAATTCGTGCCAATGGGTATTATGTCTTTGTGCATTTGTTTGTAACAGGCAAAAGGAAACGAGATAGACCCATAGTTCCTTTGATGATCTGCATAGAATCACTTTCTGAGTTGATTTATGCATGTCCGTCCGTCCGTCCTTCCTCCGTCCGTCCGTCTGTCCATGTATTCTTGTGAACAAAATGCAGGTCGCATTTATTATCCGATTGAGATGAAACTTTGCAAACAACATTTGTTTGGCCCAAGGACAAACCCTATTGAAATTGGAGATAATCGGTAAAAATTTAGATATAGCTCCCATATATATCTTCGTCCGATTTGCCTTTTATTGTGCACCAAACGTGTAATATTGGCCCGAATAGTATGAAATTTTGCACATACAACCAAATTAGGCCTGAAAATAAGTATGCCAAATTTGATCGAAATCGGTTCAGATATAGCTATAGCTCCCATATATATTCTTCATCCGATTTGTTATTTTTGTCCTCCGCAGCCGTAATATGCACTCTGTAACAACAATATTTGGGGAAATATATCAAATACAGCTCAAAAATACATTTGCTAAATTTTATCGAGATCGGTTCAGATTTGGATATAGCTCCCATATATAACTTTGTCCGATTTACCTTTGATTGTGCACCAAACGTCTAATATTTGCCCAAATGGGATTAAATTTGGCACTTACGACCGAATTGAGTCCAGAAGCTATTATGTCAAATTTGGTGAAGATCGGTTAAGATATAGCTATAGCTCCCATATATATTATTCATACTATGTGTTACCCACAGCCGTAATATGCACTCCGTAACAACGATATTTCAGGAAATATATCATATACACCTCAGAAATATATTTGCAATATTTTTTCGAGATCGGTTCCGATTTGGATATAGCTCCTAAATATATCTTTGGTCCTTTGAACTTTAAATTATAATTATAATCATAGCGTAATCATACACGAATTCTCCCATAAAAACTTTTAATTGTTACGTGGAGCTCTACTAAATTAGCAAAGTGGTGTAGGGTATCATAAAGTCGGCCCCGTCCGACTTTAGGTCTTTCTTTACTGGTTTACTGTTAGGTCAATGCGTCTTAATAAGATCATATCCCAATCTGAACGGATTTCAATATATTTTGACAAAATTTATTTTTACTCCAAATTCCGTCACACCTTCCATATTTCATTTAAGGTGGAGGTACATACCGTGTTTGGTGCATAAAAATGTGTGAAATCGGCCGAGAATATATATATAATCTTTACCAATTTCTAATTAATTTGTCAAATTTATTATTGGAATCTCCTCTCTGTCCGAATTTCATTGTCATCGGGCATACATATCACTTTGAGTGCATAAAATATGTAAAATCGGCCGAAAATATATATGGGAGCTATGTCCTAATCTGTATCGATTTAAATATAATTGGGCAAATTTATTTTTGTATCAAATGTAGTCACTCATGCCGAATTTAATTGGAATCGAACATACGTATCGTGTTTGGTGTATCAAATATATATGGGAGCTAAATTCAAAGCTGAATCGACTTCAATATAATTTGGCAAACAATTTCTTTTCGAAGAAATTCCATCACACATTCCAAATTTCATTGAAATGTGTTGTACACAGCCTGTTTAATGCATAAAATACATGAAATCGACCGAAAATATATGTATGGGAGCTATATCTAAATCTGAACCAATTTCAATATAATTTGGCAAATTTATTTTTGTTTAAAATTCCATTACGCATTCAAAAATTTGGAGACTGTAATCGATCAATAGATATGTGCATATAAAATCTAAATTTCTGGGAGGTACTTTCGATTTTAATGCTATATCTTAAGTTCCAAGTGGAATTTCAAAAAAGTATGTAGTCTATGTTACTTTCAAGCGATGTTGCAGTATACTTTCAGGAAAACCTGTGCAGCGGGTTTGGGGGCATAAATTACAAAAAAAAAAAAAAAAAAAAAACACACAAACATTTTCCTGTTTTATAGATATAGATTGCGATATTCAAAGTCTGAACTAAATGGAGGACTCTGCTCAATTCTTAATCTTTGATTTTTAAAATTCAACGTTCTGCATACTTTACATGCGAATTCTACATGCTACACCCTTGTGTGATAGAATGTAAAGAACTAAACAATACTTTTTATTTTTTTTCCTTTGTCTACATAATTCCAGATTTCAAAAGGAGTTAGAAATCCTTTCATGAATAATTAACCATATTTCATACCTATCAAAATATTACTCATAAGAACACAATGGGGAAAACTTCTGTCATAGAATAGAGAGATATTCATTCAATACAAACTGATCAAAGGAAACTATTAAAAATTGAATATCCATTATTTTCTTTGAAAAAAAAAAATAAAATAATAAAACACTCACTCACTAAACGAAAGGATGGAAGAATTTGAAAAGGCCTTCAAAATTCAAAAGATTTGGGCTTGTTTTTTTCTTGAAAAGGAAAATTGAAAAGAAATTTGAAACTATTTAAGAATATTTTAGATATCCCCTACCACATGTTGGTAAAAATGCTAAACAATAGAGTTAATACCCAGCAGGGAGTTATGGCTGCTCTAAATTAAAACAAAAGCCAACTGAGCCAAATGGATGAGTTGTGTGCGAGCATTTCTTCAGCTACTTGCTGGCAAGTTCAAAAAGGTTAGCAACAGAGTTAAGATCTCAATGCGGGTTAATTCTGTCACATCATTCTCTTACTATCCGCCACCTACGACGCGAACACAGCAAGATATTGACTAAGCAGCAGCTGTTATTCATAAGCTACTTATAAACCCCTCTTCGAAACGGCTTTTGACACTTGATTTTGTTTCAAACATTTTTTCACAAGACAATGGAATTTGAATTTAATGTAGAATTTGTGAATATTAATTTGTTTGCCTTAAAAGAATTTTTGGAAAAAAAATCTTTTGAGTCTACCCTCCAGTTTTCACTGAAACAGTAGCTCATATTAGTCTAGTGCCAAGACGTTTGTTGCTGAAGATAAATGAATGACGGGTTTAAGCTAAATATTTTAACAATGCCTTTGAAATTTTTTCATACTATGGAGGGTATATTAACTTTGTCATTCCGTTTGTAACTCCTCGAAGTACTCATGTTAGACCCAACAAAGTATCATTCTTGATAAGCTTAAAATTCTAAAACGATTTAGCGATGTCCGTATGCCTGTCTGTCTGTTGCAATCACACTATCTTTCGAACAAATTGAGATAGAAGTCTAACATTTTGCACACATGTTTATTTTTCCAGTAGGCAGATTAAATTCGTAAATGGGCCATGTAGGTCCACATTTTCATATAGCCCCCATATAACGGTACCTCCCGATATTCGGTATTTTCAAGATTTTAGCGACATTATTCACCGGAATTATTTCACATTACGTATTTTGAGTTCATAATAGGAACTACAGTTTGTGACAGAAAATTGTGTATGCCTTCGTATATTCCCCATATATCTGTACCTCCCTATATTCGGTATTTTTGACGAATTTAGGTACAATACCCACCGAAATTGTTTGAGACGTCGTATTTGAAGTTCGTAATGGATGCTATAGCCTGTAACAGAAAATTGTCTATGCTGGTCCAGGTCTTCGCCCAGCTCCGATATAACGGTACCTCCCTATATACGATATTTGATGATTTTAGCTACATTAGTCACCGTTTATTTCAAGATTCGAATTTGAATTTGGTAATGACTTATGACAAACAATGCCTATGTAGGTCCACGTCATATAAACATCAATATAACGGCTATATTCGGGTCAAGTTCGAAGATGGGCTATATCTGGTCACGATATCGTATAGCCGCCATATAACGGTACCCCCGATATTCGGTATTTTGATTATTGTAGCCAAATTTTTCAATAATTGTCGGAAAATCCACAAAAGCAGTTCCTTCTCAGTATTTTTCCCCTCGAAGAGAAATGTCTATATAGGTCCAAAATATCGTATAGCCCACATACAGCAGTACCCCCGATATTTGGTATTTTGATGATTTCAGCCACACTTTTCAATGACATTGTCTGAAAATAAACGCAAGGAGTTCCTTTTGAGTACTTTACCCCTGGAAGAAAATTGTCAATATAAGTCTACGATATCGTATAGCCTCTTTACGATGGTACCCCCCATATTCGGCATTTTGATGATTGTAGCCAAATTTTTCAATAAAATTATCTGAAAATCCACAAAAGAGTTTCTTTCTGAGTACTTCAGCCCTTGGAAGATTATTGTCTATATAGGTCCACAATATCGTATATCCCATATATAACGGTGCCCGATAATCGGTATTTTGATGATTTTAACTACAATTTTCAATGGAATTGTTTAAAAATCTATACTAGAAGTTCTTTCTAAGTCCACGATATCGTATAGCCCACATACAACGGTACCCCTCAATATTCCATATTTTGACGAATTTAGGGATATTATTCACTGGAGTTGTATCAAATTACGTATTTAAAATCTATGCTTTTGACAGAATTTTTAACGCTTTTTTGCTTGTTTTACATTCTTTTAGAGGTCGGTATTTTATACTTGATTCCAGGAAAGTATGTTTTTTTCTTGAGGGACGGACCCGGATATTTGACCAGAAGATCCGGTTCCAAGACCCGTAGTTACAAACCCGATGTGAAAAAATGGATATCATTTAAAAGCTAATGAAAATACCTATTCAACAAGTAGTTGAGATATTAAGGAAGCTATTTAAAATTATAGATTTTATCAACCCGGATTTTCAAAAAAATCCCCTAGAAGTCGAAAAGGAACCCATTGTTGGAATCCACAAAATATACGCGAAATTACAGTTGACACTATAACAATTTCAAAATGCTACAATATGTGACCCCTTTTACATATCTGTCCAGTAGGTTCGGGTCATGGACCCTGACTTTCGGGTCAAATATCCGGTTATCCGGGTTCTTCCCTCTCAAGAAAAAATACTTTACCGGGATCAGGCTACAAATACCTACCTCTGGAAAAATATCAAAAAAATCCGAAAATTTTTACTAAACTAGAGCGGTTAAACATTAGACATGTCAAAAATAAGTGTTTCCGACATTATTGAAATCTGAGAATTGTAAGCAAATCTACTGCTACATAATTGACTTCAATCTATAATATCACAATGTGTTTTTTATTAAAAGAACAACAATAATCCATCTTTTGCTATGCTAGGCCAGGCACAACACACTTCTTTCGATCAGCCAAACGAACGACCGACCGACCGACCACATGTAAGTCATCAAAGTTTATTGTCCAGATGTAAGTAAGTATTTATGTGAGGCCATAAAACATGATTACGTTTTATGTTTATTATAACAATTTTTGTTGTTTTGTTCTCCTGTTTGATTGTCGTCATAGCTCTTGTCGTATCTTTGAAGATATCAAAGCTGGCTGGTTGGCTGACTGACTGACTGCAACTGCAACTCCAACTTGACTTGGCAACTTTAATCTGCCATTCTTATGGGCCATCGATGTCATTGATGTTGGAACATAATTTATGACATGAGGGTATTATTATTGTTATTATTTTTATTGGAGTTGTTGCTGCCGCTGCTGTTGCTATTGTCGATGACAATAGTATTTTAATGGCTAATTGTAGAGTTGTATTTATTTTGATGATGACGACGACGACGATGATAATTATTTATTATCTCTTAAAGATCAGAAAACTACCAAAGGAATACCTTGGACCGTAGTTGGTTGTTATAGTTTTAATTCTGTTTTTATGACCACCAGACAATAGATTCGAATCATCAACAAAAAAAGATGATAATAATAACAAGGAAGTGCTACAAAAAAGAGTGAGTGTTAAAACAGTAGCTAAGTGGGAGGTCCTGATGATGGTATGATAAAAAAATAAGGAAAAGGAATTTGTTGCAAAAAAATGAAATGGTACAGAAAAAGAGTATCAACAGAAAAATATTTAAAGAACAGGACCATAAGGGCTACAAACAAGGTTTTTAAAGAATAGGAATTCAAGGGCCATCAGAGCCTCATGGACTTGTTAAAGAATATTTTTCAAGATTTTTTTTTAAATAATATTACTTTAAGGACCTTCGGAACTATAAGAGTAGATTATCTAAAGAATATTTTTTCAGGGACCAATGTAGCTAAAAATGAGGAATTTTTGAAAAATTATTTTGCCAGGACAATCTGAGGTGCATACTTGGATTTCTAAATAATATTTTTAAAAGCGCCAACATGGAATTTTAAAAAGTATTCTTTTCAAGGGCCCAAGGCTCCAATATGGATTTTTTAATTAGTAACTTTTCAAGGACTCTCAAACGTGGATTTTTAATGAACATGTTTTAAAGGACCCTCAAACGTGGATTGTTAAAGAACATATTTTAAAGGACCCTCAAACGTGAATTGTTAAATAACATATTTTAAAGGACCATCAAACGTGGATTGTTAAAGAACATATTTCAAAGCACCCTTACACGTGATAAGTAAATTGATATTTAGGAACCTCAAACGTTGATTTTTTTAAGAATATCTCTTCAAGCACCCTTAAATGTGAATTTTTTTAAAAAAATCTTTCAAGGACCCTCAAACATGGATTTTTTAAAGAATAACTTGTCAAGTATCCATAAACGTGGATTTTTTAAAGAATAATGTCAAGAAGCCTCAAACGTAGATTTTCTAAAAAATATATTTCAAGTACCCTCAAACGTGGATTTTTCAAAGAATATCTTTCAAGGACCCTCAAACGTGGATTTTTAAAGAATATCTTTCAAGGACCCTCAAACGTGGTTTTTTTTAAAGAATATCTTTCAAGGACCCTCGAACCTGGATTTTTTAAAGAATATCTTCCAAGAACCCTCAAACGTGGATTTTTTAAAGAATATCTTTCAAGGACCCTCAAACGTGGATTTTTTAAAGAATAACTTGCCAAGAAGCCACAAACGTTGATTTTTTAAAGAATATCTTTCAAGGACCCTCAAACGTGGATTCTTTAAAGAATATCTTTCAAGAAGCCTCAAACTTAGATTTTCTAAAAAATATATTTCAAGTACCCTCAAACGTGGATTTTTCAAAGAATATCTTTCAAGGACCCTCAAACGTGGATTTTTTAAAGAATAACTTGCCAAGAAGCCACAAACGTTGATTTTTTAAAGAATATCTTTCAAGGACCCTCAAACGTGGATTCTTTAAAGAATATCTTTCAAGAAGCCTCAAACTTAGATTTTCTAAAAAATATATTTCAAGTACCCTCAAACGTGGATTTTTCAAAGAATATCTTTCAAGGACCCTCAAACGTGGATTTTTCAAAGAATATCTTTCAAGGACCCTCAAACGTGGATTCTTTAAAGAATATCTTTCAAGAAGCCTCAAACTTAGATTTTTCAAAGAATATCTTTCAAGGACCCTCAAACGTGGATTCTTTAAAGAATATCTTTCAAGAAGCCTCAAACTTAGATTTTCTAAAAAATATATTTCAAGTACCCTCAAACGTGGATTTTTCAAGGAATATCTTTCAAGGACCCTCAAACGTGGATTTTTTAGAGAATATCTTTCAGGGACCCTCAAACGAGGATTTTTTAAAGAATAACTTGTCAATGCCCATCAAGTATACAACGTAAGTTTTTAAAACTCACTTAAAAAACTCGAAATTTGGAATTGGAGTCAGGGTGTGTAAGGAGTTAGTTTAGGAAATGTGTACTCATGTATACGAAAAGTACTAAACGGTACTAAATTTGGTGCAATTCGCATTGGGAGGAATAGATTGAACTGGAATCCTGAAATTTGAAAATAACATTACTGGCGGAGAGAAGGATTGGAGGTAGTTTTCGAAATGTGTACTTATGACCACGAAAAGTACAAAATTGTACAAAATTTGGTACAATTTGGATTTGGGTGAACCAATAGAGTTGATATCCTGAAGTGAGATTACTGTCGAAGTGTAGGATTGAGATATGAAGGTATTTTTATACCCTCCACCTTGGAAAGGAGGGTATATTAACTTTGTCATTCCGTTTGTAACATCCTTAAATATTCGTCGTAGACCCCATAAAGTATATATATATATTCATAATCAGCATAAACTTCTAAGTCGATTTAACGATGTCCGTCTGTCTGTCTGTCCGTCTGTCTGTTGAAATCACGAAAAATTTAGCAGAACAATTTGCATTGTGTCTAGGATGGTTGGTATTGAAAATGAGATATGTCGGTCCACGTTCTGGTATAGCCCCAATATAAAGGTACCTCCCGATATTCGGTATTTTAATTTTTTTTTTTTGCCACATTTTTCACGGATTTGTCTAAAAATTGGTATTTGTGGGTCATAATGGTCCACATTTTGGTATAGCCCCCATATAACGGTACCTCCCAATATTCGGCATTTTAATGGTTTTTGCCACATTTCTTCTAATGTTTCCTTTACCCTAAAGTGGAGGGTATTAAAGGTTTGGTCGGCCGAACTTAATTTTTTTCACTTGTTTAAATTTGGAATGGGAGTCAAGGCGTGTGAGGAGGTAGTTTTGGAAGTGTGTACTCATATATACAAAAAGTACTTAAAGGTACTAAATTTAGTGCAATTAAAATTGGAAGGAATGGATGGAGCTGGAATCTTGAAATTTGAAATTAACATACTGGCGGAGAGTAGGATTGGAGGTAGTTTTCTAAATGTGTACTAATGTGCACGA
Organism: Musca domestica; assembly: GCF_030504385.1. Taxonomy (NCBI): domain Eukaryota; kingdom Metazoa; phylum Arthropoda; class Insecta; order Diptera; family Muscidae; genus Musca; species Musca domestica. The sequence continues at coordinate 10,136,439 of NW_026712230.1, read as the reverse complement.
AAAGTACTAAATTGTACTAAATTCGATACAATTTCGATTTGGGTGAACCGATAGAGCTGGAATGCTGAAATTTGGAAATGAGATTACTATCGCTTTGTAGGACTGAGCTATGTAGGTTGCTTTGAAAATTCGTACTTATGTGTCTAAATGGTACAAAATTTGGTAAAATTTTAATTTCGGGAAAACCGATATAGTTTGACACCTGAAATTTGGAAATAAGATTGCTCTTGCTTTGTATGATGTAGATATTTATGGAAATTTGTACTTATGTGCTAAATTTGGTACAATGGCTCTAAATTTGGTACAATTTAGATTTGGGCGGGCCAGTAGATCTAATATCTTGAAATTTGGAAATAAAATTTCTATGGGATCGTATGATTGAGGTATGGAGGTAGTTTTAGAAATTTAGAGCATAGGAGCACTAAATTTAAAACAAATTGGAATTGTGGTGATCTGATAGAGGTGAAATTCTAAAATTTGGAATTCGGATTACAGTTGAATTGTGGGGTTGTGGTATGTAAAATAGTAGTGCATTCGGAATTGTGTGAAGGGATAGAGATACAATTTTATATGGCGATAACTGCTGGTGTCTAGAATTGAAATATGGAACGGTTTTGCAAACGAGTACCAAATTATACAAGAAGTACAAAAATTTACTAATTCTGGCATTGAGCTAATATATAGAGCTCAAATCGCGAAATTTGTTAAGGTCTCTGTTGGTATGTGATGTTAAGGTCTGGTGGTGGTTTTCAAATGCATACTTGAATTGTTCGAAAAAAGAAGGGAAAGATTTTGAGGTTGGTTCTTAGGTTTACATATGGAGACGTTAAAATAACTTTGAACAAAAAAATTGGATGTGTGTCCATTATGCAATGGTTTTACTAATATCCTCCCTGGTAAACTTCAAAATGACTTTTTTCGAAAAATGAAAAACTTGAATATTATATAATTTTTAATTAAAATTTTATCAAAATTTCAAAATGCTAAAAAGACCTAACACAAGCTTTTGGTAAGAATCTAAAAATTTTCGCTAACGAAGTAGCGGGCATTTGCTAGTTTAAAATATATTAAATGCAACAAGGTCCCACGGAACTATTCTCCATCCCTCCTCGTCACAGGCGAAAACTTATCAACAATGTGTCGGCATTCTTGAAAGGAAAATTGTCAACCAAGACTACCCTACATTTCCTACTAAAAAATCCCTTTTTATTTGCCGACATCTAGTGCTATATTTGTTTCCCCGTTTTCACGCCTATCTTTAACGAAAATGTGTAAAAATTCATTACAACTGTGTTACAACATTTCACCTGACCACACACACAAACATCAACCATAAGAAACCTGCAATACCTTTTGTACGTTATTACCCGGCTATGAAAGGTGTTCGCTTGCGGTAAAATATGTTTTATGGGGACCACCCAATCATTACTGGGTGCTGTTCACATGACACTTTCACATTCGACTTAAAATAGTTTTTTTATGATCGTATAGCATTGTGAAAATTCATTTCCCATAATGTCTGGGAATGGCCTTTTATCGTGTCTTATAAAGTGGTTTGTGATTTTAATTGCAGATTTAACTGTGGATTTTGCATTAAGAATATATTTGGGGAATTTGAAACGCATTAACATGGTATTTTTCTTTAATCCTTTGAAGGAGTAATTATTTTGTAAATTAACGAAAACAATTACTACACTAGATCGACTCCATGTGTCCTGAAACGGATTTCGTATAAAGCCACATTGGATATATATAAAAGAGTTGACTGACAAAGAATAAAAGCACAAACGAAACGGTTAAAGCTAGTTTCTTAAAATTTTGCACGAGGGCAAGTAGGCGTGTAATTAGGCCTGGTTTCTGGAAATTCGAACTAAAATGATTTGAAAACTACTAAAATATACTTATAATTGAACACTTTGTAGTGGACCCACAGAATTAGATAGAATTCTGAACTGTATTATAGAGAGATATGGAGGACAGACGTACCCATGGTACCCATGGTACCCATGGTACAATAAAAAGGTAAGGTGGAGCTACCAGCTGATTACAATTTTTTTCTAAGTGCGCCCGACATCTGCCAATTTTGTGTATGTATTTATTGTTTTGAAAAATAAAATAAGTAAAAAAGCTGCAAGTTCGGCCGGGCCGATCTTTGAATACCCTCCACCATTTGGAACGAATTTGGCAATTCTCAAAAACTATAAAATCCGTTAAAAATTCTGATAAAATCTTAAAAATACCGAATGTGGCCGTTATATTAGAGTCTATACGACGACATGGACCTGCATAGTTTACTTTTGTCATAAGCCATTACAATATTCAAATGCGAAAAACGGCTAAAATCGTCAAGATTCCGAATATCGGGAGGTACCGGGGCTATACGAAGGCTTGGACATGCACTGACAATTTTCTGTCTTAGGCTGTAGTATCCATTACGAACTACAAATACAAAATTTCAAACAATTCCGGTGAATAATGTCGCTAAAATCATCAAAATACCGAATATCGGGAGGTATCGTTATATGGGGCTATACAAAGACATGGACCTGCACAGCCAATTTTCTGTCTTAGATTGTAGTATCCATTTCGAACGTCAAATACCAAATTTGAAACAATTCCGGTCAATAATGTTGCTAAAATCATCAAAATACCGAATATCGGGGGGCACAGTCATACGGAGCCTATACCCAAACGTGGACATACATTGTCCATTTTCAATACCAAAAGTCCTTCTGACATAATATACATTTGAGTAAAATTTTATCAATCTACTTCAATTCGTTCGGAAGCTAGAGTGATTTCCACAGACGAACGGGCATCGCTAAATCGACGTAGAATTTTATACTTAACACCCACCATACTATGGTGGAGGGTATAAAAAGAATATTTTCAAAATCAATAATTGGAAGACGCGTAAATTTCGAGACGCGAATTAATACAATCCGCCAGTTTTGCCATGGAATTGAAAGATAGAACTGTTTAGATCATATTTTTGAAAGAAAATCCAATTGGGGTCCCTGTTGGTGGTAAGTTTGGGATAAAGGGCGGTTTCAGAAGTGTGTACTCCAAGTGCACGAACAGTACTACTTAGTACTATATTTGGTACAATTTGGTAATGGGTGAACAGATAATTCTTGAAATCTAAAATTTGATATTATGTTCGCTGTTAATGTCGCTGAAATGTGTCCTATAATTGTGCGAAAACTACTAAATGATACAAAATTGGGCATTTGGGGTATTTGTTGATATCTGGAATTGGTTTTGGAAATGTGAATTATAATTGAATAATTGTAAGTACCAGATGGTACGAAATTCGGAACAGTTTGATTTAGGATGAACGGGTAAAGCAGGAATTTTGGAAATTTGTGTTAAAGGGGTATTTTTGGAAATGCGAAAGTGCACGAAAAGTACTAATTAGTACTATATTTGTACAACTTGGTATTGGCTGAACAGATTGTGCTTGGAATCTGAAATTTGGTTCATGTGTAGCCTGAAAATGTGGAGGTGAATCCGGAAATGTGTGTATATTTGTACGAAAAGTACTGAATGACACTATATTCGGTATTGGTTGCAAGGAAAGAGAAACAAGTTTAACGGCAGTAAGTTCGGTCGTGCCGAACTTTGAATACCCGTGGAGGGATAGAATTTGGAAATTTTCAAAAAATAAAATCCTTAAAAAATTCTGTTACAATTTTAGAAATACCGAAGATAGTAGTTATATCGGGGTGTATACGTCGTGGACCTACATAGGCATTCTTTGTCATAAGCCATTACCATACTCAAATTCGAAACTTGAAATAAACGGTCAATAATGTACCTAAAATCATCAAATGTTGAGGTCTCTGCTGGTATTTGAGACTAGCATATGAAGGTGGTCTTAGATATGTGTACTATAATTGTACGAAATGTACTAAATTGTGGTTTTGGAAATGTTTACTTTAATTGTACGAAAAGTACTAAATAGTTCTACATTTGGTATTGGTGAAGGAAAAGAGCTGAAGTCCCGAAATTTTATGCTGAGGTCTCTGCTGGTATTTGGGATTGGCATATGAAGATTGTCTTGGATATGTATACTATCATTGTACGAAATGTACTAAATGGTACTAACTTTTGTAGTGGTTGAAGGAATAGGGATAAAATTCTGAAATAGATATTAAGATTACTCAATGGTGTCTGTGGAACAGTGTGGCTTGTTTGTTCGGGATACCGTAGTATTTTGTTGTTGCAAAATGGTCAGGCTTTATCCCTTTATCGTTGTTTTTATAAAAACAATGTTTGTTTATTAGTGGAGAACGATGGTAATGTTTACCAGGGGGTAAGACAGGGAATACCTAGGTTTCGGAAAGAGCCACCAATCCTCATCAGTTCCCTTGTTTTTGTCTGGGATATTCTTCCCAGAAGTTATTTTAAAAATAACTTCTATGACAAAAAAACATATTTTACCCAAGTGACGAGATCGTAAGCTCAATAGAAGAGGAACCAAAGAATTAAATAAAACTAAAATTCTTTTGGAAAGTCTTCTAAATCTTACAACCGCACTTATAAACATTTACATCTTTCTCCACTTGTTATGCTTTCGTTCAACCTGAACGAAGTAGCATAACCATGTAAGTTGGTTTTGTCTGTTACAACAAAAACCCCTTCGTCGACCGTGCCTTGTCTATTAATAGAACAGTGTGGCTTGTTTGTTCGGGATACCGTAGTATTTTGTTGTTGCAAAATGATCAGGCTTATCCCTTTATTGTTGTTTTTTGAGATTTTTGGGTGGTTTGGAAATGCGTCCTATATTTGTACGAAAAGTACTAAATGGTTCTAAATTCAGCATTGGGTGAAGAGGTAGGACTGAAATCTTCAAATTTGATATTAAGGTCTCTTTTGGAACCATGAATTGTCATATGGAGATGGCTTATGGAAATAAGTACTATGATTGTACGAAAAGTACTAAATGGTACTACTTTTGGATCGCTGTTGGTGTCTAGGATGGAGAGATGTAGATTGTTTTTGGATAGGCGTACTAAATGTTATATGTTATGTTATAAAATTGGATATTGGGTGATGGGATTAGGCTGGAATCCAGAAATTTAAAATTAAGATCTCTGTTGGTATGTGCACTATTATTGTACGAAAAGTACTAAACTTGGATAACTGTTCGATATGCGTACTAAATGTTAGTAAATTTGGTGTTCGGTGAAGGGATAGAGCACAAATTTTGATATTAAAGTCACTGTGGGATGTGGGTCCATTGTTCAATGGTCTCACTAATATCCGCCTCGGAAGACCTCAGAATGATGGATTTTGAAGTCTTTTTGGTGTCAAATGTAAACATTTTTCTATTATTCTTTCCGAAAAAGGAACAACTTAGATTATGAAAAGATTGCTGTATATGGACCTCAAAGGTATAGGACTGAGCAGATAAACCTGTGGAAACAAAAATATGAACTGAAGGTTGCCATTAAAGGTGAAACTCTGTAAATAATTTCCATTAAAAAAACTTCAAATGGATTTTTCCTTTGGATATCTTGTGGAAAATGCTGCTAGTAGTAAGGGTGCCGCACTGTGCCTGCCACCTGGTAATAATAGCTTTGTAGTACATAAATGATAAATGATAATATAATAAGAATTAGACCTCATAAACATCATTTTTATTAAAAAATATAAGGTTTACTCCAATATTTCCTAAAAATATATATAGAAAATTAAAAATTTGATGGGGCTTGGATTTGTCCTTTTACAAGATTTTTTTTTTACTTTTTTACCATTCTGTATGCATAAGTCTACATCGGTAGTTCAAAGAGCGCATGCGCAAAACGAACAAGTTAAAATGCAACAGAAAACAATTATCATAATTTTCCATTTTTGTTTTTTTAATTCTTCCCAACTGCAATTTGAAAAGAATCAAAAAAAATAGTAATTGCGCCATGATCATGGTTGGAATGGAAGGAAGGAACAAAGACTAGGAATAAATGTACTGATCTTGTGAAAATCATCTTTGGCTAACACGAAAGGCTGAACCTTAACATTGCCGGCATCAATGTCTTCTTTTACCATTTTAAACAGAAAGAATTGTTTCTTTAACATCTTTTCCTGTGAGATCTGAAGGCATTCTTCTATTGTTATTCCCCCTCTACAAAACCCAGAAACGCAAAAGAGGAGGAAAAAAAAATACAAATTGCCCTTTGTTGTCATTTTCATGGGTAATGGCAAATGTAAAGCCAAAGAATGAGAATGAGAATCAGTAAATTGTTTTTCTTTGGTCTTGGATTGTCTGCGGGCAGGTTACATTATCCCCGATCAGGGTCATTGCATACCAACAACAATCAGTTAAAAACATACATAGACTGAGCTAGACAATTCGACAGTCTGTCTAGAAATTCCTTGTCTTGGAAAACGTAAATAACAACAACAAGACAACAACAACAATAAGCCGAAGAAGTAGAAAAAGAAATATGTCCATTTTGGTAATCTTCCTTATAAGGCAACTGGTAGCTGGATGGATGGTCGGAATAAATAAACAAAGAAGTCATCCCGGCAAGGGCAAGTCAGCCAGTAAACAAAAGAAGGCTGCTGGAAGGAACAAAGACGTTTTCTAAATATAGACTAGCTACTGATGGATAGGTTATTTTGTCCGCTTTTTTAAGGCCTTTCGTGATAAATTGTGTAGGCTAAAAACAATTAGTAATGGACTACCTGTAAAAATGCTTGGATATTTAATTCCAATGTAATTACAGCCTACCTAAAAAAACTCCTGCGGAGATGCGTTTTTTATTCATTTTACCATTTTGCAGGGGGTGCTCATTAAAAAAAAATCGTTAAACGGCATGAAAAATTGAAGTGGATTTAAAACCACCGGATCATTAGGGGTCGGGGCAGGTATTAACATCTCAATTCTGTCAAATATGGCAATGTCGCGGATATTCAAAACAAACGATGAAATGATGGAGTCTGACATGCTTTAAAGATACTTCCCTTAAAATGATCCCTAATTGTGGTTCTGATAGCCTTCAAATCCTACTCAAAAAAGACAGCGATTGAACTTTGAGAATTTTACAAAAAAAAAAAATCTAGGGCAAAGTGTTAAGCTTCATAAAACTTAGATACAGTTAGTAAAATTTCAGAATTTCAGTCCTATCCCTTCACCCAAAAGCAAATTTTGTGGCATTTTGCAATTTTCGTACGATAATAGTACGTATTTCCAAAATCATCTCCCTATCTAAACCACATACACCAACAGTGACATTTTTATCAAATGTCAGGATTTAAACTCTATCCCTGCACCCAACGGTACATTTTGTGGCATTTTGCACTTTTTGTACGTTCATAGTACGTATTCTCAAAACCACCTCCCATCTATGTAAAATTTCAGAATTTCAACTCTATGCCTTTACCTAATACCAAATTCAGTAACTTTTAGTTAAAACAAATTAACTCAGATATCAATAGTGACCTTAATATCAAATGTCAGCTCTGTAATTTCCCCCATTATCAAATTTAGTGCCACTCATCTCAGAACCTATTCCTTCACACAACACCAAATTTAGTACTATTTAGTACTTTTAGTACACCTACCTATCTTAAATCCGACACCAACAGAGACCCAGTTATCAAATTTCGGAACTCCAGCCCTATCCCTTCACCCAATACCAAATTTTGTTCAATTTAGTACTTTTCGTGCAAATATAGGACGATTATCATACTAAATTTTTAGCCCTATTTGTTCACACAATACCAAATGCTATCATTTTAGAAGTTTAGTATCATCTTAGAACTTTTCGTATTCTGTAAGTTTATATTTCCGAAAAGTCTTTGGTGCATCTATGTGTCTATCTTTCTAAATTTCAAAATTCTAGCTCATTTCGTTTGTCCAATATAAAGTATTTAATTTTGAGTACATTTCAGTATTTTCGTACCCATTAAATTTAACGGAGGCATGTGTACCTCTCGTACCAAATAGGTCAAGTTCGTATAGCCCCCATATAATGGTATCCTTCCATATTCGGTATTTTGATGGTTTTAGCCATATTTTCCAATAAAATTGTCTGAAAATCCACATCGAGAGTTCCGTTATGCCCCCTGCATGAGAACTGTCTATATAGGTCTACGATATCGTATAGTCCTCATACAACGGTACCCTCACGATATTCGATAGTTTATTGATTTAAGCGGCATTCTTGACCGGAATTGTTTTAAATTTCGTATTTAAAGTTCGTAGTGGGTACTACAGCCTATGAAAAGAATGAATGAGGATTCATGATGGTCCACGCCCCCATATAACGATGCCTCCCGAAATTCGGAATTTTATGATCGTAATGAGTATCGCAACCTGTGACGCAAAGTTGTCTATGTAGGTCCTCGTCTTCATTTAATCCACATACAATGGCACATCCCTTTATTCGGTATTTTGACGATATTAGCGACATTTTAACAGGAATTGTTTCAAATTCCGTATTTAAAGTTCGTAATGGGTATTACAGCCTATGAAAATATTTCTAACCACGTCTTCGTATAGCCCACATTGAGCGCGATTTTTGAGTCGAATTTTTTTGGAAGTTTTTCAAATAGTGGAGGGCAATAAAAATTTGGCCCGGCCGAACTTAGCTGTTCTTTTATCTGCAGGCAGGTCAAATTCGCATATGGGCTATATCGGTCTACGATATCGTATAGCCCCCATATAACGATATCCCCAATAATCGGTATTTTGATTATTTTAGCCACATTTTCAATGGAATTGTCTGAAAATCCATGAAAGGAGATCCTACACTAGGAGTTCTTTGTGAGTACTTTACCCCCTGAAAAGAATTGTCTATATAGGTCCACAATATCGTATATCTCCCATATAGTCCCCATATAACGGTACCTCCCGATATTCGGTATTTTGATGATTTATGCCACATTTTTTCACGGATTTGTCTGAAAATTGGTATTTGTAGGTCATAACGGGTCCCTGCACGTGTGGCAAAACATTGCATGTATAGGTCCACGATTTGGTATAGCCCCCATATAAAGGTACCTCCCGATATTCGGTATTTTGATTATTTATGCCACATTTTTTCACGGATTTGTCTAAAAATTGCTTTTTTTTTTGGTAAAAATGGGTTCCAGCTCCGGTAGCGAAACATTGCATGTATGGGTCCACGATTTGGTATAGCCCCCATATAAAGGTACCTCCCAATATTCGGTATTTTGATGATTTTTAACACATTTATTCTAATGTTTCCTTTACCCTAATACCCTCCACATTAAAAGTTTGGCCCGGCCGAACTTAATGTTTTTTTACTTGTTTTTGTTTATTATTATTATTCATTTATGTTTTGTTTTTTTTTTTTTTTTAATTTCGAATCATTGAAGACCCATTTGAAGTACTATTAGACTTACCCAATAAATACATGTGTATTTGGGCTTGTGTAGAAAATTAAAGTAACTGACTTACCTGAAAAGAAAAAGAAAAATAGAACATTTTTATTATAATAGAAAGGCTTCAGATCGAAGGAAATTAGGTTTTTTGGATTATAAATTGCCAAAAATTTCCAACATAAATCCACGATTTCACATATATTATAATTATAATATTTTTTATTCCATTTATTAGTAATGGATAGAAATAAGATATACCGATTCTTGCATTCCATAGCATATTTTTGTACTTTTTGTCAAAAGAGAATGTACAGAAGAAGAAATACCCAAGTTAATTATTGTGGTTTTAAATTGCATTACATTTTCTTTATTCAAACACATAAGTATAGCAGGTCATACGAACATACAAACATATGTATTTTCCTATGACTAGCAAAAGATAAATATCACAAACAAAAAACCCGCCGACAAACCAGCAATCTAAACATACATACATCTATTCATATGGGTGAATGTATGTTTGTATGTACGTACATATAATGCCGTCTATTAAAACGAACTTGACACATAATGCGGTTGGTATTTTTTGTCTGCCTCCACGTAAATCCGCCTGTCAGGCGATCATCGCGCGGCATTCAAATCTGAGGTTTTGCGCAGAAGAGGTGTTCAAGTGCCAAAACATATGACAGACGTTGACTATTATGAGTGAGAATCATGATGGTGCTGGTGGTGCATTTGCTACTGACTCTGTGGTTTAGCAGATTTTGTGGTGTTACTGTGGTGACAGTTTTTTTATTTTGGTTTGTTGGCGTTTTTTTTCTTTTATAAATTCCACAATTTATATTAGGTGTTCTTTTTTGTGTGGTTAGTGTGTGTGTGGTTTTGTTTTTAAAATAAAAAATAAAATGCAAAAATAAGAAAAAAAACTGTTTTATTCTAAATGTGAATGCATGGCTATTTATGTTTTCATGATCAATGCGAGACGGTGATGCTGGCATGACAGGCACATTACAGTACTCAACAATAATGATTTCAAATGTAGCGGAAATGGTGTTTTGGACTATTCAGTATAGAAAATTGGAATACTTTTAAAACTCATATCGGAGCTACAATAACACTGTGCAAAACAGAAAATAATTTAAGAAAAAAACCCAGCAAATTATGAAAACACAGCTAAAAACAAGTAAAAAAGCTGTAAGTTCGTCCAGGCCGAACTTTTAATACCCTCCACTATATGGAACGAGGCAATTTTCAAAAAAAAAAAAAAAAAAAAAAAAAAAAAAAAAATAATAAATAAATAAATAAATAAAATAAAATCCGTTACAAATTTTGTTAAATTCTTAAAAAAAATACCGAATGTAGCCATTACATTAGGGTCTATACGACAACGTGGACCTGCATAGGCAACTCTTGTAGTAAGCCATTACAATATTCAAATGCGAAACTTGAAAAAAAATCGGTGAATAATGTAGCTAAAATCATCAAAATGCCGAATATAGGGAAGTATATTATATTATATTTTCTGTCTTAGGCTGTAGTATCCATTACGAACTTCAAATATCAAATTTGAAACAATTCCGGTGAATAATGTCGCTAAAATCATCAAAATATCGAATATCAGAAGGTATCGTTGTATGGGGGCTATACGAAGACGTGGACCTTCACAGAAAATTTTCTGTCATAGGCTGTAGTATCCTTTACGAACTTCGAATACCAAATTTAAAATATCTCCGTTGAATAATGTAGCTTAAATCACCAAAATACCGAAAATAGGGAGGTACCGTTATATGGGGGCTATACCAAAACGTGGACCTACATGGTCCATTTTCAATACCAAAAGTCCTGCAGACTTAGTATACATTTGAGTAGCATTTTATCAACCTACTTCATTTCGTTCGGAAGCTAGAGACGGTCGGACGTCGCCAAATTAACATAGAATTTTATGCTGATCAAGAATATATATATATATACTTTGTGGGGTCTAAATTGTATATTTCGAGGTGTTACAAACGAAATGACAAACTTAATGGGGGAGGGTATAAAAAGGAAACTATACATCGCAGAATAACCTAAATTGAGGGGGGAAATTCCCCCTCTTGAACATTTTTGGAAATTTTCGGATAGAGATGCATCCGTGCATTTTAGGTATATAGAGTCTTCGGTAATAAAAACAGATATAAGAACGTGGAATATATTGGACGGAAATTTTAACCCTGAAGCGAGTCAACAGAAGGGTTCTTTTTTGCCCTTTTTATAAAATATGGTAAAAGACTCCCTTTTAAATGCGATCGTGGCATATCAAAATATTCTACAAAATGATTTTTCATGAAATTCAACTATAGGTCGAAAGATGTCAAGAGTCTCACTCTTAACATATCCTAGGTCCTATGGTAGAATGACAAATAATTTTGTAGAATGTTTTGACTTGCTAGAATCCCATATAATGGATGAATATGGTTATTTTAAAACAAGAACCTAAAAGACCCCTTTGGTGACTCGCTTGAGGGTTAGCATTTTTGACATTCAAAGAATAATGGGAAAATGTTTACCTTCTACACCAAAAAGTCTTCATAATATTTCATTTCAAAGTTTAGCGAGGAATTTTTGAATAATTTTGGCACCGATTTGCAGAACCGTTCCATATCTCAATCCTAGACACCAACAGTAATCGCAATGTAAAATTTCACGGTTTCAGCTCTATCCCTTCACCAAATACCAAATTGAGTACTATTTAGTACATATCTCAATCCTACACTCCAAGAGTAATACTAATTTCCCATTTCAAAATTCCAGCTCTAACAGTTCACCACAATTCCAATTTTAGTACTATTTTGTACATGTAAGTACAAATTTCCATAACAAACATGCATCATACAATCCAATAGAAAGAAATCTTATTTCCCAATTTCAGGATTCCGGCTCTATCGTTTCATCCAAATCCAAATTGTACCAAATTTCCAAAGCTTCCGACAAACCTCAATCTTACACTCCCACAGTAATCCCAATTCAAAATTTCAGGAGTCCATCCTTATCGTCCGCCCAAATGCAAATTGTTCCAAATTAAGTACCATTTAGTACACATGAATACGAATTTCCAAAACTACCTCCATATCCCAATCCTACGCTCCGACAGTAATCTTTTTTACGAATTTCAGCAAATTGTTCGAAATTAAGTACCATTTAGTACACATAAATACAAATTTCCAAAACTACCTCCATATCCCAATCCTACGCTCCGACAGTAATCTTATTTACAAATTTCAGGATACCATGGGTTCACCCAAATCCAAATTGTACAAAATTTTAGTACCATTTACTACACATAAGAATGAATTCCTTATCTGCCTACATAATAGGTCCAATAGAAATCTTCTTTCCAAATTTTAGGATTCCAACTCTATCGGTTCTCTCAAAATTGGAAATGTAGTACATTTAGTACACATAAGTACGATTTGCCAAAACTACCTACATACCTCAGTCCTACAATGTAATATTAATCTTTTTTCCAAATTTCAGAACTCCAGCTCTATCGATGCACTCAAATCGAAATTGTACTAAATGGTACAAAAATTTGGTGGCATTTAGTACTATTTGTGCACATAAGTACAAATTTCGAAAACAACCTCCATATCCTAATCCTACACTCTGCCAGTAAAGTTAATTTCAAATATCACTATTCCAGCTCCATCCGTTCTTCACAACTCGAATTGTACCAAAATTAGCACCGTTTAGTTCTTTTGGTACACATAAATACGCACTTCCAAAACTACCTCTTTACATAGACCTCATCTTTGATTCCCATTCCAAATTTGAAGTTTTTAACTCTAACCGTACATATGATATGAAATGGTACCAAATGTAGTATATTTTAGTACTTTTCGTACACTTATAGTGCGAATTTTCACAAACCCTTCAGTATATCCATCAAACACTCAATCAGTGACCCTCCTTTCAATTTTAAGACCCTCATTACAAATTTAGTACTATGGGTAAAATTTATTACCATTTCCAAAACCCTCCCTTATCGGACACCTTTGGACAAAGAGTGACCCTCACCAAAAATGCTAGATTCTGGCTTCAACCCTTTCGCCTGGGTGTTAATGAATCACTAAGTTAGTCACACACTCCCCTTACTCTTTTATGAGATAATTGAAGCAGTATCCGAGATATAATCGCCAAATTTTTGAAATATTTTTTGAGACCAAAAATCGAGTTTTTTTTTGGAAACTATCCGACGTAAATAGGGGATTATCAGGACTATAATCCCCGATTTCCTTAACTTGTTTCCCTATCCAAAATACCAACTGTAGCAAACCTATGCTCAACCTGGTTTACCATTTGAATTAAATTCGTTAGCGGCGTTTTTTTTTTTTTTTTTTTTTTTTTGGATCAAATCAAAAATTCAACAACCACAAAAGACATTAAATGATATTTCCGCTGACAGACCCTCAATCAAATGAGAAAAACTACAAAACATAGCCACTTAATCAATGTTCGAGCTTTACAATGTTCGGGGACATTTACAGAAGACCGATTGAGAGAGCGAAGCTAACATGAATTAAATTACAACAACAACTTAAAAAATAAAACTTTCCAAAACAAAACTATAAATTTTGAAGTTTTCGTGGCCTATCATTATCGGACTTTTACAAGTGATTCAATAAATCTAGGGCAGATAACGCCAAGTAAATATAACCCAGAAAAACAAAGAGGTATTGCAGTCAAGCCGTGATATGGCTTTCGATGAAGAGAAACTTTAAAGTTTCCCCCTAAAAAAGGGCCACCATTTTTCCTTATCACATTTCGAAAAACAAAAATGCCAGTGAACAGGTATTTTGTTTAATCAATCAAAATGTTATTAATCAAAATGCAGCAGGTGGCTAAACGGCCAATGAACATGGCATCACGATGATGGTACGGCCAATATGTCCACACCACAACCACACCTACCAAAAAAACGTTGCGGTGAGAAACATTTGACACCCAATTTTCGTTCGAAAGGCCTGTTTGACATGCATGCATGAATTTTATTGAAGTAACATTGTTGTTGGTGTTGTTCCTTGGCAAGTTATGGCGTATTAGCGCCACAAGTTCTAAGAAAAACATTTTTTTTGACTAGGCAGACATTAGAGCGTCTTTGCTGTCCCATCCCATTCCATGCCATCCCATAAAATCAAATGAAACCCAAGAAGACAAAGACAATGAAAAAAAAAGAAACAATCAAACAGCCAATGTCTCGATGACATTTTCAAGTGTCCGCCTTGACATCGGAATGTAGAATGCACTTAACAGCCACTCCAATCACCCAAAACACCAAATGACAGACGGATAGAGGAACGTCACCTAATGTTGTGACCTAATGCCAGGCATTAGATGGCCATTCGAATGTTAAGAGGACTTTCCTTAATTAACATAAATGGAAACTCAAATATTGGGTGAGGGATCGGCGGCAACAGTTTGTGTCAGCATTGATTTTCGAATAAATTAGAACTAAAAAAACAATAAAAACACTTTCAAAACATATTTGACAAATTAAATTGGTAATTAATTCAGTCATTAGAGAATGTAGAGAGCGCGTGGCCCAACCATTCAAATTGAATTAACGATATTTTAGTGTTGAAGATCTTAAATTTTGAAGAAATATGTATGACAGAGTATTTTTGTGAACTATTAGAGTTCAATTTTGAGGACTTTTCAATATTTTCCCGATCACTCTCGGGGATAAAATATTTGGGCTTATAGAGAATATCAACTTTTATTTTGGACTATATAAGCTCTCTACAATAGTACCAGCCTTTAACCTGGATTTTTGGGATTAATTTTCTAGAGGCCCAAGACCATCGATCATTATAAATATTTTTTACAAAGCTATAATAGTGCATGTTAAAGAATTATTTTTTCAAGGGCTAATGTTAGGGAAATGCTATAAAAGCATTTAAACCTTTTTAAAGACCTCTAAAGGCCTTTAAAATTTGCTTTTTAAATAATGGGTTGCCCATATTCGACGGACCCATGACTCTTTGGGCCCATTCAATTGACGAGGCTTGTCCGCAGGCAACATTCTTTGCGTCAATTGAATTTTGTACGGGAACAAATGCAAATTAATGCGAATAATCCGTTGTAAAGTGGACCGAGCCATGTCCAACTGCAGAGAACGGCGTTTTTGGGATGTTCTTGGGGACCTCTCAACACTGGCTCGTACGGCAGCGATATTCTCGGCCGATCGCCTTGGTCAACTTTTATATGGCCTCTTCGGATTAGAAAGAGCCTTACCAGTCGAAAATTTTTCGTATAAACACTTAATGGTGTTCTAAGAAGGCGCACTTCTCACATTTTTTAATGTTTTAAAAGCACGTTGAGTTTTCAGAATTGACTTCAATTGACATAATTGACTATTTCAGAGCGCTAGCGTGGCGTGTATTGGTTCATGGTAAAAATCTGCTCGGACTGACGCTTCAAACGCGGTATGTCATTAAGCGATGTGACATCTCTGTCAAAAGTTATGGCGTTGCCAGATGGGTCCGTCCAATATGGACAACCCCGTATACAAGGTAAAAAACACATTCCAATAAAATCAAACGCCATAATTTTTACATTTTTTTTTTTAAATTTTATTGAATGAAAACAAAAAATGTTGGAAATAGCATTACATTTTAGAATTGTTTCGATTTACTCGAATTGGTTACCTTTGGCATGAATTATGGTCTTTAAACGGCCAATGAAACCGTCACACACTGCCCGAATGTTGCTCTGCGGTATTTTGGCCCATTCCCGGCGAAGCGCTTGCTTGAGGTGATTGACTCTTTGGTACTTTTAGTGCCAACCTTGCTTTTCAAAATACTCCAGACACAATAGTCCAACATATTGGTATCCGGAGATTTTGGTAGCCATTGTGAGCTAGAAATGAAGAGAGGAAACTCATTTTGTAACCATTCTTGGGGGGCGCATGCTGAGTCCTGTTGAAATGTCCAAGATTTGCGTGCCCAAGGCTTCAATGCACCCTCCAGAATATTTTGGCGATAATATTCGGCATTTATTCTGATGCCACGGTTGATTAATACGAGCGGAGAGCAACCATCGGCTGTTATGGCGGCCCACTCCATCACCATGGCCGGCGCTTGCGTTCTAGTGGCCAACCGCTGACCTCTTCAGCAAGTAAACAAGATCATTTTGTTTGTTTACAAACTGCTGGACAACGAATGTTTTCTCATCGGAGAAAACCAAATTCGGCAGTTCACCACTTTTTGCAATTTCAATGGCTTTATCCTTTTAAAACCCCAAAAATATTTTTTTTAAAAGAATTTTTAGAACACTCTCTCTAAGGGCCTTTAAACAAAATATTTCTAAAGAGGTTTCTGGGACCTTCTAAAAGGCCTTCAAAGCGGCGATTTTTTAAAGAGGTTTCAGGAACTTTTTAAATGCCATTTTTAAAAGAATTGTAGGGACATTCTAAATGACTTTAAGTCGGGATTTTTCAAAGAGTTTTAGGGATCCTTTAAAGCCTAGAAATGTGAATTGTTAAGGGTCCATTTAAAGGTCTTCAAACGTGGATGTTTTAAAGAATTAGGGGTCATCTTGAGGCCCTTAAAAGTGTATTTTTTAATTTTTAGGGAATCCCCAAAGGCCTTCAAACGAAGTTTTGTAAGGACTTCCTTTAAGACCTTTACAAAAAAAAATTTAAAGAATTTTAAAAGGGCCTCCAAAAGAAATTTGAACAGGTATTTGAAAATAATGGTCTCCAGAGGCCCTTAACAGCAGAGTTTTTAAAAAGTTTTGGGGACCTAACGGCTATTTTCGGTATTTTTAAGACTTTAAAAAAACTTTTGACGGATTTAGTTTTTTTGAAAAAATCCAAATTTGTTTTGTATTGTGTCTATGATGGTTGGTATTGAAAATGAGATATATCGGTCCACGTTTTGGTATATCCTCCATATAACGGTATCTTCCGATATTCGGTATTTTGATGGTTTTTGTCACATTTTATCACAGATTTGTCTAAAAATTGGAATTTGTTGGTCATAATGAGTTCTAGCTCTGTTGGCGAAATATTGTATGTATAGGTCCACGCTTTTGTATAGCCCTCTATATCGGTACCCCCTATATTCGGTATTTTGATGATTTTTGCCAAATTTTCCCACGAATATGTCTAAAACTTGGTATTTGTGGGTCATAATTGGTTCTTGAAACACTTTGAGATATAACAATAACTTAAATATTTTAATTCGGAATTAAAAAAAACTGATTTTTAACAGCATATTTCACTGTGCGAAATTTTGGAGGCGAGATTTTAGGGAGGAGTTTTCTTCTAAACAACTTCAGTAGTCCATTTGTGTTTTCTAACATCTTAAGGGATTCAGATGATGTCATAGTATCCTGGCGACTTGAAAATGCGGTGGTGAAAGGCCTCATGCTCATCTGCTTAAATTTATTAAAATGTAAAAAAAAAAATCAAGTCCAAACCATTCTATTGATGTAGGGCATACAAAACTCAGAAAATACCCGAAATAAATTGTTTAAAATAACATCCAAATTTTGTCTACAAATGTAAAAATAAATAACACTTGTATTTATTTCCAAACGATAATTATTTGAAGTAAATTAGAAACCAAAACAAAAAATCCAACGACAAAGAATGTTAATTACAACCAACAACATCAAGTGATAAGAGTCTGTTCTTTTGCTGCTGCTACTGTTGTTGGTGACTTGAATCACGGGCTTGTCTAATAATTAAAATACTTAACACTTTACTAACTCCCTCCCAATCGTACATGACCTGCATACCCAAATTGGCCATTAAACCTTCATATATGGGTAGGGAGGGGGAGAGGGGTAATAAAAACAACTTGTGGTCATTAAAATGAAGTAAAAGATGAAAAAAAACAAACCAAAATATTTTGAATGGAGTGTAAAGGCAAATTATTCAAATATTTTATGATTGAAAAGTGATTTAATGACCATTTTTTATTCTTTCAAAATTTTAATTGGCATAATTTTATGAAATATTTATTGATAATCATTTTCCAACTTAATGAGCGGAGCATTTGAAACTAAATTTAGTGCTGAGACATGTCTTAGTTCTGAATTTATAATAAATTTTATGATATTTTTTATTATTTATTTAAATTAGTAATGCAAACAAGAAGCCTGATCAATAAAATTAATGACAAAAAAGAGAGTTAAAGCCATTAACAAATTATTGCCATTAAATAAAAATACGACTCACATCACGGTTTAAAAAAAAATATTTAACAAATTTTAAATATTGTGTTCAAATTTATTGCACCTGTATTCACAAAATTCCCCAGAATTTTGTTCCTTTTGTTCTAGTTGTTTTTTAATTAACAAGCCATTCCCTTTGTCTTTCACGTTTTTTTTTGCAGTAGCTTTGAACGTGATGACGATACGCCATATCTCTTTTTTGTTTTGTTAGGAAGTTAATAAACGAATTTAATACTTTGCGACAGAATAGAAACAACACATACGTCATGAAAACAGCAAAAAAAATATTTTGTTGGGAATATTATTTCAATGTTAGCTGATAAGGAATAATAAAGCGTATTATATGGGTAATCATTTCAAACTGGGAAGTGGGTTGTAGAACATGTTACCCATGATTTAATACTGACAGACATTAAAGATGTGATTTTCATTTAAAATTTATTTATTTATTTGTGTTGTTTGTAGCGGAGGAACCAGATGGACTAAAGCTATATTATCCATTTTAAAAGTCTATTTTTTTTTTTTTTTTGTAAAATGGGAAATTCCTTTCGAGAGTCATTTTTCGCACCAGCCAGACGGTACAAATGTCCTGAAATGGATTTTATTTTGAGAGACATTTGGTCCAAGACACGTCATTTCGATGAGGCTCATATTGGTTTTATCAAATGTTAGCCATAACTCTCAGGTGTCGAACTTTTAACTTATTGAAAAGTAACAGTTTTGGGAATAATCTCCATAAGTGACAAGGTCAATTTCCTACCAGACAAAATGGTACATCTTATACATGGGAAGTGCGAAATTTCAAATAGTTATATTAAAATTTTTGGTTATTTAATCACAATACCAAATATCGGCAGTTTTAGTTATATGGAGGCTATGCCAAAACGTGAATCTGTATCCCTACATTTAATACCAAATATAATATCATTCAGTACTTTTCGTACAATTATAATACACATATCCGAAACCACCATCATATGTCCAGGCTACATATGAACGCGATCCTAATTTCAAAATTTCAAACAGATAGTGCACCCGTTCACCCAATAAAAATTATACTAAATTTAGTACTACTTAGTACTTTGCGTGCACATGTTGTACACATTTGGAAAACCACTTCTTTCTACCACCAAAAAATATTTTTTTTGGCACAAGGACGAACCCTATTGGAATTGGTGAGAATCGATTCAAATTTAGATGTAAAAACGATTTCAGGTTTACCGTGCACAAAATTTCTAATATTAGACCAAATGGATTGAATTTTAGCACTTAGGAGGAAATACATCCCAGAAACAAGTATTTCAAATATTGGAGAAAATCGGTTTAGATACACTTTTATATACGTTTCATCAGATTTGGTGTTAAAGTCCCTCAAGTGAGTAATATGCACTCCACAATGATATTTGATACCGGACATCAGATACAGCTCGAAACTGACTCAGATACCTTCATATACATCTTCCTCCGATCTTACGTTTATTGTTCACCATATATGTAATATCAACCTAAATTAGATAGGTTTTTTTAATATTCAACCTTTTGTTAAAACTCGGTACGGTGTATATATTGCTCTAACAATTTTTATACTCTCCACCATAGTATAAAGGGAATATTAAGTTTGCCATTCCGTTTGTAACACCTCGAAATATAAATTTTAGATACCACAAAAAATATATATTCTTGATCAACATAAAATTCTATGTCGATTTAGCAATGTCCATCCCTGTGTCCATCTGTGGAAATCACTCTAGCTTCCGAACGAATTGAAGTAAGTTGATAAACATTTACTCAAATGTGCATTATGTCTGCAGGACTTTTGGATTTGAGAATGGGTTATGTAGGTCCACGTCTTCGTATAGCCCCCATATAACGGTACCTCCCGATATTGGGTATTTTAATGATTTTAGAGACATTATTTACAGGAACTATTTCAAATTTAGTATTTAAAGTTCGTAATGTATACTACAGCCTGAGACAGAAAATTGTCTGTGCAGGTTCACGTCTTCATATAGCCCCCATATAACGGTATCCGCCGATATTCGGTATTTTGATGATTTTAGCTACATTATTTACCGGAATTGTTTCAAATTTGGCATTTGAAGTTCGTAAAGGATACTACAGCCTAAGAGAGAAAATGAGCCATGTAGATCCACGTCTTGGTATAGCCCCCATGCAACTGTAATTACAGGAACTGCTTCAAATTTGGTATTTTAAGTTCGTAATGGATACTACAGCCTATGCCAGAAAATTGTCCCTGCAGGTCCAAGTTTTATAACTTCCATGGTACCTCCCTATATTCGGTATTTTGATGATGTATAAGTAAGTTTTTTTTTAAAGTTTCGCATTTGTATATTGTTATAGCTTATGACAAAAGTTGCCTATGCATGCCCACGTCGTCGTATAGACCCTAATATACGGCTACATTCGATATTTGTAAGATTTTAACACAATTTTTAATGGATTTTATTTCTTTGAAAATTGCCCAATTCGTTCCAAATGGTGGAGGGTATTCAAAGTTCGACGCGGCCGAACTTACAGCTTTTTTACTGTTTTTTTAAATACAGGTACAAAAGCTTCCGTCAAATTTGTTGAAAGTCGATTCAGAGATGGATTTAGTTCGTAAGTTGTGACTAATCTTAACCCATGATACGCATTTAAATAAAGTTCATAGTTGGTATGATCTACTTCACTTAAATTCCCAATATAAACATTTTTGATACGGGACCTCTACTAAATATGCATAGTGGTGTAGGTCATCATATAGTAGGTCCCGCCCGACTTTTGACCTTTCTTTACAACACCTCGCGATATTCGGTATTTTGATGATTTTAGCGACATTATTCATCGGAATTGTTTCAGTTTTGGTATTTGAAGTGTACATTACACTACAGCCTAAGACAGAAAATTGTCCGAGCTGGTCCACGTCTTGGTATAGCCCCCATAAACGGTACCTCCCGATATTCGGTATTTTGATGATTTTAGCGACATTATTCACCGGAATTCTTTCAAATTTGGCATTTGAAGTTCGTAATGGATACAACAGCCTATGACAGAAAATTGTCTGTGCAGGTCCACGTCTTCGTATAGCCCCCATAAAACGGTACCTCCCTATTTTCGGTAGTTTCATGATTTTAGCGACATTATTCACCGATTTTTGTTTAAGTTTCGCATTTGAATATTGTACTGGCTTATGACAAAAGTTACCTATGCAGGTCCATGTCGTCCTATAGACCCTAATATAACAGCTACATTCTGTATTTATGAGATTTTAACAGAATTTTTAACGAATTCTATTGTTTTTGAGAATTGCCAAATTCGTTACAAATGGTGGAGGGTATTCAAAGTTCTTACAGCTTTTTTACTTGTTCTAATATTTTTTTTATAAAATAATGTATTTTGTTTAATGAGCTAGTTCTTAAGGAGATCTCAAACAAGGAGTATTTAAATATATTTATCGGTTGAATATAAAGGTTTTAGTCGAAATATGAATTAATAATAAATTTTAGTATACTTTAAAGCTTTAATAACAATTCAAAACAACATTCGTATTTAAAACAGTTTAAATTAATTATAAAATCAAATAAAAAATGACATTTCAATTCGTTTTTAAATCATCTTTTTAATACAATAATAGTTTATGAAAATGTTAATAAATCCGTAACACTGTTCCTCCACGACAAACTGTCTCTTCGCCGTATAAACAAAAGCTCCCCCATCAAATAATTAATACAAATTGTGAAAACATTCTCTCTTCTCACACAGATTTGAAAGAAAGAGCTCCAATTGTTCGATGGGGGATAAATTCTCAATTCACTAAATGAGAATGCATCTTTAAATAAGTTTCGCTCTGAGAGTAAAGGGTAAACAAAGGAAAAGCCAACTGAAACCAATTATGTATTGGCAATTCTCTTGGCTTTGTTTACGATTGCCAACGATGCAATGAAACAAAATGATTCACCGCGTGATGACGATGTAGAGAAACGTCATTTATGTACGAAAAAGCGTACATTCCTACATACATGGATAAATAAATGCGAACCAGCAAAATCATTTAAAATGAGAAGAGTGCAAAATTACTGAGATTCGTTATTTCCATAAATATGGCAAACAAAAGCAATCTGATTACGCGTGTGTGAAAGTGTTCAGCCAGATAAGCAACAATGGTTGGTGAGCGATAAAGACGATGATAAACTTGAATTGGTATTTGAATCAACACAAATCGGGGATGCCAATGCAGGGGATTTTTCTTTATTATTTGATTGGTAAAACCAATTTACAAACCTTTAACAGATTTTTTACTTTATGCACCAATACCCCTATATTATTAGTTAATTAGTCATAGTCATCATAAATTACCAACTACAACTGCCTAAGTACTGAAAAGCGACTCCATTAATCAAGTTGTCATTTTGTCGTCGCTGTTTGCCTTATTTAAACGTTTTACTTGTTTCGCCTTCGAAACAACACCCACTGCACATTTCGTTTAAGCCAAAAATTGATATCCATGACTTTTCAATGCAATTTTTTTTCTCGTCGTAGAGTTTTTTTTTTTTTTGCTTTTCATAGTTATTTTTAGCTCATTCAGCACCATTGTCAGTTCATTAATATTCGCTGCTGGTAGAAGAAAAAAAATGAAAAACAAGAATCACAAACGGCATAAATGCTAGCCAACCAAACCAAATGACATTTTAAAATGTGATTTTGCAATAATGGTTATTTTTTTAATTTTTCCGTTTGACATAACACTTTCTTAAAATCAGTAAGGAAATGTCAAAAGTCGGGCGGGGCCAGATATATGATACCCCACACCAATATGCATATTTAGTAGAGCTCCCGCAACAAAAGAATTTATTTGAAGTAGATCATACCACCTATGCATATTGGAGGCATATCCAATTCTGCATCTATTCTCACTAAATTTGACGAAGACATTTAAATCTTTATTACCAAATAATATTGCTATAGAGTACATGAGAACGATTATATTAAATGGAAATGTACGTCCCGAAATACACTCCATTTGGGCTGATATTAGCTATTATTTACACAATAAACCTGAAATCGGATTAAGGATATATATGGGAGCTATATCCTAATCTTAGCCGTTCTCGATAAACTTTGGCAAACGCATTTCCGTGCTCTATAAGGTATCTGGTACCAAATATCATTGTTGTCGAATGCATATTACCAAATCGGATGAAGCATATATATGGAAGTTATATCTAAATCTGATCCGATTATCACCAATTTCAATAGGGTTCGTCCTTGGGCTAAACAAATATTGTTTGGAAAACTTCATCTTAATCGGATGATAAATGCGACATGCATTTTGAGCACAAGAATACGTGGACTCAGAAAGTGATTCAGAAGTGATATGAAGATCCTCAAAAGTAACTATGGGTCTATCTCGCTTCCTTCTCCATGTTACAAACAAATACATAGAGACATAATACCCTTACCACTATGTTCCCAGTACTGTTGGTATGTTATCTGTGTCATTCCGTTTGTAACTCCTCGAAATATTCATTTACTTAAAGAATTCCAATTCTAAAGAAGTCAGATTCGAGAAAAACGCATTCTAGTTATCGACTGCAATTTGACTTAAAATGATTATTATACAAAAAAGTAATACAACTACATAGACAATTTATTTGCCAAGATGTCGCCAAATATTACTGATAAATTAGTCTGAAAAACCAGCATAATTTGATCCAGATCTCTGGTTGAGAGAATCATTTAGATATACCAAGTTTGACACGAATCGCAAACTTTTTTGCATTTTATGAGAAATATTAGCGCTGAACATTATGACCCTATGTGGGAGAGGTACCAGAAGAGGTAGGCCATATATATTATCTTCACTCTATTCCTTGTGTTAGTAGAAATATTGGCAAGCGCAAAGTTTAAAAGAAATAGGACGCTTATTTTGCATATTATGAGGAATATAAGTATTCAAAATTTTGACCCGTTGTGGGGTAGGTACCAGAAGGAGTGAAGCGATATATTCCATATTCTCATCAGATTTTGTGTTATCAAAAATGTTGGGACCAGTGCAATTTGAAGGGAATCTGATGCTAAATTCCCTTTTTATGAGAGATATAATTATTCAAAATTTTGATCCGTTGCGGGGGAGGTAAAAGAAGTAGTGGTCCGACATATTCCATGTTCGCATCTGATCTTGTGTTGATAGATATATTGGGATGTGCTTAGTTTGAAAAGAAACGGATGCTTATTTTGCATTTTATGAGGGATATAATTATTCAAAATTTTGACCCGTTGTGGGGTAGGTATCAGACGGTGTGGTCCTAAACAGAGTCAGACGAAAAAACTTCAACCAATTTCAGAGTACTCTCATTTCTATGCCACTTGTCTGACAGCTGTTAAAATTATTCAAGTGACAGCTCATTATATTGTTTACAAGCGTACAAAAGCATTTTGGTGAGAATTTTCCACAAAACAAGTTATTCGTGATGGAATTTGAGCGTGATATTTGTCTGGAAAACCACAAGTGGCTATCGTCAGAGCACTTCAGCATTTAAATGTAAATAAATCTTTTGTGTATTGTACCATCGCTCGTTACCGTGATACTGGTAGCGTAGCCCGACGTCAAGGAAGTAGACGTGCCAAAGGAATAAAACAGCTACATCATGGTTCGAACAGTAAAGAAGCGATTTGATCGAAACACGCGCCGCAGTTGCCGAAAAATGGCACGTGAGCTGAACATATCGCAATATTCCATTTGGCAAATATTGAAAAATACGCTCGGGGTAAAACCATTGAAATTCCAAAAAGAGCAAGAATTTACACAGTAAAAGAAAGAAAATAGACTCAAAAGAGCTAAAGAGTTGCTTTGCTTGACCGAAAGTGGTGAACTGCCGAATTAGGTTTTCTCCGATGAGAAAACATACGTTGTCCAGCAGTTTTTAAACAAACAAAATGATAGTGTTTACTTGCCAAAGAGGTCTGCGAAAAATGTGCACCTTCGGCCTGCCACCAGAACTCAAGCGTCGGACATGGTGATGTTGTGGGGCGTCATAACAGCCGATGGTCGCTCTCCGCTCGTATTAATCGGCCGTGGCATCAGAATAAATGCCGAATATTATCGCGAATAAAAATATTCTGGAGCTTTGAGTACGCAAACCGCAGACTTTGGACATCGCACTCAGCACGCGCCACCCAAGAGTGGGTACAAAATGAGGTTCCTCGCTTCATTTCCAACACACAATGGCCACCAAAATCTCCAGATACCAATCCGTTGGACTATTGTGTCTGGAGTATTTTAAAAAGCAAGGTTGCCACTAAAAAATACCAAAGTGTCGATCACCTCAAGCAAGCGCTTCGCCGGGAATGGACCAAAATACCGCAGAGCAACATTCGGACAGCGTATGTCGGTTTCATTGGCGGTTTGCAGAGCATAATTCGTGCCAAAGGCGATCAATTCGTACAAATCTAAACTTATTCTAAAATTTGATGCTATTTCCTACATTTTTTTTATTCAAAAAAAAAAAAAAAAAAAAATAAATAAATAAATAAAAAATAAAAAAAAATGTAAAAATTATGGCGTTGGACATTGTTGAATTTTTTTATCTCACCCTGAAGGCTTTGCAAGATAAACTTTCAAAACGTCGATACAAGCACGATACTCTTTAAACTATTGAAATGTCCGCTTCCTGTTAGAATTATTAAAAATTAGATGCAACAAGTTGTTTTCATTTATTTGATATAATTCCTAATTTTTAATAAGGAGTTAAATATCTCAGTACCTAGACAAAACCATTTTATATCTTTAATGCACGCCTTTATGTTTCCTTAAATCATTGATTTTGAAAACTTTTTTAGTTTTTCTTCAAGACAAAAAATATCATGGATACAAACGTCTTCTATTTTTAGCTCAACTTTCATAATCTATATAGTTTTTTTCGTAATTATTCTTCAAGTTGCACAGTGTTATATAAATAGATGAAATCTTTTAGAGCTTAACTGAAATACAAGTAGCTAGATTGACATTTTTATTTGCCGTAAAAATGTTTTTCACATGCTTGGCAACCCTAACATTTAATAATGATTATTAAAGATTTTACTGAACGTTTGAATTGCATAATGAGCTATTAAATATTGATTAACAAAACACTTGCGGACATATTTTCCCTTTTTTTGACGGCACCACAATCAACCGTGAAACTTTCAATAAAGAATGACTCAGAGTAGAAATCGACATTTGAGTAGAGAAAGAGATATTCACGTGCAATCACTCAATGTGGACGCTCATAAAAAGCAAACGAACACAAACACACATATACATTTTGTCCAACAAACAACAGGTGGAAAAATAAACAAAAATGATGGGGGTTACCTTTTCACGTGAATGTTGGGGATGTTGAGGAGGCGGGAGAGTGTGAGAGAACAACCAAGAAAAAACAACCAGTGTTGACTGACAATCGAAAAGCTTGTCATCGAAGTGGAGAAATATTAGTAAATAATTAATGGTAACGAGAATTGTCAATACTCCCCTTTCCCTCTGCTACCCAAAAAAACAAACTCCCTCCCACACATATCAAATAGATGAAACATGTTTTTTCTTAATTGCTTTTCAAACAATGCCTTTCGTTCAGTTTTACTACGTTTTTATCTGAAAATTACTAAACTAACTTCAAGTGAGTATAACGTTGGAATGCGTCATATGGAATTCTGAATTAACCCATCGTAAAATGGTTACTGAAGTCAGAGAAGCTCCACTTTATGAGATACAAAAACAATAAAGTTCTCTCGCACAAAAATGTTTATCCAAGCAACTGGTTTTATGCCAAACACGAACTGAAAACATTTTTTGGCGATGCGTAAATAAATGAATTGTGAAACCGGTTTCATTGTTTGTTTACGCCAATTAACCACGGAGGCAGACGGACAGACAATTCACATGATAATGAAACGATTTTTTAGATAAAAAATCATTGTGTATATAAAGTGTTGTAATTGCTGTAAAGGTTAGAACATTTTTTTTATTAAACTAAAGTAAGCAGCTACCTATCTACGACAGCAAGAGAATAGAAATAGTTTGTTGCCATAACAACATTGAATGTGAAGGACTTACTAATGGCCAGGGTTGCCACTTTTCTAGGATTAAAAATGAAAACGTCACACAAATTGATTCTGGGTATTTGTCAAGAATGCAGACTTTTTACAGCCTCCACCATGTAATGGAAGGTATACTAAGATTATCATCATGCATGGCAAAACAATAAAGATAGGTCAGTGTTAGTGTGTAGGGGTGAAAGAAGAGTACAAAATGACACTAAATTTGATATGAGTGTAGGAATGAGCAAAACTTATGAGTTTTCCTATTTGGGTAACGACGAGTCAGAAGAGTCAGGGTCAGTTTTTGCAAATGCCTGTTATATGGTGTACTAACTGAAACCGGTGCGCTTCGATACCTCTTTATACCCTACAACACTATGCGTTGGGGATATTATAAGTTTGATTGGGCCAGAATTTATGTAACACCTCGAAATATTGGTTTCCCATATAGGAAAGTATATATGGATCTTCCTAGCTCGCCGAGCTGAGTCGATCTAGCTATGTATGTCCGTCCGTCCGTCTGTCCATGTTAATTTGTAATAATGCTACAGGTAGCAATTATGGCCCGATCCGAAATTTTGCACGAAGGTTGGGTTAGGGTCAGAATAGAAGCCTATTTCTTTTGGAGATGATCGCTAAATGTTTAGGGGTTGAAATGGACCAAATACTGAAAAAATGTCGGATTTTGCAGTAGCTATACAGGTCGGAATTTCGCATGTAGCTAGAGTTAAGGGCGGGGAAGAAGCCTACCAATTTGGGTGGTCATCGGATAATATTTAGCGGGTAAAATAGACCATATATTTTGTGTGGAAACAATTCAAAATTTTTCATTAAACCGCGAATATTTTAAATCCCGGCAAAATCACAAAGCCATGACAAGGTTACTTCTGACCTTTACATTGATGTTAACATTCAACAAATCGGATATATAGCAAAATATGTGCGATATATATGTCTATCAAAGAAGATATGCTTGAAAGATCTCTTATATGTCGAGAACGGCTGAACTGATTTCGACAGTTCTCATTAATTCAGAATGGCCTCTTGGCAGGAAAGAAAAAACGTCTAAAAAATCGCATAAAAATATCTCTCTAAAGATGAAAATATTGATTTTGTAAAATTTTCTCATATTTTTTTCAATTTTGTCATATTTATGGCATATTTTAATTTTGAATTAAACATTTGGTAATATTTCTACAGCTAACAAAACTAAGTAGTTAGGATATCAGGATATCATATACAGATCGCATTTTTGGTCCGATCCTTACGAAATTTTGCATGGAGATAAGATGAGGGTCAGAATAAAAGCCTATTCTTTTTGGAGATGATCGCCATATATTTAGGGGTTGAAATGGACCAAAAAACTGCAAAATTGTCAGCAGGTCGTAATTATGGGGGTTACCGGACATTGCAAAAGCCAAGCAGTCTTGGATGGCCATCCAAAAATGTTCAATGTGTGAAGGAGTTTCCAACTTTTATAGACAAAATACGAAAATGTCCATTCCAGTGACTTTTTGGAGAATTCACAAACACAGGAAAGACACACTTCTGACTATTTCGCTGATTTCGTTGAAGAATATAGTCAAATGTCTGTATCTCATATAGATGCGTTTCAGTCAAAAACCAATAATAAATGTTAATCTCCTGCCACTTCTGACAGACAGTCGAAAATTAGAGAACGAAACCTGATGGTTTTCTTTTATTATTTGTCACAATATCTTGTGGAATTCTTTCGAGTATCTCGCCTATATAAACTGTATCGTTTATTATAGTGTTGTGGGGTATTCAACGGTCGGCCCCGCTCGACTGTAGCCTTTGCTTACTTGTTTTTGTCATACCGTTGTTGTATTTCTATGTATGAGTGATTTTCTGTACAAGATGATTCCCCTCCCCTCTTCTATAGTACATAGCAACATCAAAACACGTTTGCTTGTACACGCACACACAAAAAAACAGAAAACAAAATATTTGTCCACTTATTTTCATTTAAATCTTCTCAAACTCTAATTTTTTAAACAGAAGTGGGTCGGGAGTACCTCCACACAAAACAAAAGACTGAAGAGTGGACTACGTAAAAACTACCACTCTTCGAGCAATACTGCTCGCGACCAAGTTACACTTGCGAGTGAAACTGAGTAAATCTGTCCTCTGGTTATGCCATTGCTATGTTTTCTTACGATTTGGGTTTATTTCTTGATTAAAAGAACGGTACATAATCCCCACGGATATAATCCCCATTGCAATTATGGAGATTACGATCTTTTTTCGGTTTTATTGCCCATAATAAGGTGGGGACTACTCACAAAAAATGTCAAATGATGGCAGTATCTAGGAACTTGGGTTCGCGTTAGCTGGTGCGGAACAAACCTAGAGGAGAATATCTCAAGCCCCGGCCAAAGGAATGGTTCTTGCAAATTAAAACACATTTAATTTTAAAATTTACTTGGAAAAAGTTTAAAATTCAGAAAACTATGGTTTGCGTTAGCCCGCACACACGAGTTTATGTCCGCATACGTTTTGGATATCAGACTATGATGAGGATTATGTCCGCGATTTTCTGGGGATTATGACCGATTTTTTTCTTGCGAAAAAAGGTCATAGTACCCATAATTGTAATGGGGAATTTGTCCGTGGAGATTATGACACGGCACATAAAAGAATAAGATGATTCCGTTACAGAATTTGGCATCTGTAGAACCATCTGTGTAAATAGCCAGAAGAACAAGAGGGGGTTCAGCACCAACCCAAGCTATCATGTATTGTTCCGTATAAGTTATTGTAGTCGAAAAAGATGGACATGTAACTTATCTTATCGTACCGAGATATTTGGCGCCCAATGTAAGATACAGCGTCACACCGTCTACTATATAACTCATTAACTTTGTGTTTTCTTCTGAATAGTTTTACTTCAGCCTTATCAGAGTTTACTCTTATACCATTGTCATGTCCCCAAACAGTTGATGAATAATTCACAGCATTTCATTCAACCATGGCAACCCTTTTCACAGAACAACACAATAGAGCACCCCGCTCACTATTGAGTAACTGAGTAGAGCAGTAAATAATGTATGTTGCTATAGTTTGTTGTCTTTGTTGTGTTATTGCCACTAATAAATCCTCGGTACTTATGCGCGACAACCATGCAAATTGAACAGGCCTCTGGTGGCCCATGGGCTGATGAGGCGACACCAAACAAGCACACATCCATGCGTACCTACATTCGTTTGAGTTTTTTATTTATAATTGACATAATTTTGTCATTTGTTTGAGATTTGTTTCTGTCGCTTTGTTCGCCTCGACGCCATGCATGCCAATGTATGAATGTATGTTGGAAATCGGAGTAGGTTAATTGACACTTACCACAAATTAAAATCAGAACATCTAATCCGATCCGGCATAGAATCCTTTTGTTTGTGGTATCCATTTTGTTGAGGTAGTTGACGTTTGGAGTTGGAGTAAAGGGACTGTGGTTGGCGTCCAACGGTGAACGATGGCGAAGTTGGTCCGATGCGGCTGTTAAATGAACTTCAATATTGTGATTTGTATTGTTGTTGCTACTGTTGCCGTGATGCGCCACGGCAATCGTATTGAAACGGGCGTTCGATTTGACACCGTTGTGGGACGTGGAAGCGACCGGTAAACCGTTACGCGACGTTAATAGCTTGGTTGTGACACTTGCCGTCAATGAATTTTCATCCACGGGTAAATGGCGATAGCTTTCTTCTTCCGGCCGTCGAAGCGGTGTTGTTTCACTCGCAGACGAATCGTTACTCATTTGTAAGCAGTTTTTTGTTGTTGATGGTGTCCGGTGAGAGATAGGGAGAGTGAGAGAAACACGTACAACGTGTTTGCAATGCAAAAATAAATAAATAGCCAAGTAAAGCACCTCTGCTCTGTACGTGTTGGGGAGCTCTGCCGTCAACAGTGAGAATAAGAGTGAGCTCCAATTTAGAGAGCGAGTGAACAATAACAGTTGTTTTTGTTATGTGAGGAGAATCACAAAAACAATGAAATACCAAAACCGAAAAAGCTTTGCTGGTTTTGTTTTGTTGACTTTGAACTTGATGACGCTGCTGGCTGGTTCAAAAGAGAGTGTCGCTGTTCTCTTTATCAAGAGAAAGAGTTTAGTTAACAACCCCCCTTCAAACAAAGCAATGGTTGTGATGATTTGCTTTTAGTTATTCTTTATCTGGAAATTTGCTTGCTTGTCGTTTTTAGCGGTTTTTGTTTTGATGTCAATTTTTGTTGAAGAAATTAATGGCGGTCTTGTTGTTTGTTTCCGACAATCATTAGTTTGTTGTTGTCGTTACATTTAGTTGGAAGTGTAGGTATTTTCTTTCATTCATTGTCGATGGCGGCATTGTTTAATACAATTTGTTGGAGGTCGTTCTCCCACCGTTTTCCCCATTCGATGATGAGTCTTGTTGTTGTTTTGCTATCTTTTTTGTTGTCGATGCTCTATGTTGCGTAAAAATACTTTTTTTGAACAATTAAAAGAGGGTTCAATCACAATTGTCGCTTATTTTCCTTAATGGGGCTCTGATATCAAGTCACTGCAACGGCATCACCGCTGTGATTCGCCTTTGATGTTTGCGGGAATGGAATTTTGAAGATGAGTAAAGCCTTAAAGTGCCGACTACTGGTACACTGTTTTTAATCCTGCAACAAAAGAAACCGAAAGATAATCGTTAATAAAGAAAGGATTAACATTCAATGCGAATGGCAGGCATTTACAATGAAAACCAAGAAACTTCTCGACAAGACGAAGATTACTGAAAATGTGAAATGAAAACTTTTATAAAGAAAGTAATGTCAAATTAAAAATTTTATAAATATATTTTTCATGCAACAAGAATCCAGCACTAGGCCCTCATTTTTATACACCCACCTTGGAAAGGAGGGTATATTAACTTTGTCATTTCGTTTGTAACATCCTTAAAAATTCGCCGTAGACCCCATAAAGTATATATGTTCATAATCAGCATAAAATTCGAAGTCGATTTAAGGGTGTCCGTCTGTTGAAATCACGATACAGCCCACATTATTCGACGTATTGTGTTTAGGATGGTTGGTATTGAAAATGAGATATATCGGACCACGTTCTGGTATAGTCCCCATATAACGGTACCTCCCGATATTCGGTATTTTGATGATTTATGCCACATTTTTTTCACGGATTTATCTGAAAATTGGTATTTGTTGATCATAACGGGCCCTATGTTCGTGTGGCGAGACATTGCATGTATAGGTCCCCGCTTTGGTATAGCCCCCATATAAGGGTACCTCCCAATATTCGGTATTTTGATGATTTTTGCCAAATTTTTGCACGGATTTGTCTGAAAATTGGTATTTGTTGGTCATAATGGGTTCTAGCTCCTTTGACGAAACATTGCATGTATAGGTCCACGATTTGGTATAGCCCCCGATATTCGACATTTTAATAGTTTTTGCCACATTTATCCGCGGACTTGTCTAGAAATTGGTATTTGTTGGTCTTAATGGTTTGTTGGTCTGCGTTCGAAACACTGTATGTATAGGTCCACGTTTTTGTATAGCCCATATAGCCGTATTTCCCCATATTCGGTTTTTTGTTGATTTTTGGCAAATTTTTGCATGAATATGTCTAAAAATTGGTATATGTGTGTCAAAATGGGCTCTAATGTTTCCTTTACCCTAAGGTGGAGGGTATTAAAAGTTTGGCTCGGCCGAACTTAATGTTTTTTACTTGTTTGTTCTAATATGAAATGAAAACGTACGACGTACGCCTATATCCGTATTACCCAAATGCTTCAGGTCCATATCTTAAAATCTACCAAATAATAACGCTTTAAAAATTTATACTTTATTAAATTCAACTCATTGTCAAATTTTCCAATTGGAAAGATACATATTTTTATAACCTACACATGGTGGTCAGGGTATTATGTCTTTGTGCATTTGTTTGTAACATGGAGAAGGAAGCGAGTTAGACCCATTGTTACTTTCTAGGATCTTCATAGAATTACTTTCTGAGTCGATTTATGCATGTCAGATCGCATTTATAATACGAGTGAGATACAATTTTCACATAATTTTTGTTTGGCCCGAGAACGAACCCTATTGAAATTGGTGATAATCGGTTCAAATTTGGATATAACTCCCATATACATCTTCAACCGATTTTGAGTTAATTGTGCACATCCGACCGAATTCGATCTAGATATGTGTTTCTCCCATATATATGTTTCCTCCGATTTGGGGCTTTGAGGTTCTCACATTCGTAATATGCACTCCACAAGAATCATATTTGGTACCAGACAGCAGATACAGCCCAGAAATACTTCTGCAAATTTTGTCAAGATCGGTTCAGATTTGTATATAGCTTCCCTATATATCTTCAACCGATTTCGGCCGAATTGTGCACAAAATGGCCAATAAAAGTTCGAATGACCTGAATTTTGGCACATTCGATCGAATTCCGTCTAGTAGCAAGTTCATCAAATTTGATGAAAATCGGTTCAGATATAGCTATAGCTCCCATATATACAGGGTGAGATGAAAAAACTGCAGCCAACTTCAGACTGCTGTCATTTCCAAGCCACTCGTCCGACAGCTGTTCAAATTTATTCCAGTGACAACTCATTATTCGTGATGGAATTCAAGCGTGATAGTGTGGTTTCTTTATATTTGGCTGGAAAACCACAAGTGGCTATCGTTAGAGCACTCCAGCATTTAAATGTGAATAAATCTTTTGTGTCTCGTATCATCGTACGTTACCGTGATACCGACTTGTGACTTTGTGTGAGCAGTATTTTATTCGTTGCGTTTATTATTTTATACCCTCCACCATAGTATGGAGGGTATATTAAGATTTTCATTCCGTTCGTAACACCTCGAAATATACATTTTATTCTTGATCAGCATAAATTTCTATGTCGATTTAGCGATGACCGTCCTTCTGTGGAAATCACCCTAGCTTCCGAACGATATGAGGTAGATTGATAACATTTTACTCAAATGTATATTATGTCATTATTCACCGGAATTGTTTTAAATTTGGTATTTGAAGTTCGTAATGGATACTACAGTCTGAGACAGAAAATTGTCTGTGCAGGTCCACGTCTTCGTATAGTCCCCATAAAACGCTACCTCCCGATATTCGGTATTTGGATGATTTTAGCTACACTATTCACCGATTTTTTTTAAGTTTCGCATTTGAACATTGTAGTGGCTTATGACAAAGTTACCTATGCAGGTCCATGTCGTCGTATAGACCGTAATATAACAGCTACATTCGGTATTTTTAAGATTTCAAGAGAATTTTTAACGGATTTTATTGTTTTTGAGAATTGCCAAATTCGTTCCAAATGGTGGAGGGTATTCAAAGTCCGGGCCGGCCGAACTTGCAGTTTTTTACTCCTTTTTTTATTTCATGGAAAAAATCATGCTGAGGGGATATATGTTAACCGATCGTTTTTTTTTTTTTTTTTTTTTTTTTTTGACTTAGAAGATTGTTTTTATTGATTGAAATTATTGCTTTTGAGTAAATTGTCAAAGTCCGGCCCGGCCGAACTTGCAGTTTTTTACTCCTTTTTTTATTTCATGGGAAAAATCATGCTGAGGGGATATATGTTAACCGATCGTTTTTTTTTTTTTTTTTTTTGACTTAGAAGATTGCTTTTTATTGATTGAAATTATTGCTTTTGAGTAAATTGAAACTCCTTTGCCATTTTGTTTTTTAACCCTACACCACAAGGTGGTCAGGGTATTATGTCTTTGTGCATTTGTTTGTAACAGGCAGAAACGAGGAAACGAGATAGATCCATAGTTCCTTTTGATGATCTGCATAGAATCACATTCTGAGTCGATTTATGCATGTCCGTCCCTCTGTCCATGTATTTTTGTAAACAAAGTACAGGTCGCATTTATTGCCCGATCCAGATGAAGTTTTGCACAGATCATTTGTTTGGCCCAAGGACGAACCCTATTGAAATTGGAAATAATCGGTCAAAATTTAGATATAGTTCCCATATATATCTTCGTCCGATTTGTCTTTTATTGCGCACCAAACGTGTAATATCAGCCCGAATTGTATGGAATTTTACATATACACCCAAATTAGGCCTGAAAATAAGTATGCCAAATTTGATCGAAATCGTTTCAGATATAGCTATAGCTTCCATATATATATTGTTCATCCGATTTGTTATTTTTGTCCACCGCCGCCGTAATATGCACTCCGTAACAACGATATTCAGGGAAATATATAAAATACAGCTCAGAAATATCTTTGCCAAATTTTATCAAGATCGGTTCAGATTTGGATATAGCTCCCATATATATCCTTATCCGATTTCAAATTAATTGTGCACCAAATGGGCATGATTGAATTCTCGCATAAATACTTTTAATTGTCATGTGGAGCTCTACTTAATTAGCAAAGTGGTGGAGGGTATTATAAAGTCGGCCCCGCCCGACTTTAAGACTTTGTTTACTGGTTTTTACTTGTTTTTTTTTTTTTTTTTTTTTTGAAATTGCCAAATTTGTACCAAATGGTGGAGGGTATTAAAAGTTCATCCCGGCCGAACATACATCTTTATACTCTACAACACTATGTGTTGGGGGTATTATAAGTTTGATTGGGCCAAAAATTATGTAACACCACGAAATATTGGTTTCTCACATAGGAAAGTATATATGGATCTTCCTATCTCGCCGAGCTGAGTCGATCTAGCTATGTATGTCCGTCCGTCCGTCTGTCCATGTTAATTTGTAATCACTCTACAGGTCGCAATTACGGTCCGATCTTCACGAAATTTAGAATGGAGGTGGGGCTAGGGTCAGAATAGAACCCTATTTCTTTTGGAGATGATCGCATAATATTTAGGGGTTGAAATGGACCAAAAACTGAAAAAATCCTGATTTTGCAGTTGCTCTACAGGTCGCAATTATAGACCAATCAAAGCGGAAGTTAGCATGGGGCTAGAGTTTATAGCGGGGAAGAAGCCTACCAATTTGAGTGGTCATCGGATAATATTTAGCGGGTAAAATAGACCATATCTTTTGTGTTGAAAAAATTCAAAATTTTTCATTAAACCGCGAATATTTTAAATCCCGGCGAAATCACAAAGCCATGACAAGGTTACTTCTGATCTTTACATTGATGTTAACATCCAACAAATCGGATATATAGCAAAATATATGCGATATATATGTCTATCAAAGAAGATATGCTTGAAAGAACGGTTGAACTGATTTCGACAGTTCTCATTAATTCAGAATGGCCTCTTGGCAGGAAAGAAAAAACGTTTAAAAAATCGCATAAAAATATCTCTCTAAAGATGAAAATATTGATTTTCTAAAATTTTCTTATATTTTTTCAATTTTGTCATATTTTTGGCATATTTTCATTTTGAATTAAACATTTGGTAATATTTCTACAGCTAACAAAACTAAGTAGTTAGGATATCAGGATATCATATACAGATCACATTTATGGACCGATTCTTACGAAATTTTGCATGGAGAGGGTCAGAATAGAAGCCTACTCTTTTTGGAGATGATCGCCATATATTTAGGGGTTGAAATGGACCAAAAAACTGCAAAATTGTCAGCAGGTCGTAATTATCGCCCGATCCTTACGCACATTTGAATGGGGGTTACCGGACATTGCAAAAGCCAAGCAGTTTTGGATGGCCATCCAAAAATTTTCAATGTGCGAAAATGTCCATTCCAGTGACTTTTTGGAGAATTCACAAATACAGGAAAGACGCACTTCTGACTATTTCGTTAACGCCGATTTCGTAGAAGAATATAGTCAAAAGTCTGTATCTCATATAGATGCGTTTCAGTCAAAAACCAATAATAAATGTTAATCTTTTGCCACTTCTTAGAGATTATAGGTCTTTGGGAAATATTGGTTCCAGATCTAGGAAGACCATTTACGTGCAACATTTACCAATAAATTGGAAATGAGCAAATTAGTTAAAGTTGCTATTATTCGAAAATTAGAGAACGAAACCTGATGGTTTTCTTTTATTATTTGTCACAATATCTTGTGGAATTCTTTCGAGTATCTCGCCTATATAAACTGTATCACTTATTATAGTGTTGTAGGGTATTCAACAGTCGGCTCCGCTCGACTGTAGCCTTTGCTTACTTGTTTTTACTTGTTAATGATTGAAATTGTTGCTTTTGTGTAAACTGAAACTCCTTTGCCATTTTGATTTTTTTAAATATTCACTTCATGGTAGTTCATTAGCTTCCCCTTTATTCCGAATTGATTTTTTTCGTCTCCTATCGTTTATATCTCATCATCTCCATATTTATCTAGTTTTTTTTTTGTTTCTTTGTGTAGTCATTATTCATATTTTCAATATTTTTTTTTTTTTTTTAAGCATTTACAATGTAATTCCATGACTCTTTGCGACTGAGTGATTGACAAAAAATAGCCAGAATGAATGGGTATCAATCATAATCCATCCTTAATCATTATGGCTATTTGTAATGGGGGAAAAAGTGAGTGATGATAGCTCTAAGTTAGGGTAAGGGAGGGGTGCAGGCACTTAGATATGCCACAATAGCCCTCATCATATGAAGAATGCCATGGAAATGAATCAGTTTTCAATTGGACATTAAATAGCGACGACGTCAATGCGTCTGGTTTGGATAACTGACAAAAATCTGTGTGCATTGATTTTTGGATTACGCCGAACGTGGGGATACAAAAACAACATCAACGATTAGTTGGCGAAGAGCCCTCTTCAATATATTTGTGTCCGTGTGTGTATATGTGGTGTAAAATGACGTTTGTTTACCTCATTGCCAGCTCGTTAGACATCCGACCGCTACATGAAAAACACTTGTGGCGAGTGAAAAGTCTATGTCAACGGATTATCAATCAAATGTCATTCCATTTGAGATTCATTCTTTGCATATCATTCAAGGTTAGTGGGACCCTCGAAAGGTGCATATGTTCTATTTCAGTGGAAATTCTTAAAGTTCTTGTTTCCAGTTGGGAAGATGATGGTGATTGATGATCATTGTGCCTCGGCTGGCGAACATAGGGTCAAGATTTTTCTTTTATGATAAATCAGAGAACTGTTTACATCAAACAAAGAAGAAGCCCAAAAGGAATTTCATGACTGAAGATCAAGAAAGTGGGTTTTGTTTTGAAATGCAATTAATTGTTGCTTGTCAATTTGACATTAAGTTAACATTTCAAAGAACTACTCAGTGTGTTTGGACATTGAAATATTCTTGTGATTTCAGGGAATATTGAAGACTTCTCCCTTCATTCAGAGGTGATGTGGCTAGATTTTTGGCTCACTGTTTGTTTGATAGCACTGTCCAAAACAACAAATAATTACAGTAAAACTCATTATACACACATGCATCCTATGTCCAAATCTTACCCAAACGTCACGAATTCGTAAATATTAAGAACGCAATTTAGGGGTAAAGCCGTACTTCATATGAATTTATGCAAAATTCTCCTACAACTTATAATTTTAGAAGGATGACGTCAATGGCAAAAATATTCCTCATCCAACTTTACTTTACCATATTTTATATCAGATTTTATTATAAGTCTCTCAACAAAAGAAATCCCTAAACTTAATATGTCTCATTAATAAAACCGGTTGGGAAAAGTCAAAAGTCGGGCGGGACCGACAACATGATACCCTACACCACTATGCTTATTTAGTAGAGCTCCCGTAACAATAGAATTTATTTGAAGTAGATCATACCACCAATCAAAATTTGGCTTTAGAGCAGTTATAATTTGGTTTCAGAGGAAACCAATATAGGGGAGGCATATCTGAATCGATTTTCACTAAATTTGACGGAGGCATTTTAATCTTTTATACCAAATATCATTGCTATAGAGTGCATGATATCACTTCGAGGGGGATTATACTAACAAAATATACATCAGAAACGAGTTCCACAAAATGGAAACGTACGTCACTCCATTTGGGCTGATATATAAGCCATTATTTGCACAATAACCCTGAAATCGGATTAAAGATTTTTCGATAAAATTTGGCAGAGACATTTCCGAGCTCTATAAGATATCTGATACCAAATATCACTGTTGTCGAATGCATATTACGAATGTGAGGGACGCACGAATGTGAGGGACTCGGATAAAACATATATATGGGGGCTATAGCTACATATCTGAACCGATTTTCAACAAATTTGATGTACTTGCTTCTAGACTATTTTCGGTCGGATGTGCCAAAAATTCGGATAATTTAAACTGATATTGGTCATTTGGTGCACAATTAACCCGAAATCGGTTGAAGATATATATGGGAACTATATCTAAATTTGAACCGATTCTCACCAATTTCAATAGGGTTCGCCCTTGGGTCAAACAAATATGTTTGGAAAATTTTATCTTAATCGGATAATAAATGCGACCTGCATTTTGTTCACAAAAATACATGGACAGACGGACGTGCTAATATTACATGTTTGCACATACAACCAAATTAGATCTGAAAATAAGTATGCCAAATTTGATCGAAATCGGTTCAGATATAGCTATAGCTCCCATATATTGTTCATCCGATTTGTTATTTTTGTCCTCCACAGCCGTAATATGCACTCTGTAACAACAATATTTGGGGAAATATATCAAATATAGCTCAGAAATATGTGTGCCAAATTTGATCAAGATCGGTTCAGATTTGGATATAGCTCCCATATATATCTTTATATGATTTCAAATTAATTTTGCACCAAATGGGCAATACAAGTCCGAATTTAAAGATACAAATGCTTCGGCATATTTTGTCCTTTGAACTTTAAATTCTAATTATAATCATAGTGTGTATGATTTAATTCTCCCATAAAAACGTTTAATTGTTATGAGGAGCTCTATTAAATTAGCAAAGCGGTGTAGGGTATCATAATGTCGGCCCCGCCCGAACATTGAGAATCAACGTTGAAAAGTAATTTTGAAGTATGAAGGTGGCTTTGTAACTAGTTGGAAACAGTTTGGTTTAGGGAAAAAGGAAGAAGCTGGATTTTTGTAGGTAGGTTTGTGATAAAGAAGTGGTTTTGGAAAAGTGTACTACAAGAGAACGAAAATTACTAAATAGTACTATATTTGGTACAATTTGGTATTGCGTGACCATATAGGGCTTTAAATCTAAATTTTTTTATTAGAGTCGGTGAAATGATTTGATATACAGGATGAGATAAAAACAAGTTAAAAAACAGTAAGTTAGGCCAGGCCGAACTTTTAATACTAATTAATTTTTAATAAATAAAATCCTTAAAAAATTCTGTTAAAATTTTAAAAATACTGAATATAGACGTTATATTGGGGTCTATACGACGTGGACATACATAGGCATTGTTTGTCATAAGCCATTACCACATTCGAAACTTGAAATAAACGATGAATAATGTAATTACAATCATCAAAATATCGTATATAAGGAGGTGCCGTTAAATTGGAGCTGTGCGAAGACCTGGACCAGCATAGACAATTTTCTGTCACAGGCTGTAGCATCCATTACGAACTTCAAATACCACATCTCAAACAATTTCGGTGGGCATTGTACCTAAAATCGTCAAAATACCGAATATAGGGAGGTACTGATATATGGGGCCTATACGAAGACCCGGACCCGCACAGACAATTTTCTGTCACAGACTGTAGTTCACATAACGAACTTCAAATACCAATTTTGAAGCAATTCCGGTGAATAATGTCGCTAAAATCATCAAAATACCGAATATAGGGGGTACCGTTATATGGGGACTATATGAAGACGTGAACCTGCACAGACAATTTTCTGTCTTGGGGTGTAGTATCCATTTTGAACTTCAAATACCAAATTTGAAACAATTCCCGTGAATAATGTCGTTAAAATCATCAAAATACCGAATATAGGGAGGTACCGTTATATGGGAGCTATATGAAAACGTGGACCTACATGGCCCATTTACGAACTTAACCTGCCTACTGGAAAAATAAACATGTGTGCAAAATTTTAGCCATCTATCTCAATTCATTCGAAAGATAGCGTGATTACAACAGACAGACGGACAGACAGACAGACAGACAGACGGACAGACAGACAGACAGACAGACAGACAGACGGACATCGCTAAATCGACTTAGAATTTTACGCTGATCAAGAATATATATACTTTGTTGGGTCTGACATGAGTATTTCGAGGAGTTACAAACGGAATGACAAAGTTAATATACCCTCCACAGTATGGTGGAGGGTATAAAAAACTGGAACAAAATCAAATGCCACAGTTTTTAAAATTTTTCTATTAAATAAAGTAAAAAATGTCCCATCCAATTCTAAATCTAAACAATAAGTTTAGATTTTTTCAAATTTATCACCTTTGGCACGAATTTTGGCCTTCAAACAGTTGCTCTGCGCATTCCCGGCGAAGCGCTTGCTTGAGGTGATCGATACTTTGGTATCTTTTAGTGCCAACCTTGCTTCCAAAATACTCCAGATACTATAGTCCAACAGATTGGTATCTGAAGATTTTGGTGGTCATTGTGCGCTGGAAATGAAGCGAGGAACCTCATTTTGTAACCATTCTTGGGTGCAGCGTGCTGAGTCCTACTAGAATGTCCAAGGTCTGCGGCCAAAGTGTTTGCGTGCCCAAGGCTTTAATACATCCTCCAGAATATTTTATATATTTTTTTTAATATTCGGCATTTATTCTGATGCCACGGTCGATTAATACGTGCGGAGAGCGACCATCGGCTGTTATGGCGGCCCACACCATCACCATGGCTGGCGCTTGAATTCTAACCGAAGGTGTACATTTTCAGCTGACCTCTTTGGCAAGTAAACACGACCATTTTGTGTGTTTACAAACTGCTGGACAACGAATGTTTTCGCATCGGTAAAAACCAAATTCGACCGTTCACATTTAAATGCTGGAGTGCTCTAACGATAGTCACTTGTGGTTTTCAGGAAAATATAGAGAAATCACAGTGTCACGCTTGAATTCCATCACGAATAACTTTTTTCTGGAAAATTCTCACCAGCTGTCGGACGAGTGGCTTAGAAATGACAGCAGTCTGAAGTCTGGTTTGTTGCAGTTTTTTCATCTCAACCTGTATTTCCATAAGCTTTCAAATGATATTCAGTTTTAGCAGTTTTGTAGATGCAATCCTGATTTTTGAACCCGAACTTTCGAGTCGAAGAACCGGGCATTTCCCCCACGAAATCAGGTTAAACATATGTACCTCATAACGTCTGGAATCGTTTTGGATATATTTATAATGGGGCTTATATCCCCCACTTTTTGGGGATTATGACCGATTTTTTT
Organism: Musca domestica; assembly: GCF_030504385.1. NCBI lineage: Eukaryota > Metazoa > Arthropoda > Insecta > Diptera > Muscidae > Musca > Musca domestica. The sequence goes on along the minus strand of NW_026712230.1, from coordinate 10,093,491 downwards.
AACATAATCCCCGTTCTATTATGGGGATTATGGCCGAAAAAACGGACATAATCCCCATAATTGTAATGGGGATTATGTCCGTGATGATTGCACGGCACGGCAGCTTAATTATGTATCAAGGGTCCAGAAACTTGTTCAAGTGTAAAGTTCTTTAGCTCATTATGCGGGTTGGGTCTTTTTATACCCTCCACCATAGTATGGAGGGTATATTATGTTTGTGTATACATTTTAGAGCCCACAAAGTAGATATAATCTTGATAAGCATAAAATTCTATGCCGATTTAGCGATGTCCGATCGTGTGTCCGTCTGTGGAAATCACTCCAGCTTCCGAACGAAATGAAGTAGGTTGATAAAACTTTACTCAAGTGTATATTATGTCTACAGGACTGAATGTTATGGAAAATGGCCATGTAGGTCCACGTTTCGATAGTTTTGAGATTTTAGCAGAATTTTTAACGGATTTTATATTTTTGAAAATTGCCAAATTCGTTTCAAATGGTGGAGGGTATTCAAAGTTCGACCCGATCGAACTTACAGCTTTTTTAATTGTTTACTCAAATTTGGTGATTGCTAGGGAAATCTGTTACACTCGACTTTGCCAATTTTCATTATTTCAAAACTTCCAGAGTTTTGGAATTGCCCAGTCGATTTTGTAGTATTTCTATTAGGTTTCTGCTTCACTTCGAGTTCTGCAATCTAAAAAATATTTAAGATTGTGGTCTGAGAACTATATAATTTGCTATACTCTCCAATACCTAACCGCAAAGTCGTTCGACACTTCCCACTCCATTAACAACCCTATGGCATTTCCAACTAGTTTTTTTTCTTGAAACTATTTATATTTCCTCTTATTTCCGCAAACATTTCGCCAATCCAAAAATACCCCTTGTTTAGACATAACTTACAACTGGCCAGCATATTTGCCAAACTCCGCAACAGACACATTGACCCAAACGCGAACGCGTCGACCATAAATATTGATTTAAGGCATAACTTCGACCTAAGTAAACAGAGAAAAAGTTCTCCAGATTTTCCTTTTCCTTGTTAGCATAAACATTCTAAGTCATAAAGTAAAGAATTCACAATAGCAACAAAAAACAACAATAACAGCAGATCATAAATAGCCGTAGCAAATAGTGAGGCATTGTAGGAAAGATTCGAAGTGCTATTTTAGTTGCAAAACACACACACACACACACACAAAGGCACTGGCGGTGGAACGTTGGCCAAGCACGTGCAACATTTCTTGTGACTGACGTTATGATGCAGATAAAAACTGACAGCCGTTGCACGGAGTTACTTTTCGCTTCTGTGCAAATAATTTGAAGCTACTCCGACACATGATCGCTATCTGGGAAATGTGAGATGGAAATTTATGAAGTTTAGTGTGTGTGTGTGTGTGTGTGCAAATTTAGGGAGTGGGAGGTGCAGGATTTGGGAATGACGATGCAAATAGCACTGTGCGACAAAATTATTTTTTTTTCTATAATTTGAGGAATACTCTAGTAGATTATGAAAGTAGAGCTAAGAATAAAATGCGTATTGTCATTTTGAAAGGAAATCTATTCTTATGTCGGACTAAATTCCCTATTAATCCTATGTAATACTACTGATAACAGTGCGAGGATTATTAGTTGGAAAATAATATCCCTCAAGCGAGCCACCAAAGAAGCTTTTTTTGATTATCTTCCTCAATGGTTAAAAATTACCTTTTAATAGGGTCGTGGCACGGCAAAAAAACCTATGGCTTCCATTTTTATAGCCTCCACTATACAATGGAGGGTACATTAAATTTGTCATTCCGATTGCAGCACCTCGAAATATTCGTCGGAGACTCCAAAAAGTAAAAATGCCTGATCAGAAAAAATTATAAGGCGATTGAGTGATGTCCATTTTTTGGTCCGTCCGCTCGTCTATTGAAATCACGATAGGGTCCACATTATTTAATCTAGAGCATTAACATTTGGCGCAATGGTTCATATTATATGTAAGCTGATTGTTACTGAAAATATTGGTGCACATTTAGGTATAGCTCCCATATAACGGTACCTCCAGATTTTCGTTATTTTGAAGGTTTTTCCACAATTTCCGAGGTCTCTTCTCTCCTTGCAAAAGAATGTTCGATTCAGGTCTACTGATTGGTATATAACGGTACCTCCAAATTTTCCGTATTTTGGGTTATTTATAGTACCATCCACCATTCTATGGCGGGTATATAAACTCTGTCATTCCGTTTATAACTCCTATAAATATACACGTTAGATCCTACAAAGTATATATATATATATTCTGGATCATTATAAAGACGATTTAGCGATGTCCGTCTGTCTATTGTAATCGCTAAACTTTTTGTACAGATTTGTATTTTGCCAGTATGCAGGTTAAGTTAGTAGATTGCCTATGCAGGTCTAGGTCTTCGTATAGCTCCCATATAACGATACCTCCCTATATTCGCTATTCTGATGACTTATGTCGCATATTTCACCGGAATTGTTTCAAATTTCTTATTTGAAGTTCTTAATAGCAACTACCATCAGTGACAGAAAATTGCCCATGTAGGTCCAAGTTTTCGTATAGCCCCCACATAACTCCACCACCCAATATACGGTATTTCGATAATGTTAGCAACATTATTCAGCGGAATTGTTGCAAATATCGTAGTGTAAGTTCTCAGTGGGTGCTGCAGCCTGTGATCAAAAATTTCCTTTGCACGTCAACTCCTTCATATAGCCTCCATATAACGGTACCTGTCAATATTCGGTATTTAGATAATTTTTACGGTACTATTCACAGGAATTGTTTTAAATTTGGAATTTGAAGTTCCTAATGGGTAAACATATTCATATAGTTCCCATATAAAGCTATCTTCCATATTCGGTATTTTGTTGATTTTAACGATTTATCCATCGAAATTGTTTCAAATTTCGTATTTGAGTATTGTAATGGATTATGACAAAAATTGATTATACAAGACCACGTCCTCTCCCTTTATTGGGGTATTTTTATACCCTACACCATAGTGGTAAGGGTATTATGTCTTTGTGCATTTGTTTGTAACATGGAGAAGGAACCGAAATAGACCCATAGTTACTTTTGAGGATCTTCATAGAATCACTTTCTGAGTCGATTTCGAATTTTGGCACATCGGACCGAATACATTAAATTTGGTGAAAATAAGTTCAGATATAGCTTTAGCTCTTATATATGGGTTTCATCCGATTTGGTCTTTGAGTCGTTCACATTCGTAATATGCATTCGACAACAATGATATTTGGTACCAGATATATTATACAGCTCCGAAATACCCTTGCCAAATTTTATCAAGAACGGCTATGATTTGGATATAGCTCCCATATATATCCGTAATCCGATTTCAGGTTTATTGTGTGGTAAATAATAATATCAGCCCAAATGGAGTGATTTTAGAGACTTACATTTCCACTTGGTGGAACTCGGCTCCAATGTATATTTTTTTCAATATATAATATTTCTCGAAGTGATATCATTCACCCTATAGCAATGCTTTTTGCAATAAAAGAAAATCCATTCAGAATTGGATATTCCTTCCCTTATATTAGTTCCTTCTGAAACCAAATTATAACTGCTAAAATGCTAAATGTTGATAGGTGGTATGATCTACTTAAAATAAATTATTTTGTTACGGGAGCTGTACTAAATATACAAACTGGTGTATAGTCGGCCCCGCCCAACTTTTGATTTTTCCGTACTGGTTATGACTGTAGCAGATATTTTAAACGGACTTTCCCATATGGTGGAGCGTATTTAAAGTTCTAACTTGTCGAACTTATTTTCATAATCTTTTGAGTAGTTTCTGTATTTATTATTATTTTTTTTGTGTTGAACAGTGTAATCCAAAACCAAATATGTATTTATGTGTTGGTCTTAGAGATGTTTTTTGCTAAATTTAAGCCTAATGGATGTTATGCTGGTTGTTCCAGGTCACAAAGGTTATCCAATTCTAATTACAATTTGTGGTCTTATTTCAAGAACCGAGGAATCGAGCAGTATTTTGACTGCTTTAAAAATGCTTTGCTTTACATTCAGGTACTTTTGAGGTATTTTCCTTTTCCTTTTGACCTTTTTTCTTTCAAATAACAAATGTTTACAAAAATATTTTCAAATCTAATACAACAACCATAAAACAGTCAATAAAAAAATCCACCATAATAAGTAATCAAGTAAGTGCCAACATGACTACATCTTGCCGCCGAATAACCACTTCAGTAGTTGTATGCCATTACGTTGGGCGCCACTGTAATAAATAGAAAATAAACAAATAATTTCAATATTCTTACGATCGATCGTGGAAATAATAAAATTCCATAAAATATGAATGCCAACCGCAGATGGGAGAGGGAGGAGGAGAAGGAGGATCTCAAATGGAGTATCCCAGAGAAGTTGTCTGCAAATATGGGCTTACGAATAATGCAGGTACACGGAAGAGTGAAACATTAAGAAAGCAAACTGCTACTGGAGGATGAGTAAATAGGAGACAAGACAAGGCTAATACCAATGTGCTAAGAATAACAAATAACAAGTGGAAAAGATGTAATCACCACAAATCAACGAGTAAATCGACCAAGCAAATAACCAGTCCGTTTCAGTGCTATTCATAAGATAATGAATGTCAAGTGTAAATAAAGAAGAAAACGAAAACAGAAGATGCATGTGCTATCAACACTTGACTTAGGCACTGGCAACTTTGTTTCATTTGTTAAACGCTTGAAATGTGAGAACTTCCAATCGTTAGGTGCATAAAGTTCTACCAACACTTCCAAGTGGCAAGGTGTCCCCTTTAAACAAATGTGCTTATAAAGGGATTTGCAAACTGCTGAAGTCATTTGAGGATTAAGACAATGTAGAAGTGATATTAATCAATCATTTCCAGTGGAAGCCTTTTATTACACATGACCCACAAGAACCATTTAATGTTTATGAGTTCTCATCGGGAGGCGCTTTATTCAGGATCTGCTCTACTTATAAAGATATAAGAAAATATGTTAGTATCAATTAAGAAAGAGCTACAGGGTAGTAGAATGTGAAATGTGTTAGCAGAGGATGAATGTTTCTTTTAATGTATTTGTTCCAAAAACTTGAAAAAGTGAAGAACAAGAATTTATTTAATCAAAGGGGCTATGACACCATTCCAAATCGTAATATTGAGGAGTTTCTCTGCTAATTAGGACTCAATTTCAAGCTTGAAAATATAGACGATTTCCCATGTAGATCATCAGAAGTAAATTGCTTAGTACGAAGATGTGGGGACCTGTACAAATTGGTTTGGTATAGCCCCCATATAACGCTACCCCCCCGATATTCGGTATTTTGATGATTAAAGCGGCGTTATTCATCGGAATTGTTTCAAATTTGGTATTTTAAGTTCGTAATACTATATACTAAGACAGAAAATGAGCCATGAAACTAGTCTTCGTATAGCCCTCATACAACGGTACCTCCCGATATTCGTTATTTTGATGATTTTAGCCACATTATTCACCGATTTTTTTTTTCAAGTTTCGCATTTGAATATTGTAATGGCTTATGACAAAAGTCGTCTATGCCGGTCCACGTCGTCGTATAGACCCTAATATAACGGCTACATTCGGTATTTTTAAGATTTTAACAGAATTTTTAATGGATTTTATTTTTTTGAAAATTTCTAAATTCGTTCCAAATGGTGGAGGGTATTCAAGTATCGGCCCGGACGAACATACAGATTTTTTACTTGTTTTTTCTTTAATTTTTTCTTCTTTTAGCGTAACGATAGATTATTTCTGCCGTTTCTACAAATTTTCGTAGTGTTTTTTGGTCTTAGTCAGTAGAGATTGATGACGGAGGTCTTCTATTTTTTAAAAGACAGTCAAGTTTTCTGTTTATCAAAGACCACCAATCAGAACTTTTGTGTAAAAAAGTCTGCCAGAATGTCTTCTATGTAAGTAGGCCGTCAAGAAGTGATCGAAAAGAAGTTCTTATTTATAGAATATCATTGGAGGTTTTTCTATATGTGAAAGACCTCTGAAGGTCTACAGTGTGGAGGAGAAAGTCAGCTTTTTTTGGTGTGCAGCATACCATAAAGAGGTATTTAATATACAGAGAACAGAGAACGGGTAGACCTTTATTTAAAAATGAGCATAGGGAAAGCTTTAAGACCCCTTGGAAGTCTTCTATGTGTATCATACCCAAAGCAGATCTTCTATGTATAGGAAACCGCAATAATGTTTAATATGAATGGATGGTCTTTTATTCTGTAAAAAAACTTCCATTACCAAATAATGGAGTTGCTATTCAATTTTTGTCAGTCTCAACCATTTATTTACAAATCAACCAACCAACCCATAATTTTTTATACTCTCAGCCTTATGGCTACAAGGGGTATATACCAGTTGATAAGGCCAAAACGTGCCTCATCGAAATGACGATTTTAAATCCTAGGTCTCTTTGAACCAAATCCGTTTCAGGAAATTTGGAGTCGATCTAAGGGTGTCCGTTGAAGAGAGTATTCGAGAGTATCAAACTTAGATTAAGTTTGGAGATGGGCAACATCGACCCACTCCTTCTGGCACCTCCTCCACAAATAGTCTAAATTTTCATAGAAAAAACCTACCTCATAGAACAAGAAATAATCATCCAAGTTCCCTCAAAATTTGCAAATCTTAATATTTGTATCAATGATAGGAAAGGTGCGAGAATGGACAATATCGGCTCACTTCATCAAGTACCTCGCCCACATAGAACCAGCATTTTGAAAAATCATTACTCCTATGAAATGTGAAGTAAATGTCCGATTGACTTTAAATTTCAAACATCCTCATACTCTTAATAACAGAAGACCTGGCTAGAAATTCGATATATCGATCGACTCTTTCTGATACCTTCCCCGCAACGATCAGTTCTAGGTTAGGAACAAAAATGGGCAACTTCTTCTGGTACTTTCACTTAACGAGTCAAAATTTTAAGAATTAACAAGGTTAAATGAAAAAACTGCAACCAACTTCAGACAGCTCTCATTTCTAAGCCACTCGTCCGACAGCTGTTAAAATTATTCCAGTGACAGCTCATTATTATTGTTTACAAGCGTACAAAAGCATTTTGGTGAGAATTTTCCAGAAAAAAAGTTATTCGTGATGGTATTCAAGCGTGATAGTGTTATTTCTTTATATTTGGGTAAAAACCACAAGTGGCTATCGTTAGAGCACTTCAGAATTTAAAGATGAATAAATCTTTTGTCTCTCGTACCATCGCTCGTAACCGTGATACTGGTAGCGTAGCTCGACGTCAAGGAAGTGGACGGAAGAAAACATCAATATCAGCAGAAATGGTTCGAAATGCAAAGAAGCGACTTAATGAAAAATCCGCGTCGCAGTGGCCGAAAAATAGCTCGTGAGCTGAACATATCGCAATATTCCATTTGGCAAATATTGAAAACTGAGCACGGGGTAAAGCCATTGAATTTCCAAAAAGTGCAGAAAAAAAATAGACTCAAAAGAGCTAAATAGTTATTTCGCATGGCCGAAAGTGGTGAACTGCCGAATTTGGTTTTCTCCGATGAGAAAACATTTCTTGTCCAGCAGTTTATAAACAAACAAAATGATCGTGGATCGTGTTTACATGCCAAAGAGGTCAGCTGAAAATGTGCATCTTCGGTCGGCCACCAGGACTCAAGCAGCAGCCATGGTGATGGTGTGGGCCGCCATAACAGCCGATGGTCGCTCTCCGCTCGTATTATTCAACCGTGGCATCAGAATAAATGCCGAATATTATCGCGAAAATATTCTGGAGGTGTATTAAAGCCTTGGGCACGCAAACATTTTGGGCGCAGACCTTGGACATTCCAACAGAACTCGCACCATCGCACGCGCCACCCAAGAGTGATTACAAAATGAGGCTCCTCGCTTCATTTCCAGCTCATAATGAACACCAAAAACTCCGGATACCAGTCTGTTGGACTATCGTGTCTGCAGTATTATTGAAAGCAAGGTTTACATTAAAAAATACCAAAGTGTCAATCACCTCAAGCAAGCGCTTCGCCGGGAATGGCCCAAAATACCGCAGAGCAACATTCGGGTAGCGTGTGACGGTTTCGTTGACCGTTTGAAGGCTATAATTCGTGCCAAAGATGACCAATTCGAACAAATCTAAGCTTATTCTAAAATGCGATGCTATTTCCGACATTTGTTGCTTTCATTCAATAAAATATAAAATAAATGTACATTTCATTTGACTTTGTTGCAAGTTTTTTTTATCTCACCTTGTGTTATGGTGTTTGATTTAGTATTTCTTCATTTACCGATTTTCGAAGTTTCACGCACTTTGCTGACGTTATTTATTATTATGGAATAAGAAAAGTAAGTTCGGTTACGTCGTAGTTTTTCAAAAAAAAAAAAAAAAAAAAAAAAAAAACCCTTTATTCTCAATCACCTGGTAAGTCCGAAGGCAGTTTATTTATATTAATTATAAATGTATTCGGCTCATAGAGCTCCCAAGTTTATGCTGGCAATCTGGAGAAGTCCATATTAGAGTCTTTTATGTTTTTAAGATTTTCTTCAGATAGAATATGTTTTCAAGATCTGAAGGAAGTATTTAATCTACAGATGACTTTTACAATATCTTTTTGAGATCCTTAATCGATTTGTATCCCGATTATGTTTAATAATAATTAGCTTACTTAGCTTGGCCACATTGATATTCTCCCAAAAACCTATTCAAGCCACTTCGACTTAATTTCCATTCGACTTGTCAAAGGCTTTGTTGACAAAATCCGATTATCTAAAACTACAAAACTAAATCCGGTTCATTTCATAATCTTTTCGAAAATTGATGAATCTGATCGTGTTGATGATACAATCTGTGGCGGTGGTAGTAGTAGTGGTAGCTATTAAGTAAAAGCTTAACGACAACGAGCCGAACATATCGGTGACACCATCTGCAGCATGGCTTAATGAAGCCTTTTTCTACGAAAATTTATGGCAACCAAAGCACCTCTAAACGGTGATTGTAGCCGGCAAATGGTTAAAGAGGTGTACACAGATGCCAATGAGGATAAAGTGCCTTTGTTGCCGTACCTGTCATATGGCCAAATGTCCATCAAGTTGAAAATGTTTTCCAGAAATTTTTGTTACATAGATCTTTGACAGTTGTTAACTGAGGGTAGGCACGACATCATAAACAAATTTTTTATTTTTAATTTTTTTTTCAAATATTTCCAAGGAAATGAAATCGTTGACGACAATCTCCGGCGAGGCGGCATAAATGAACAGCTACCCCTTCTTCGCTGGGACATGGAAAATGTTGCAATGTAGCAACAAACAAAACAAATTTGTTGTTACAACATTGCTTTTTTTGTTTTTATTGTTGTTGGCTGACTGGTTGTTGTTGTAATTGTATTTTGATTTGATAAACATTTTCAAATTAGCTGCGATTGGCGGTTTCCATTACTCCACGATCATCATCGTCATCCTCGTCGTCAGCCATCCAACCAAGTGATGGTTGTTACACTCCTTCTTGCCTGCAGTTCCTTTTAGACACACGTTGCTGATCGCTCGTTGTTGGATTAGCTGTTGTTGTTGTTGTGCCATGCTTAAACCATTTACCAGCTTAGCTGTCTTAGCTTGACTGGCTGACTGGTTGGCTGGCACATGGAGAGAAGTATTCCAAGAAGTAATATGAAATTGCATCATTACATAAACGTTATACGACATATGAACAAATAGCATTATAACCCATTCCATAAAACAATGTATGTGCAACAACAACAACAAAGAATAAAACACAACAAATATTGCAAATTAAAAATTAAAGCGGAAAAACATGACATCTTGTATTTAACTACAGCTATTCTGCATCAAATGTGAACATTAATGAGCATTTCGTGCTGTTGTTGTTAGCAGAGAATTTGTCAAGCAATTTGCTGTTGTTTTTATACCCTACACCACAAGGTGGTCAGGGTATTATGTCTTTGTGCATTTGTTTGTAACAGGCAATAGGAAACGAGATAGACCCTTTTGATGATCTGCATAGAATCACATTCTAAGTCGATTTATGCATGTCCGTCCATCCGTCTGTCCGTCTGTTCATGTATTTTTGTAAACAAAGTACAGTTCGCATTTATTGCCCTATCCAGATGAAATTTTGAACAATTCATTGAAATTTGAGATAATCGGCCAAAATTTAGATATAGCTCCCATAATATCTTCGTCCTATTTGCCTTTTATTGTGCACCAAACGTGTAATATCAGTTCGAATAGTATGGAATTTTGCACGTATGATCAGATTCGACTTGAAAATAAGTATGCCAAATTTGATCGAAATCGGTTCAGATATAGCTACAGCTCCCATATATATTGTTCATCCGATTTATTTTTGTCCTCCGCAGCCGTAATATGCACTCTGTAACAACAATATTTGGGGAAATATATCAAATGCAGCTCAGAAATACCTTTGCTAAATTTTATCGAGATCGGTTCAGATTTGGATATAGCTCCCATATATAACTTCGTCCGATTTACCTTTTATTGTGCACTAAACGTCTAATATTTGCAGCTCAGAAATACCTTTGCTAAATTCTATTGAGATCGGTTCAGATTTGGATATAGCTCCCATATATAACTTCGTCCGATTTACCTTTTATTGTGCATTAAAGGTCTAATATTTGCCCAAATGGGATGAAATTTGACACTTACCGAATTGAGTCTAGAAGCTAGTATATCAAATTTGGTGTAGATCGGTTCAGATATAGCTATAGCTCCCATATAAACTGTTCATCCGATTTGCTATATTTGTTACCCACAGCCGTAATATGCACTCCGTAACAACGATATTCAGGGAAATATATCAAATACAGCTCAGAAATATCTTTGCCAAATTTTATCGAGATCGGCTCCGATTTGGATATAGCTCCCATATATACTTTTATCCGATTTCAAATTAATTGTGGACCAAATGAGCAATACAAGTCCGAATTTAAAAGATACAAATGCTTTGGCATATTTAGTCCTTTGAACTTTAAATTATAATTATAATATAGCGTGTATGATTGAATTCTCTCATAAAAACTTCTAAATGTTATTCGGAGCTCTACTAAATTAGCAAAGTGGTGTAGGGTATCATAAAGTCGGCCCCGCCCGACTTTAAGACTTCCTTTACTGTTTTTTTTTTTTGAGAATTAAAATACACTGAAAGAAAAAATAGTAGAGGTCCTCTTTTTTGATACCTCTCTCATATACGTATTTTGCATCGTATGTTTCATAGAAAATCAAAGTACATAGTATTCGAAACTTTTCCCAAAGGTATTAAAAAACTTAGAATATATATTGAAATGTAAAAAAAATGTTCTTCTCTCAACAACAGACAGTGACATTCACATCAAATTTAAGGATTTCAGCACTATCCAAAGACCCAATCCTAAACTTACTACCATACTTCTCGTACATTTATACTACGCATATCCAAAACAACCTCCTTCGTATACACCATCAGTGACCTCGATACCAACTTTCAGAATTCTATCTCTATCCCAACACCCAATGGCATATTTTGTGTCAATTTACACTTTTCGTACGTTCATAGTACGAATTTCCAAAACCACCTCCATCTCGCAACAACAAAGACGTTCATATGAAATTTCGGGATTCCAGCTGTATACCTTCACTCAATGCCCAATTTAGTAACATTTAGTTAATGTACGCATTTTCAAAACAATCTCTATATCTTAACCTAAGATACTGACAGTAACTTCAATATCAAATGTCAGGATTTCAGCACAATAATTTCCCCCATTACTTAATTTAGTATCATTTAGTACAATCATATCATTTCGTGCATATCCAAAACCAGCTTCTTCTCTCAACCACAGACACCAACAGTGTCATTCATATCAAATTTCAGGATTTAAGCTCTATTCCTTCACCCAATTTAGTACCAAATTTAGTACAACTTTGAACTTTTTCGTACAATTATAGCACACGTATCCAAAACCATCACCATGCCTTAGCCACAGACACAAACATACACCTTAATATCTAATTTAAGTATTCCAGCTCTATTCCTTCATCCAATGCTACATTTAGTACCATTCAGTACTTTTCGTACAACTATAGGATGCATATCCAAACCAACACCAAATCTCAAACACGGATACCGTCAGTAATCTAAATATCAAATTTCAAAATTTTATCTCTTTCCTTTCACCCAATACAAGTAATAGTGCCATTCAATACTTTTCGTACAATTATAGTACACATTCCCGAAACCACCGTTAAATGTCCAGGGTATACATGAACAGCGACCCTCATTTTATTTGTCAGATTTCAAGCACTATTTGTTCGCCCAATCCCAAATTGTACCAAATTTAGTAAGATTAAGCACAATATGTACGAATTTTCCAAGCTTCCTACATATAAACCCAATTCCAAATTTCAGGATTTTACCAGTATCGATTCATTCAAATGCAAATTGTATCAAAATTAGTACACATAAGTACGAACTCCAAAACTTCTTCTTCCTTCACACCGACAGCAATATTATTTCCAAGATTCAAAATATCAGCTTTACAGGTTCGCCCAAATTCAAATTAAACCAATCATACTATCCAAGAGAAAACCAAAATTTAAATTGTGTCAAATTTGGTACACATAAGTTCGAACTTCCAAACTCTCCTATATACTGTAATCCTAGAATGCAATCGTAATCTTATTTGTAAATTTCAGGATTCCAACACTATCGGTTCTTACAAAAATTAAAATTGCTTCAAATCTAGTACCTTTTAGTACACATACGAACGAACTTCCAAAGCTTCATACAAACCCATTCCTACACTCCCACATTAATTCCAATTTCAAATTTCAGGATACGAGCTCTATTGGTTCACCCAAATGCAAATTGTACCAAAATTCAGACCTTTCGCGCACATAGGTACAACTTTCGAAAACTACGTCTGCATCCCAATTTTACACTCCGCCGTTAATGATAAGTTATAATTTCAGGATTCCAGCTCCATCCGTTTCTCCCAATTCAAATTGTCCTAAATTTCGTACCGTTTAGTACTTTTCGTATACATGAGTACAAACTTCTGAAACTACCTCCTTACATCGAATCTATTATTCAACCTTGATTTCCCTTCTAAATTTCATGTTTTTGCTCTAATCGTTCACTGATACGAAATTATACCTTTCGTATACTTTTCGTACACTTATAGTGCGAATTTCCAAAAAACCTTCGGTACATATAAAATACACTCCATCGTTGACCCTCAATTCAAATTTAAGAACTCTAACATTACTTGTTCGTCAAATACAAAAGAATAACATATTTAATACATTTTAGTACTTTTCGTACAGTTCTAGTACGAATTTACTAAAACCCAGCCTTCAGACCAAGGGAGACCCTGACCCAAAATTTAAAGTTCTAGCTTCCGCCGTTTCGCCTGGGCATTGATGAATCATTAAGTCAGTCAGTCAATTACTTTATTCTTTTATTCTCCGTCTTAAGACTGATCCTCTTGCAAAAAGTTAAAGTTCTATCTCTTAGCAATCCGTCTATCAACCTACATACTTCAATAATACAATGCAATATTAATCCTATTTCCCAATTTTAGCATTTCAGCTCCATCGGTTCACACAAATTGAAATTGTACCAAACTTAGTACTTTTCGTGTAAATAAGTGCCAATTTCGAAATCTACCTCCATATCCCAATTCAGTGATGTTAAAATCAAATTTTAGGATTTCAGCTCCATCCGATGTTTTAAATTCTTATTTTGTACCAAATTAAGTACCATTTTGTACTTTTCGTATACATGAGTACACATTTTCATTGTTGTTTCAAATTAAAAGTTTTTAGCCCTAACCGTTCACATGATACGAAATGATACCAAATATAGTACATTTTAGTACTTTTCATACTCTTATGGTGCGAATACACTTATAGTATTTCATCGTTGATCCTCATTCCAAATTTAAGAATTCTAACACTACTTCTTCGTCAAATACAAATGATAGCATATTTAGTACATTTTAGTACTTTTCGTTCGTTTCGTTAGTTTTAGTACGAATTTTCTAAAACCCAGCCTTATCTAACACCTTCAGACCAAGAGATACCCTGACCCAAAATTAAAAGTTCAGCTTCCGCCGTTTCTATCAACAACAATATTGTACATTTTAGTACTTTCTTTACCTTAAAGTACAAATTTTGCCTTATCTCACCCACTAGTGGCCTCATACCAAATTAGAAAGTTCTTCCTCGTGTCAAATGCCCAAAATTAACGTACGAATCTCCAAAAGTCCCAAAACTCTATTATTTCTGCCACCCTTGTAAAATGTTCCAGCTTTCGCGGCGTTTTAGTATTTAAGAACGTTAAACGGTATTTTTGGGCCCCGGACCTTATGAAAGATTACCTTAAATTATATTGCGCCTGACATTGCGTAGCATATGGACGATACCCTGAAATTTTTCTAGAGAAGAAGAAACATCCTCTGAATATACTCTATAGAGTGAACATCTCCTTATTCCATTATATGAAATGGCGGCTTTCTTGTCACACACACGAACGCTATCAAATGGCGACTATATGGGTTCAATGTCATCATCACTCTGGCTAACCAAAAAGGAAGGAATTGCTTTAAGTAATTGGCTCCGGGCCAAAGTATTGACTATGATGGTCTTTCTCTCTATCCAAATATTGAGTGACGCACGTACCACCAATGACGAATTTCATTGTTTTTTTTTTTTTTTTTGCAGTTCCTCTGTTTCGATTTTCGTTTTCATTTCAATATCAATTTACTTTTAATGCACTTTCAGATGATGTCTGACCGACCATTCGACCAGCTGATGATGGATCATTCCCATCAGAATTTCTATGCGAATTGGCCTGTCTGTCGGCCAATTGCAAGTTTTCGATGAAAATTATCATCTGTGGATGCAACACCAGCAGTAGCAGCAGGAGGAGGAGGAGAAAGATGATGGTGGTGGTGCATGTGGTTCGCTGTGGCATTTTGCCAATACATGCATGAAGTCAATCTTGTTGTGTGGACTTGCATAATTGGCAGTTTGCCGGACTCTCCTTGCCGATGCTCCTGCCCTGCTCTAGCCATTGCCATACTGATCTATGCTGAACATTCATTGCCTAGTTGCAAATCGGTTCCGCAACATTGCCATTAAGGAACTTGTTCCAACAACTGTTTCTAGGGGGTAGCCAATGCAATTGCAACTGCAGCATGCCTCATGCCTCATGCCTAGTTATTACTCCGCCCCCCAAAAAACAGAATGATGCAAGCAACTCCAATACTCCAGTGCCACACGAAAATGGTAACGAGAATAACTTTACACAGAAGAAGGAAAAATACCACGAATATGAATGATTTTCGTCATCATCGCCATCATCGTCATTGCCGTCAACGTCAATATAATTTGGAGTTGCGGAGGCCAATGATGTGGAGTTCTATGAAATCTATTTTTTTCCTCTTTGGACTGCGAAGCCCAGGAAACAAATCAAATTACCATGACAGTTGTCTCCCAACTTCGTTTGCTGGGTGACTGCATATTGCACGGCTTATTGCCACAATTGGATGAGCCAAAGGAATTTCATGAAATATTTCTGAAATTGAAA
Organism: Musca domestica; assembly: GCF_030504385.1. Lineage (NCBI taxonomy): Eukaryota > Metazoa > Arthropoda > Insecta > Diptera > Muscidae > Musca > Musca domestica. Next base: position 10,077,869 of record NW_026712230.1, on the reverse strand, counting down.
ATTACAGGAATTTGCGGTAATTGGCAATGTTGTTAGCATTCGGTTAAATGATGGTGATTAGCTTTCAGAGGTAGATGCGATGGAAACCATTTTTTACTGGAATGGTGGGATTTGCCTAGCAATATTATATAAAACCATTAATGCCTTCCTCCAAGAGACATTTCAATGTAAGAACAAGTTAAAATGCAATAAGTTCGGCCGGGCCGAACTTTGAACACCCTTCACCATTTGGAACGAATTTGGTAAAATCATCAAAATACCGAACATAGGGAGGTACCGTTATATGGGGGCTTTACGAAGACGTGAACCTGCACAGACAATATTCTGTCATAGGCTGTAGTATCCATTACGAACTTCAAATACCAAATTTGAAACCATTCCGGTGAATAATGTCACTAAAATCATAAAAATACCGAGTATCAGGAGGGCTATATGAAAACGTGGACCTACATGGCCCATTTACGAAGTTAACCTGCCTACTGGAAAAATAAAGATGTACGCAAAATTTTAGCCTTCTATCTCAATTCGTTCGAAAGATTGAGTGATTACAACAGACAGACGGACAGACAGAAGGACGGACAGACAGACAGACGGAGTCGCTAAATCTGCTTAGAATTTTACACTGATCAAGAATATATATATATATATATATATATATATATATATATATATATATATATATATATATATATAGTTTGTTGGGTCTGACATGAGTGTTTCGAGGAGTTACAAACGGAATGACAAAGTTAATATACCCTCAATATGGAGGAGATGGAGGGTATAAAAAGAATTAATGTTGAAGGTCGGGACAAGCAATTTCATATACGACATACTATCAGAAAATCCACTGAAGGTCTTCCGAATTAAAAATAATAGCACCATTCGGGGTACGGGTATAGAGTATCCTCTTAATATTCTCTATACACTGTCTTCTATAAAAAGAATACCTACTAACGATCTTCTCTACGTAGAAGACTTCCTGAAGCTCTTCTAGATATAGAAGACCTCCTGACTGTAATTCCGACATAGATAACCTCCAAACGGTATTCTGGCCATAGAAGTCTTATATACATGAAAAACACACTGACGGTCTTCCAAACATGGAAGACCCCCTGACGGTTCTCAATGAAAATATAAGACCTCCTGAAAATCTTCTAGGCATTGAAGACCTCCTTACGGTCTTCTAGATATAGAAGACCTCCTTACGGTCTTTTACACATAGAAGTCCCCAAGGCGGTACGACAGCCATTTGCACATTGAAGACCTCAGGACAGTCTTCTAGACATTGAATACCTCCCCACAGTGTTGTAGACATAGAAAACCCCTTGGCTGTCTTTTAGACATAAAATATCTTCAGAAGGTCTTTTCTAAGTACATAGAAGACCTATTGGCGGTCTTCTCTAAGTAGAAGACCTACTGGCGGTCTTCTCTACGTAGAAGACCACCTGGCGGTCTTCTCTACGTATAATAACTCCTAACGGTCTTCTCTACGTAGAAGACCTCCTGACGGTCTTCTCTACGTAGAAGACCTCCTGACGGTCTTCTCTAAGTAGAAGACCTCCTGACGGTCTTCTCTACGCAGAAGACCTCCCGACGGTCTTCTTTACGTAGAAGACCTCCTGACGGTCTTCTCTACGTAGAAGACCTCCTGACGGTCTTCTCTAAGTAGAAGACCTCCTGACGGTCTTCTCTACGCAGAAGACCTCCCGACGGTCTTCTTTACGTAGAAGACCTCCTGACGGTCTTCTCTACGTAGAAGACCTCCTGACGGTCTTCTCTAAGTAGAAGACCGTCGTAGAAGACCTCCTGACGGTCTCCTCTACGTAGAAGACCTCCCGACGGTCTTCTATACGTAGAAGACCTCACGACGGTCTTTTTTACGTAGAAGACCTCCCGACGGTCTTCTTTACGTAGAAGACCTCCTGGCGGTCTCCTCTACGTAGAAGACCCCCCAAGGTCTCCTTTACATAGAAGAGCCCCTCAAGGTCTTCTATACATAGGAAACCTCCTAAAGGTCTTCTATACAAGAAGACACCCCCTGAAGGTCTTCTATACATAGAAGACCCCCTCAAGGTCTTCTACACATAGAAGACCCCCTCAAGGTTTACTATATATTGAAGACCGCCCAAGGTCTTCTATATGCAGAAGTTCCCCTCAAGGTCTTCTATATGTAAAAGTCTCCCTCAAGGTCTTCTATATGTAGAAGACCCCCTCAAGGTCTTCTATATGTAGAAGACCCCTCAAGGTCTTCTATGTATAGAAGACCCCCCTCAAGGTCATCTATACATAGAAGACCACCTCAAGGTACTGTATACATAGAAGACCCCTTGAGGTCTTCTATACATAGAAGATCCTCTCAAGGTCTTCTATATATAGAAGACCCTCTCAAGGTCTTCTATGTGTAGAAATCCCCTTCAATTTAAATAAAAAATGTAAAATTTATGGCTTTTAACTTTGTTGCATTTTTTATCTCACCCTGTACAGGGAAGACCCCCTCTAGGTCTTTTATATATAGAATACCCCCTAGACTCTTCCAGTGATTGCCAACCTTCTACAAATCTTCTTCCAACAACAAAAGCACTTACTTTACTTATCAATCCATTTCAATTATCCGCACTTAGTCGGATAATTGTCATGTTTGTATTACCGCTGTAATTGCTGTGGAATTTGTCGTCATTGTGGATGTCGTCGGCCTTTACAAGAAAGAAAAAATTCCTACACATCCAAACACACATATTTCTGTGCATTTGCACTGATTTACTCCTCCATTCAACAAATCTTAATTAAACAAATGTCTCATCAAATTAAAGCATTACAAAATCTGATTGCTCACAAAAACTCGTGCTCACTCACTTATGAGAGGGGAATGTGCAGTTCACAAGATGTAAAATTAAGACAAATTTTTAAATACTTGTGTCACACAAATGGTGAAGAATTATGTGGAGTTGATTAATTGTTGCTGAAATAGCCATAACCTTAACAATTGACAAATCGCAATAAGTTTGTAGTATTTTTCCATAGCCCAATTTAATGTGATTGGTTTCAGGCTTTTTGCATGGATTTCATTGGAAAGTGATTTTTTTTCGAGTGGAGATTTTCTTTGGGAAATGGGAGCTCTTTTTTAGTATATTGAGGATTCCAAAGGACAGTTTTAACATAAGACCAGGTTTTATGTTAAGTCGCAATGAAAGATTTTCTTCAAAAAGTTTGAATCGGCCTTATTCCATTTCCCCCATACCTCTTCATCAACTCTAACTTTTTTCCCTTACCAAGTCCCAACAGAAATATGACCAGCATTTGCATTTAAAATTTACCACCAACATTTCAATGAAATTTGCAACTCTAATATTTCATATTTTATGGGTCCTCTTCCATTAGTCCCAACACTTTGTTGCTCTGGCCGGATGTTGGGTTCAGGTTGGTGGTGGACACATTAGCTATTCATTAGGCATATTATGTTACCGATTTTACATTTGCAACAACGATAACACAAAAATGTTAAGACGGAACAAACACACCACGGACAGTTAGACAGAGAGACAGTTGTCTGCTGAATTGTCTTTTCATCTATCCATTTGTTTTTTTTTTGTCTTTCTTCTTTTCAGCCTGACAGTTTTCTTTTGAATGTCTCTATGAAATGTTAATTGACCATAAATTTCGCGAAACAAATCTCTGGCAACATGTCGCATAAACATGTCCGCATGTTGGCCACCAACAACAACCATCCTCCATTTCTTTCTCCACGTCATTCCACTGCAATGAAACTTTGCAGGCGTTCGCTTATACAATGTCAAATCCTTCCTGTGAATCTGCTAAACAAGAAAATTATGAGAGGAGGAAGTAGAATGTGACAGCAGCAAAGACACACAATGACAGAGGAAAGAAGAAGAAATATGAGCACACTCACCCACAGCCACACGACTTAGGGCGCATGAACAGAATATTTGATGAGTTCCTGGGATGTATGAGTAATGTTGGAGGACTTAAGTTTCTTTTTTTGCGTATTTTTGCCATTTCAAGGTATCGCTGTATAAATACAGGTAAGGTCAACGGAGAATAATCCAATGTAGGTTAGGTCAACAGAGGTTTACATTTGACCTTGATTGACCCGATCATATTTAACTGTCACCATTTTAACTTTTCAAAAATATAGAAATTGTTTTGGTAACTTTTCAACATTAAAATGGGTTTGACATTTCTTTAAATAACGATAAAAATATTCTTCATTAAATTTCACTATAAGTTTCCGTAGACAAGTAATTTTCATTTTATATCTAAAAATATATTGGAAAGTACCGCTACATGGGGCTATACCAAAACATGAACCTACACATACAATGTTTCGCCAACGAAGCATTAACCCATTAGGACCCACAAATACAAATTTTTAGACAAATGCGCGAAGAAATGTGGCTAAAATCATCAAAATACCGAACATCGGGAGGTACCGTTATATGGGTGCTATACCAAAACGTGGACCGGAGCTGGTACCCATTATGACTAACAAATATCAATTTGTAGACAAATCCGTGGAAAATGTGACAAAAAACCAACAAAATACCTAATATCGAGAGGTACCATTGTATGGGGGTTATACCAAAACGTGAACCTATACATACAATGTAGGATCCACGAACTAGGATCCACTATGACCTACAAATACCAATTTTCAGACAAATCCGTGAGAAAATATGGCAAAAAATCATCAAAAAATATCGGGAGGTACCGTTATATGGGGGCTATACCAAAACATGGACATATACATACAATGTTTCCCCACCGGAGCTAGAGCCCATTATAACCAACAAATACCAAATTTGTAGACAAATCCGTGAAAAAATGTGGCAAAAATCATCAATATACCGAATATCGGGAGGTACCGTTATATGGATACTATACCAAAACGTGGACCGATACATCTCTTTTTCAATATCATTTATTTATGGGGTCTACGACGAATATTTAGGGATGTTACAAACGGACTGACAATAGTACCAAATATCATTGTAGTGGACTGCATATTACGCATGGGATGGACTTTAACACCAAATCAGATGAAACATATATATGGGAGCTATAGCTATATCTGAACCGATTTTCACCAAAATGTAAAGCACTTGCGTTTAGGTCGAATTCCGTCGGAAGTATCACAATTCAGTCCATTTGGGGTGATGTTAACCATTTGGTGCACAAAAAAACCTAAAATCGGATAAAGGTATATATGGGAGTTATATCCAAATTTGACAAAATTTAAAAAACTTATTTCTGAGCTGTATCTGATATCTGGTACCAAAAACTAATGTTGTGGAGTTCATTTTACGCATGTGAGGGACTTAGAACCGCAAATCGGACACAACAGGAGCTATAGCTACATCTGGACCGATTTCTATCAAATTTGAAGTAATTTTTTCTAGGATGAATGTAGTCGGAATTTCCTACATTCAGTTCATTTGTGTTGATATTAGCCATTTGGTGCACAATTAACCCGAAACCACTTTCACATCTGTCAGTGATCTTCTTTGGAAGTAATTCTTCTAAACATGACTCATAGTCTTTGATTTTAAGAAAAAAAAAAGAAGTGCGGAGAATTTTCAGGCTTAAATTATACATTTTTGGAGAAAATGTATGTGAATATAAAGGGTGAGATGAAAAAACTGCAATCAATTTCAGACTGCTGTCATTTCTAAGCCATTCGTCCGACATCTGTTAAAATTATTCTAGTGATAGCTCATTATACTGTTTACAAGCGTAAAAAAGCATTTTGTGAAAAATTTACAGAAAAAAATTTATTTGTGATGAAATTCAAGCGTGATAGTGAGATTTTTTTATATTTGGCTGGAAAACCACAAGTGGCTTCAGCATTTAAATGTGAATAAATTTTTTGTGTGTCGTATCATCGCTCGTTACCGTGATACTGGTAGCGTAGCCCGATGTCAAGGAAGTGGGCGGAAGAAGACAGCAACATCAGCAGAAATGGTTCGAAAAGTAAAGAAGTGATTTGATCGAAACCCTCGTGGCAGTGGCCGAAAATGGCTCGCGAGCTTAACATATCGCAATATTCCATTCGGCAAATATTGAAAAATAAGTTCGGGGTAAAGCCATTGAAATTTCAAAAAATGCAAGAACTTACACGGCAACAGAAAGAAGATAAGCTCAAAAGAGCTAAAGAGTTGCTTCGCTTGGCCGAAAGTGGTGAACTGCCGAATTAGGTTTTCTCCGATGAGAAAGCATTCGTTGTCCAGCAGTTTGTAAACAAACTGATCGTGTTTACTTGCCAAAGAGGTCAGCTGAAAATGTGCACCTTCGGTTGGCCACCAGAACTCAAGCGCCGGCCATGGTGATGGTGTAGGCCGCCATAACAGCCGATGATCGCTCTCCGCTCGTATTAGTAGACCGTGGCATCAAAATAAACGCCGAATATTATCGCGAAAATATTCTGGAGGGTGTATTAAAGCCTTGGACTCAGCACAATCGCAATCAGAACGCGCCACCCAAGAATGGTTACAAAATGAGGTTCCTCGCTTCATTTCAGCGCACAATGGCCACCAAAATCTCCGGATATCAATCCGTTGGACTAATGTTTTTGGAGTATTTTGGAATGCAAGGTTGGCACTAAAAAATACCACAGTGTCGATCACTTCAAGCAACGCTTCGCCGGGAATGGGCCAAAATACCGCAGAGCAACATTAGGGGAGCGTGTAACGGTTTCATTGGCCGTTTGAAGGCCATACTTCATGCCAAAGGTGACCAATTCGAACAAATCTAAACTTATTCTAAAATTTAATGATATATTCGAAATTTTTTGATTTCATTCAATATAATTTTTATAAAAAAAAAAAAATTATATCGTTGCAGTTTTTTTTTCATCTCACCCTGTAAATTTTGAAAGGAGAACTTGCGAGAACTGTGTAATTTTTAATGATAAGTTTCAAAGGACTTTGTAGGTCAAATGTGTTTTTTTAATCCAAATATTTTGAAACACATTCCTAGCTTTAATCCTGGATTTTTAATGAAACATATCCGAAGCACTTTATTTTTAATTTTCCCTGAACACTTGAGGACTTCCGTAGCTTTAATTGTGTATTTTAAAGGAGAAAATTTAAGAACTTATTTTATAAAAAGCGTTTATAAAAAAAGTTAGGACTTTCCGAATGTCAATCGTATAATTAAAAGGAAGATGCTTCGAAAAAATATGTAATCGTAAATTTTTGAAGAATACGTTTTGGGGATTTATTCTCGTAGACTTTTTAAAGAAGAAGCTTTTAAGGACTTTTGGTTTTTTTAATAAGTTTTTGAGGTCCTTCCGATCTGCGCTGGTAGACTTTTAAAGAAAGGTTTGTACTCGTATACTTTTTAAGATGAAACGTCTGACGACTTATTGACCTTTAATAGTTGATTTTTATTGAAAAATATTTTGAGAGTTTTTGGGGATCTTCGGACCTGCACTCTTAGACTTTTTTTTACTTTCAATGCCATCATCCGCATTTTTCTCCAAAAATTTGCCGCCATTAAATGTGACCTCATGCTGTGTCACGAAGGAAATCTGCAATTTTTGCATCTTCTGAAATGACCGACAATCATAACCCCATTTGCATTATGAAACACAAACACTTATTGAGATTGACAAACAATTTAAAATCAGGAGATGAGTGAAAAAAACCAGGTCATGAAATGCCGGCCGTAAACACCCTGACAAGAAAAGTCAACAACATTCTTGTCAAACAAACATGGACGAAAATGAAAAAATTAATTATGGCCCAGTATTCAAAAGCGACCATAAAAATTACGGGCCACACTTTCTTCTTTGGCTGTCATAATTTCAGATTGTTTATTTTTGCAACGAAAAAATAAAAAACACCAACTTTAAAATTATCACAAAAGTTCAATGTTCTGTGGCCAGACAACAGCAACAGCGGCGGCGGTGGTAACGTTCCACAAGCCCACAGAGAGAAAAGGAAATCAGTTTAAAAATCGTTTCATATTTCATTGTCGCTGCGAATAAAAAATAACATAAATTTGCAATATTAAAGCAAAATAAAAAAAATCATAAACATTCGAAAAAAATTGCCAAAAATACAAAACTCACAATCGCCATGAAGAAATGTGTAAAAATAAAGCGGCGTATAAATGAATGGCCAAGCTGAATTTATGAGTTTTTAAATGACAACTGCAAATCTGCATGCACACACACACGAACAGAAATAATGTCAAATCATTCATTATGAACAGCAGAAAGAAAAAATAGCTTGCTTAGCATTGGACTGAATTGAGGCCATAAACTTATGTCACTGACACAAGGAAACTGACAACTAAATCCTTATTATTAGCTCATCAGATACGAGGGTCGCTCACAAAGTTTCAAAATAATGATTCGTCATGATTATTACTCTAATATTACAGAAAAAGCTCAATTGAATATATAGGGAGGTATAGGGAGGTACCATGGGGGTTATAAAACGTGGACCTGCACAGAAATTTTTCTGGCATAGGCAGTAGTATCAATTACGAACTTCAAATACAAAATTTGAAATAACTCCGGAAAATAATGTCGCTAATATCATCAAAATATCAAATATCGGGGGTACTGTTACATGGGGGCTATGCGAAGACGTGGTCCTGCATAGACAATTTTCTGTCATAGCCTGTATTATTCATTACGAACTTCAAATACCAAATTTAAAATAGTTCCGCTAAATAATGTGCTAAAATCATCCAAATACCGCATATCGGGAGGTACCGTTATATGTGGGCTATACCAAGAAGGGGACATGCACAGACAATTTTCTGTGTTAGAATGTAGTATCCATTTCGAACTTTAAATACCAAATTTGAAATAGTTCCTGTAAATAATGTCCCTAAAATCATCAAAATACCGAATATCGGGGGGTACCGTTATATGGGAGCTATACGAAGACATGGACCTGCATAGACAATTTTCTGTCTTACGCTATAGTATCCATTACGAACTTCAAAAACCAAATTTGAAACAATTCCGGTAAATAATGTCGCTAAATCATCAATACCGTTATATGGGGGCTATATCATTGTTCTGAGTGTATATTACGCATGTGAGGGACTTAAAACCCCAAATCGGAAGAAACATATATATATATTAGAGATATAGCTATATCTGAACAGATTTTCTTCAAATTTGATTTATTTGCTGCTAGACTGACTCCGGTGGGATGTACCAAAATACAGGCAATGTGGACTTATATTGGCCATTTGGTGCACAATTAACTCGAAATCGGGTGAATATATATGGGAGCTATATCTAAATTTGATCCGATTACCACCAATTTCAATAGGGATCATCCTTGGTCTAAACAAATATTGTTTGCAAAATTTCATCTCAATCGGATAATAAATGCGACCTGCAGTTTGTTCGCAATAATAGTTGAACGGACGGACGGACAGTCGACTGGCATGCATAAATCGACTCAGAAAGTAATTCTATGAAGATCCTCAGGAGTAACAATGGGTCTATTTCGCTTCCTCCTCCATGTTACAAACAAATGCAAAAGACATAATACCCTAACCACTATGTGGTGCAGGGTATAAAAAAATATATATTTTTTTGTAAAAACAAGGGAAATATATTGGTAGAAAATTGTAATGCTCAAGCGAGGCAGAAAATGGGTCTGTTTGGTCCATTTTAAGTCCTTTCATTTTTGGTCCTTTCTAGTCGAGTAAAAATCTGAACTTATTCTTTATTTTTTGGCAAAAGTGTCAAAGTAATAATTATTCTAGTCAAATTTCATCGTGAGTCTATATGTACCTTATGGAGAAACACATATTTTTTAATAAAAAAAATCCTAGTTTATTTCTTTTCAATTTGGATCTTTTGCACAATTTTCATAATTTCACAATAAAATTACCAGCCTGAGTTGTGGAAAATGCAGGTAGACTTGATAGTGCTCTTTTTTAGATCAAAACCCCAAAGGAATTCTCGGGTCTTAGGCCAAATGCTGTTAAGTCTATATAATTTTGAAAATATGCAAGGATAGAATCATTGGTACAAAAAATGGGTCATACCAGTCCAATTTTTGGAATCGTCCCCTTGTAAGGATAACTCAGATCCTAGTATTTTTTAGGTTTTAGCCATATTTTCCAATCAATTTTGCCAGTTTTTTTTTTTTTTTTTTTTCATTTTGAGCTTCTATTATGTAAAGCTATTAAAAGTCAACCCCCCCAACTTCTTTGAAAATAAAAAAAATAATAAATAAAAAAATATATAAAATAAAAAACAAGTAAAAAATCTGTAAGTTCTTTGAATACCCTCCACCATTTGGAAAGAATTTGACAATTTCCAAAAAAAAAAAAAAAAAAAAAAAATAAATAAATAAATAAATAAGTAAAATCCGTTAAAATTTCTGTTAAAATCTTAAATATGCCTAATGTATCCGTCATATTAGGGTCTAAACGACGACGTGGACCTGCATAGACAACTTTTTTCATAAGCCATTACAATATTCAAATAGGAAACTTTAAAAAATGGCAAATAATGTAGTTATAATCATCAATATAGAGAGGTACTATTATACGGGGGCTATACCAAAATGTGGACCCGCACATATACTTTTCTGTCATAGGCTGTAATATCCATTACGAACTTCAAATACCAAACTTGAAACAATTCCGGTAAATAATGTCGCAAAAATCAGCAAAGTACCGAATATCGGGAGATTTGGTATTTTGTATAGCCCCCATATAAGAGGGCTATACAAAGACGTAAACCTGCACAAACAATTTTCTGTCTTAGACTGTAGTATTCATTTCGAATCTCAAATACCAAATTTGAAACAATTGCGGTGAATAATGTCGCTAAAATTATCAAATACCGAATATAGCCCCCCGTCTTATGCTGAAGTAATCATTACGAACTTCAAATACCAAATTTGAAACAATTCCGGTGAAGAATTTCGCTAAAATCATCAAAGTACTGAATATCGGGAGGTACCGTTATAGGGGGGCTATACAAAGACGTGAACCTGAACATACAGTTTCATGTCTTAGGCTATAGTATTCATTTCGAACCTCAAATACCAAATTTGAAACAATTGCGGTGAATAATGTCGGTAAAATCATTAAAATACAGAATATGGGGAGGTTCCGTTATATGGGGGCCATACCAAACGTGGACCTATATGACCCATTTTCAATACTAAAAGTGGTGCAGACATAATATACATTTGAGTAAACTTTCATCAATGTGCTTCACTTCGTTCGGAAGCTGGAGTGATTTCCACAGACGGACGGACATCGCTAAGTCGATATAGAATTTTATACTGATGAAGAATATATATACTTTATGGGGTCTAAAATGTTACAAATGGGGGGTGTTACAAACGGAATGACAAACTTAATATACCCTCCATACTATGTAGAGGGTATAATAATAATAATAATAAATAATAATAATAATAATAATAATAATAATAATAATAATAATAATAATAATAATAATATAATAATAATAATAATAATAATAATAATAATAATAATAATAATAATAATAATAATAATAATAATAATAATAATAATAATAATAATAATAATAATAATAATAATAATAATAATAATAATAATAATAATAATAATAATAATAATAATAATAATAATAATAATAATAATATAATAATAATAATAATAATAATAATAATAATAATAATAATAATAATAATAATAATAATAATAATAATAATAATAATAATAATAATAATATAATAATAATAATAATAATAATAATAATAATAATAATAATAATAATAATAATAATATAATAATAATAATAATAATAATAATAATAATAATAATAATAATAATATAATAATAATAATAATAATAATAATAATAATAATAATAATAATAATAATAATAATAATAATAATAATAATAATAATAATAATAATAATAATAATAATAATAATAATAATAATAATAATAATAATAATAATAATAATAATAATAATAATAATAATAATAATAATAATAATATAATAATAATAATAATAATAATAATAATAATAATAATAATAATAATAATAATAATAATAATAATAATAATAATAATAATAATAATAATAATAATAATAATAATAATAATAATAATAATAATTATAAACCTAAATTGATGATATTTTTGTTGTATGCATTTAGTTACACATTTATTTTGTTCGGAGAACAACAATGAAATTTGTTCTGCAGCATTTCTTTCATTGACTCTTTCCCCAAAACATTAAGTACAATGGGAGATTTTGACACAGATTAGAAACGTATACAAAATAGGTCAAAAACGTAAACATATAATTTCCACTCATAATACATAAATTTCGAACGTAATTTTCTTCAAATCCACTTAACCTTGATATACAGTTTATTTTGAGATTTGAAATTAAATTCGGTGTAGAATAGTTCCCCTTTTGACACATTCTATATTAAACGAAGTTTTATGTTATTTTAAGGAAAAATGTAAACAAATATTTTGTTGATATGTAATGGAAGTTTAAATTTCTTTTCTTTGATGGCTGATAATAAATTTTGATGAGGAATAATTTTTCTTTGGCCTCCTCCTTCTAAAATGTTGTGCTTAGGAGAATTTGGCATAAAGTCATATGAGCTACGACTTTAACACTAAAACGTGTTGTTTATTTTTATACCCTCCAACATACTACTAGTGGGTATATTAACTTTGTCATTCCATTTGTAACTCCTCGAAGTATACATGTCAGACCCAACAATGTATATATATTCTTGATCAGCGCAAAGTTCTAAGTCGATTTAGCTTTGTCCCTCTGTTGTAATCACGCTATCTTTCGAACAGATTAAGATAGAAGGCTAAAATTTTGCACACATTTTATTTTTTTTTATTTTTCCAGTAGGCAGGTCAAGCAGGTAGACGTTTTCATATAGCCCCCATATAACGGTACCTCCCGGTATTCGGTATTTTGATAATTTTAGCGACATTATTCACCGGAATTGTTTCAAATTTGGTGTTTAAGGTTCGTAATGGATACTACAGCCTATGACAGAAAATTTTCTGTGCAGGTCCACGTCTTCATATAGCCCCCATATAACGGTACCTCCCAATATTCGGTATTTTAAAAATTTTAGGGTCACTATTTACCGGAGTAATTTCAAATTACGTATTTAGAGTTCGTAATGGGAACTACAGTCTGTGAAGGAAAAATTTTCTATGCAGGTCTATAATAAACCACTCTCGTATTTTTGAAATTCCCCTTCCCCGCCGAAATTTCAATGACAAACGAAATGACGGGGCGTTCACATGCTGACATGTGTTATTATGGCCCCGACAACTTTGTACAGGAAATTCGTCGTTATTCAAATAACAATTTTTTTGTTGATTCGTTTCCTTTATTTTGACCGGTGTCCGTCCTCGATCCCCCCTCCTCACACAGTTGCTAACTCTAATTTCAAGATTAAATTGCAATTAATTTACAAACTGCAAAAACAGCAACAACATTGAAAACAAGAGCTACGTTTAAAATCTCATGAACTTAATTGAATTCATTCATGTTGACAAGGAAATTGGAAACGTTTGAAATGCAAATATTCGGCAATGAAATAGTAATCAAAACGACGGCATGTGTGTACAGACGTAAATGTACATAAATGGGTGTTTGTATATTGCATTGAATGGAAAATCTGAAATGAAGTGGCTACCTTTGTAAAAACATTATGTGAGGTCAGGGTAGTGATTTACTAAGTCGAAAAATTAGTTTTGAGAACTCGGTTTTCAAAATATTCATTAGATTTAAGGGAATCTGAAAGTTCTTCTTCTGTATTTCCTTAGGCTTTTTTATATAAGTAGTGATTTCACAGAACCAATATTTAAGATATTATGAACTTTCAGCGTAAATTAACAAATATATTGTCTCATTCATTTTTCATTCAGGTTTTTTTTTCATAATTACAGGAAAAATCCTGTGGATTATGAATGATGAGCAATAAATAGAAGACACGTGTTTGGACGTTTTGAAAGTTTAAATTGCAAAATAAAGCAAATAAAGTGGAAAAGTTCCATATTCATTGACATTTTTTAATTTATCGGACTACGTTTTCTTGAAACCCCCATATTTGACAAAATTCATTTTACAAAATTCATTTGACAAAATTCAATGTTTGTCAATAATTATTGGTAAAATCCGGCAGACTATAAAAGAAGAGCTAAACAAATTAAAAAACAGCAGGCCGGGCCGAACTTTGATTACCCTCCACCATTTGGAACGAATTTAGAAAATTTCCAAAAATAAAAACCTTAAAAATTTCTTTTAAGAAAATTCTTTTGGGGTCTATACGACGTGGATCTACATAGGCCTTGTTTGCCATAAGCCATTACCATATTCAAATTCGAAACTTGAAATAAACGGTGAATAATGTAGCCAAAATCGTCAAAATATCGTATATAGGGAGGTACCGTTATATCGGAGCTGTGCGAGACCTGGACCAGCATAGACAATTCTCTGTCACAGGCTATACCATCCATTACGAACGTCAAATACGACATCTCAAACAATTTCGGTGGGTATTGTACCTTAACTCGTCAAAATACTGAATATAGGGAGGTACTGATATATGGGGCCTATACGAAGACCTGGATTTTTTGTACTCAGATCTCCTTCTTATTACTGTATCCATTAACAGGCTATAATCTTAAAACAATGTACTCATGGTACAATGAAGAGAAGATAGGCCAACTTTGAAAAAATTGCAAGTATAGAGGTCTACCTGTTTGGCTTATAATGTCAGAATTAGTATCAAAACAATAAAAAATCAAACAACTTGTTGCATTTATTTTGAATAAATAATTGAAAAACGCGATAACAGAATGAAAGGTCAACACTTCTATTCAAAATCATGTACTATATATCTCTAAAGGATTATTTCGCTACAAAAACTCTAGATTTTGTCGATGCATACGTTGAAATAAACATTTTGAAAACACCCGAATTTGAATATTTTCTGAACAATTTTTTTGTTATTGAAAAGAAAGCACATACATAAACAAATAAAGATGACATATTAAGCCAAGAAAATAAAAAAAGATTAAAATCATATGGTATCATAGCCCTACCTTGATATCATTATACCATGAATGTACTTTCCTTAACATTGACGGTAGCCACTCGATATAACCTGCTGATCGAATACCTGAAATAAGACCTAAATTTAACCAAATGCGTTTTAATTTAATATCTAAAGTGTTTCAAAATCAGTTCTGTATGATCTAAATGTGGAGAAGCCCCAATTCGTATTGAGCTCTAATTGATGGCACTACGCAAAACAACTACCCTTGATGTTTTATTGATTCTGCTTAACTAACCCCAACTTCATTATAGTCTCAACATCTAAATACAGATGTTTCATAATCAGTGACGTCTTTCCTTGCATTTCGTAAAAACAATTTGATTAACTCACAAATCATTGCACTTGAAATTATGTTTCTAAAAATAATTCACCTAACCACATTAGCTTATATCCGACGCATGTAGATTTCATCTTGCCGCAGATTTGTTGAAATCATTGAAGTCAACGCAGATAATGATACATAAATATTTGTCTAATACCACGCTGTGCACGATGATAACTTACAACCATTCACTTTATAATTTATCTATCGAAAATCACATAGGGGCTTTGCTGCCAATTTGTTTCGTTTTTCAGAAGATGCACCCCGTTTGCCTTCAACTTTTAAGAGAACAAACACAGCCACTAGATTTGCATCGTTGGAAAATATTTCAAATTTTGCAAAACGTGGGTTCAAGATTTTGAAAAACAAAACGCTCAAAAAAAGCGAAAAAAGCATCCAACTTTCTTCAAACTTCACACATACAAACATCTTTGCTAACACAATGTCTGTGTGAAGATTATATATCTGCGAATCGCTTTCAATACTTTTATCTGTCATAACTTGCGAAACAAGTTAGCGATTCTTTACATCTTGATATATCCAAATATTTCTCTCAAGCAGAAACCTAAGATAAATATCGAATATGATTTCGCATAAAATTGGATATAAATGTTCGGGTTTCTTGTAATTTTGCCCATAGCAATATTTTTATCCGTATTAGATGAAGTATGAAGTATCAGTCGCCTAAATCTGATACCTCACGCTCAGCTTAACATTTTCAAAAACGTCGCAATATTTATATCATATTTATTTAGGTCCGATACGCAATAGACAAAATTGACCCATTCTCTCGGAACCTGCTGAACAATTTGAATAATCATAATATGACTCAAAATATATTAAAACAAGTAAGCAAAGGCTACAGTAGAGCGGGGCCGACCGTTGAATACCCTACAACACTATAATAAACGACACAGTTTATATAGGCGAGATACTCGAAAGAATTCCACAAGATATCGTGACAAATAATAAAAGAAAACCATCAGGTTTCGTTCTCTAATTTTCGAATAATAGCAACTTAAAGTAATTTGCTCATTTCCAATTTATTGGTAGATGTTGCACGTAAATGGTCTTCCTAGATCTGGAACCAATATTTCCCAAAGACCTATAATATCTCAGAAGTGGCAAAAGATTAACATTTATTATTGGTTTTTGACTGAAACGCATCTATATGAGATACAGACATTTGACTATATTCTGCAACGAAATCAGCGTTAACGATATAGTCAGAAGTGCGTCTTTCCTGTATTTGTGAAAAGTCACTGGAATGGTCATTTTCGTATCTTGTCTACAAAAGTTGGCAAATATATTCACACATTGAATATTTTTGGATGGCCATCCAAAACTGCTTGGCTTTTGCAATGCCCGGTAACCCCCATTCAAATGTGCGTGAGGATCGGGCAATAATTACGACCTGCTTACAATTTTGTAGTTTTTTTGGTCCCTAATAATATGTGGCGATCATCTCCAAAAATAGTAGGCTTCTATTCTGACCCTCATCTGATCCCCATGCAAAATTTCGTTAGGATCGGGCCATAAATAAGATCTGTATATGATATTCTGATATCCTAACTACTTAGTTTTGTTAGCTGTAGAAATACTACCAAATGTTTAATTCAAAATAATTCAAAGTGAAAATATGCCAAAAATATGACAAAATTGAAAAAATATGAGAAAATTTTACAAAATCAATATTTTCATCTTTAGAGATATATTTTTATGCGATTTTTTAGACGTTGTTTATTTCCTGTCAAGAGGCCATTCTGAATTAATGAGAACTGTCGAAATCAGTTCAGCCGTTCTCGACATATAAGAGATCTTTCAAGCATATCTTCTTTGATAGGCATATATATCGCACATATTTTTCTCTATATCCGTTTTGTTGGATGTTAACATCAATGTAAAGATCAGAAATAACCTTGTCAAGGCTTTGTGATTTTGCCGGGATTTAAAATATTCGCGGTTTAATGAAAAATTTTGATTTTTTTTTCAACACAAAAGATATGGTATATTTTACCCGCTAAATATTATCCGATGACCACCCAATTCCGCGTCGATTGGTCTATAATTGCGACCTGTATAGCTACTGCAAAATCCGACATTTTTTCAGTTTTTGGTCCATTTCGACCACTAAATATTATGCGATCATCTCCAAAAGAAATAGGGTTCTATTCTGACCCTAGCCACACCTCCATTCTAAATTTCGTGGCGATCGGGCCATAATTGCGACCTGTAGATTGATAACAAATTAACATGGACAGACGGACAGACGGACGGACGGACATACATAGCTAGATCGACTCAACTCGGCGAGATAGGAAGATCCATATATACTTTCCTATGTGGGAAATCAATATTTCGAGGTGTTACATAATTTTTGGCCCAATCAAACTTATAATACCCCCAACACATAGTGTTGTAGGGTATAACAATGGAACATACCCTCAGATACATCTGTCGAGAACACCGACTGATACTTTTTAATTTTATGACAAATAATTATGTAGCATATTTTGCCTTGCTACGAATCCGTTTAAAGGAAGTTTTTATGCATATTTTAAAAAAGTCCTAAATAGACCCATTTGTTGACTTGTTTGAAGGTTAATATTTTCGGCCAGTATATTTCCCTTATTTTTATTTGCAAAATTTCTGAAGAATCCTAATCTAAAAACTTGCCCCCTCGATTTTGGTTAATTTTTGATGATAACTTTCAAAACTTCGATCCTTTGTTTTTCTATTTTTAGCCCAACTTCAATTATCTACTCGATTTTCCCGGTAATAATTTTTTTGGTGTAATACGATGATTATTTCTACTCTCATGCAGGTCTCCAAAGGGTCCGATTTTCCAAATATGCTTAAAAAGCATTTTAAATTGCATCGGCGCAACTCAAAATATTCTACTAAATTAATTGTCATTCTACTATAGGTCCAGGAAAACATAAATAGTCTTAATCATACCTAAAGGCCAACAGTTCATATATGTTAAAAAGGCATTTTAGGGTTAAAGCCGTACTTTTAGTGAGTTTGTGCAAAAATCTCCAACAAAGCATCATTTGAGAAGGGCGATGTCAAAAACAAAAATATTCTTCATCAAATTTTTCAACTTGTCACCGAAGAACAGAAATCTATATACAGAGCGAGATAAAAAAACTGTATCAAAGTCAAACGCAATAATTTTTAGTTTTTTTAATTTTTTCAATTAAAGCAAAAAATGTCGAAAATGGCATCAAATTTTAGAATAAGTTTAGATTTGTTTGAATTGGTCACCTTTAGCACGAATTGTGGTTTTCAAATGGCCAATGAAACCGTCACACGCAGCCCGAATGTTACTTTTCAAAATACTCCAGACACGATAGTTCAACGGATTGGAATCCGGAGATTTTCTGTGACCATTGTGCGCTGGAAATGAAGCGAGGATCCTCATTTTGTAACAATTCTTGTGTGGCGAGTGCTGAGTGAATTGGTGCTGAGTCCTGTTGGAATGTGCAAAGTCTGCGGTCAAAATGTTTGCGTTCCCAAGGCTTTAACCCTCCTGTATATTTTTGCGATAATATTCGGCATTTATTCTGATGGCACGGTCGATTAATACGAGCGGAGAGCGACCATCGACAGTTACGGCGGCCCACACCATCACCATGGCCGGCGCTTGAGTTCTGCACATTTCCAGCTGACCTCTTTGGCAAGTAAACCCGATCATTTTCATTGTTTTCAAACTGCTAGACAACGAATGTTTTCTCATCGGAGAAAACCAAATTCGGCAGTCCACAAACTTTCGGCCAAGCGAAGCACCTCTTTACCTCTTTTGAGTCTATTTTCTTTATGTTGCGGTGTAAGTTCTTAAATTTTTGGAATTTTAATGGCTTTACCCCGAGCTTATTTTTCAATATTTGCCAATTGGAATATTGCGATATGTTTAGCTCACGAGCCATTTTTCGGCCACTGCGACGCGGGTTTCGATCAATTCGCTTCTTTACTTTTCGAACAATTTCTGCTGATGTTGCTGTTTTCTTCCGGTATGAGACACAAAAGATTTATTCACATTTAAATGCTGGAGTGCTCTAACGATAGCCACTTGTGGTTTTCCAGCTAAATATAAAGAAATCACACTATCACGCTAGATTTCCATCACGGTTGACTTTTTTTCTGGAAAATTCCAACCCAAATGCTTCTGTACGCTTGTAAAAAATATAAAGAGCTGTCACTGTAATGATTTTAACAGCTGTCGGACTTGTGGCTTAGAAATGACAGCAGTCTGAAATTGGATGCAGTTTTTTTATCTCACCCTTTATATGAGAGCTATAGCTATATCTGAAGCGATTTCGATGAAATTTGGCGTACTTATTTGCAGGCTTATTTTTGTCGTATGTACAAACTTCCATACTATTTGGGCTGATATTGCACGTTTGGAGCACGATATAAAGCAAATCGGACAAAGATATATATAGGAGCAGAACAGTGTTGGCTTGTTTGTTCAAGATACCATAGTATTTTCTTGTTGCAAAATTGTCAGGCTTAATCCCTTTTATGTTGTTTTCATAAAAACAACGTTTATTTAGTAGTGAAGAACGATGGCAATGTTTATCAGGGTGTATGACAGAGAGTTATATATAAATATTGACCGATTTTCTCCAATTTCAATAAAGTTCGTCCTTGGGGCAATAAATGTGATCTGCACTTTGTTTGCAAAAATACATGGACGGACATGCATAAATGGACGCGGAATGTGATTCTATGCAGATCATCAAAAGGAACTATGGGTCTATCTCGTTTCCTTTTGTCTATTATTATTTGGGTATAAAAACGTAGAATTGAAGCAAAAAGAAAGTATGAAACAATTTCAAGGTTCATAGTTCCCTTTCTTCTGGTACCTCCCCCCTTTTTGATAAATCTATTCTACGGGCTATATACAAATTGAGCAAAAAATTTGTGAAATTTCGCTCCCACTTCTACCCATTTCGGTGCCTCTCAAAGCAATACCTACTACTTTTGAATACCTCATTTTATGACCTTATCTTTCAATTATCTGATATTTCCAAAGCCAAAAAGCTAATATCTCAATAAATTGTCTTATATTGCGTTATCAGTCGCCGTTTCTAGAAATATTGCCTTGATTAAGATTTATGTACTGTCACGATTACCACAACGAATTTCAATGAACCATAAATCGTTTCGTATTGAATAACACAGTTTTCAATCAATAAATTTTTGTAACATTTTCGATAATTTATCAACAAAAATGTTTTGCAACAATAAATTTACGAATTTTTCTATTTTAAAAATGCATTGTGAAAATTTATTTTGGCCAAAGGCCAAATTCCTTTCCCACTGGTATGAAAACGGCAAAACAGATGCATCAACCAGGCATTTCGAAAGGCTGGCATAAACAATTGAAAATGAAATTAAAAATTACACATTAAAAATATTTGCTTTTTCAAAAATGTTTTCACACTCTTTTTTGGGCTCTGAAAATAGTTGCGGGAAAAATTAAACATTCTGTAATCTAAACACACACTGGGACACACATTGCCACTGTGAACTACAAAAGCCACACAAACTGACAGACTGACTTCATTTTAATGAGACCTTGAAGTGAGGTCTTAAAATACATTAAACTATCCGAATTATTTATTGATACGAAAATAAAATCCATACACTCGAAGACAAGTGTTCTGGATATTGCAGTGAATAATGTAGTAATATTAGGGATGATTTTGATACGATGACAAGTACGACAAGTTAAAAAGTATCAGTCGGTTTTGCCAACAGATGTATACCCTCAGCCAATGTTCGATTATTTAAATATATTTTGACCTCTTTTATGATTATTCAAACTATTGACCTTCTATGGAGTAGGTTCCGAAGGAATGGGCCACTATTATCCACAGCTCTCACTTCTAAGCCACTCGTCCGACAGCTGTTAAAATTATTCGAGTGATAGCGCATTATATTGTTTACAAGCGTACAAAAGCATTTTGGTGAGAATTTTCCAGAAAAAAAGTTATGGAATTCAAACCACAAGTGGCTATCATTAGAGCACTCCAGCATTTAAATGTGAATAAATATATTGTGTCTCATACCATCGCTTGTTACCTTGATGCTGGTAGCGTAGCCAGACGTTAAGGAAGTGGACGGAAGAAACCAGCAACATCAGCAGAAATCGAAAAATGGCTCGTGAGCTGAACATATGCCAATGAAAAATGAGCTCAGGGTAAAGCCATTAAAATTCCAAAAAGTGCAAGAACTTACACCGCAATAGAAAGAAAATAGACTCAAAAGAGCTAAAGAGTTGCTTCACTTGGTCGAAAGTGGTGAACTGCCGAATTTGGTTTTCTCCGATGAGCAAACATTTGTTGTCCAGCAGTTTGTAAACAAACAAAATGATCGAGTTCACTTGCCAAAGAAGTCAGCTGAAAATGTGCACCTTCGGTTGGTCACCAGAACTTAAGCGCCGGCCATGTTGATGGTGAGGGCCGATATAACAGCCGATGGTCGCTCTCCCCTCATATAAATCGACCGTGGCATTAGAATAAATGCCGTATATTATCGCGAAAATATTCTGGAGGGTGTATTAAAGCCTTGGGCACGAAAACATTTTGGCCGCAGAACTTGGACATTTCAACAGGACTCAGCACCATCGCACTCAGCACGCGCCACCCAAGAATGGTTTGAAAATGAGTTTCCTCGCTTCGTCTCCAGCGTACAGTGGCCACCAAAATCTCCGGATACCAACTCGTTGGACTATTGTGTCTGGAGTATTTTAGAAAGCAAGATCGGCACTAAACAATTAAAAACAAGTAAAAAAGCTGTAAGTCCGGTAAAATAAAATCTCTTAAAAATCTGTTAAAATCTTGAAAATACCTAATGTAGCCGTATATTAGAGTCTATACGACGATGTGGACTTGCATAGGCAACTTTTGTCACAAGCTATTACAATATTCAAATGCGAAAGTTGAAAAAAAAATCTGTTTATAATGCACAGGCAATTTTCTGTCATAGGCTGTAATATCGAACTTCACGAACTTCAAGTGCGAAATTTGAAAAAATGCCGGTAAATAATGTCGCTAAAATCATGAAAATACCGAAGATCGGGGGGTACAGTTATATGGGGGCTATACGAAGGCGTGGACCTGCACAGACTACTTTCTGTGATAGGCTGTAGCATCCATTATGAACTTCAAATGCAAAATGTGAAACAATTCCGGTAAATAATGCCGCAAAAATCATCAAAATACCGAATATCGGGAGGTACCGTTATATGGGGGCTATACGAAGGCGTGGACCTGCACAGACAATTTTACGTCATAGTCTGTAGTATTCATTACGAACTTCAAATACTAAAACTGAAACAATTCCGGTAAATAATGTCGCTAAAATGATCAAAATACCGAATATCGGAGGGTACCGTTACATGGGTGCTATACGAAGACGTGAACCTACATGACCCATTTTCTGTTTTATGCTGTAGTATCTATTATGAACTTTAAATATTAATTTTGAAACAATTCCAGTAACACATGTCGCTAGAATCATCAAAATACCGCATATCGGGAGTACCGTTATATGGGGGCTATACGAAGACGTGGACCTACATGGCCCATTTTCAATACCAAAAGTCCTGCAGACATAGTACACATTTGAGTAAAATTTTATCAACCTACTTCATTTCGTTCGGAAGCTAGAGTGATTTCCACAGACGGACAGACGGACGGACATTGATAAATTGACATAGAATTTTATGCTGATCAAGAATATATATACTTTGTGGGGTCTAAAATGTATATTTCGAGGTGTTACAAACGGAATGACAAACTTAATATACCCTCCATACTATGGCTATAAAAATATTAAGTTCGGCCGGGCCAAACTTTTAATACCCCCACCTTAGGACAAAGGAAACATTAGAGCCCATTATGACCCACATATACCAATTTTTAGACATATTCATTTGAAAATGTGCCAAAAATCATCAAAAGACCGAATATCGGGGAGTACCGTTATATGGGGGCTATACAAAAACGTGGACAGATACACTCCCCGACACATGAATAGGACAACGCAAATATTATTTAAGAGACTGCTGGTTTTTACAAAAGAAAGGTACAATTGTATGTTATTTGTTATTGTTTTTTCTTATTGATTATAGCTCATTATTTGAGTGTAATTTAATGTGCAGAAAATGTACCGTTATGAGATTTTTTCTATTTTGTTTTGGTACTGTGGTAAAAGTACAGTATTTTTTCGCGACACTTGAATAAGACACTGCTTTAAATTCCAGTTTTTTCGTACAAGTTAAAATGTGAAGGTCAATAATTTTAATTTTCACCGTAATTAAAGTAATTTAAATTACAATTCGTGAAAAATGGGACGAGGAAAATCATTGACTGTTGAAGAAAAACTTAAAATTAAAATTTACAAAGAATCTGATTTATCTATTAATCAAATCGCAAAAAAAAATTGGCAGAAGCCGGAATGTAGTATCCAATTTTTTAAAAAATGAATCAAGTTACGGAAAAAATATGAAAGGTCGAACAAAAAGTGTACTTTCAGCAGCAGATAAACGTGCTATACTTAGAAAAGCTTCAAACTCTCACGACTCCGCAGCACAAATTTTAGCTAAAACAGGTGTAGTAGCGAGCGTAAGAACTGTTCAGCGAGTTATTTCTAAAGCTGACCACTTAAAGAAATTAAAACTTAAGAAGAAACCACCGCTTAACGACACGCGTAAAAAGGCACGCCTCGAATTTTGTCGTTCGCATTGGACGGGTAAAACAAATTGGCACCGTGTCGTCTTCTCTGATGAAAAAAAATTTAATTTCGAGGGGCCAGATGGTTTTAATTATTATTTCCACGATATTCGAAAAGAAAATCATTATTTGGATCGTTTGCATAGCAGAGTGGGCGGTGTAATGGTATGGGGGGCCATATCATACTATGGCACTATCGATTTGCAATTCCTAACCACCACTATGAATGCAAATTGCTACAAAAATGTTCTTCAGGAAGCATTTCCTCAATTCCAAAATTTGTTTGGAGACCTAGAATGGATATTCCAGCACGACAATGCACCGATTCATACAGCTGGAGTCGTAATGTCAAGCTTCTTAACTGGCCACCTTACTCCCCAGACCTTAATGTAATTGAAAATGTGTGGGGCTGGCTAGTTAGAAAAGTTTACGCTTCTGGTAAGCAGTACAACAACAGAGATGACCTTATCTATGCAATAAAAGAGGCCTGGTCCACAATTTCCCTCGATTACATTAAATCGTTGTACGATTCCATTCCAGACAGAATGTACGAAGTAGTTCTTAACAAAGAGGACCTACTCATTATTAATATTGCAAAAATGTGTTCAAATCTCAATAATTTAACGTTAAAAATAAACCAAAATAAAAACTATTTTCAAACTATACATTTTATGAGTTTTTTTAAAGGGTGTCCTATTCTACTGACGCAATTATAAAGCCAAATTTGCAGTAGTTTTACATTCATTGGCATTATTTTAAACAACCATTATCCATATCACATCGAAAAATATTTTTCTCGTTAAGAACTACCTGTGGTTGAAAAAATGCAAAAATTTAAATTTTTTCGCTATATATGTTTATAACTTGTAATTTAATATGAATTACATTGGTGTCCTATTCATGTGTCGCGGAGTGTATATCTCATTTTCAATACCAACCATCCTAGACACAATACAAATTGTTCTGCTAAATTTTGGCGCTCTACGTCAAATAATGTGGGCTGTATCGTGATTTCAACAGACAGACAGAGAGACGGACAGACAGACGGACATCGTTAAATCGACTTAGAATTGTATGCTGACTTATGGGGTCTTTATGCTGCTTTATGGGGTCTACGACGAATATTTAAGGATATTACAAACGGAATGACAAAGTTAATATATCCTGCTTTCCAAGGTGGAGGGTATAAAAATACCAAAGTGTCGATCACTTTAAGCAAGCGCTTCGCCGGGAATTGGCCAAAATAGCGCAGAGCAACATTCGGGCAGCGTGTGACGGTTTCATTGACCGTCTGAAGGCCAAAATTCGTGCCAAGGGTGACCAATTCGAACAAATCTGAACTTATTTTAAAATTTGATGCATTTTCGATATTTTTGCTTTCATTCAATAAAATTAAAAAAATAATAATAAAAATTATGGCGTTTGACTTTGTTGCAGTTTTTTTATCTCACCCTGTATATGTAACATTTAAGGGTTTTACTTTATTTCTGTCCGACCTTTTCTCGTTTCCATGCAAGTGACGGCGTAGTAAAGGCAACGTTGAATTATTCTTGTGCCGCTTAGTTGTTTCCTTTAAAAAAACCCTTATTTTTATGTTAGGCCACCTCTGGTCAATAACGCTTACTGTAATACGAAATCGTTTTTTATTTTTCTTTTTTTTTTTTTCAAAAATAGAATTCTTTGAAATTCTCGACAAGGAATAATAAATCGATACAACTTAATGTAGCAACGATCAACAACAACGCAAATTATTTCAATACTCTGAAGAAGAAACATTAAATCCTACATGGAGTGTGTTTGAATGGACGACTCATTTCCTTTAACTGGATTTTGTTAATGTCTGTCAAAGTAAGCAAAAAAACAAAAAGGCAAAAAATAAAGAACTACAAATTAATCGAACATGTCCATTCCCACATTTATTGAAAATTCAAAATAAACTTGGCGATCGATATCCAACCATTGATGGCTGGCAATTTAGTTAGTCGGTTGCTCTGTTGCTGTCGACATGATGCCTGCCAGTCCAACCAGCTGTTTGAATGATTATGGGTTTTGTTGTTGTTTTCTTCATGTCCGTGGGGAAATGAAAACTTTGCAGTCATTGTCAAGGTCAGTGCTAAAACATTTGAGTGATGGCGGACAGATCTCTTTGAGAAAAAAAGACTGAAAAGGTGTTCATGTGCGTGTGTTTGTTTTGACATAAAACAAAATGTTGAATAAACTAAATAGTGTTTAAAATGGAAATTAATTTCACCAATTTGATGATTTCATCTAAAAAAAGAAGAAGTAAACATTGGCTGCATTAAGTTTTGTTTAATCTTCATAAGTTTGAAATTGAAAACGAAGGTAGTTGAGACTTCACATCCTTTATACATATAAATGTTCTATTATTTCTAGTAAAGTACTCAAAACACTTTGACCTTTAAAGCCTTCAAATGATTAGCAGTATAAGCCTGACGGATTAGATTCGCCATAGGCCAAGCGTATGGCAATATCTTAGAGGATCATATCCTTTTCATGTAATTTTGCATAACCAAATCGAAAAGCTTCCTATGTCCTATGGTCTCACGTAGAAATAGCAAGGCGTTAAATCGCTAAACTTTTGTAGCCAATTGGGCTCAGCTCTACGAAAGATAATCCGATTGGAAAATTTTTCCCGCAAAGCACCACCCCAAACAGTCACACATTAAAGATGGGGAGGCTTCTCAACAATAAGTCCTGGAAATGTTGGCCTTGGAGATTGAAAAAAGGCCTCTTATGTTCGAGAAGTACAAAATGGTACTAAATTTGGTATTCGGGTAAGGTATAGGGTTGGTAATAAAAAATTTGGTACTGGTATCACTAAATGGTATTTAAGTTGGTATTTTAGGAGGAGAAAAAGCTGGAAGCCTGAATTTTGGAATGAGGGCATTTGATGTTGTATGGGATAGACGAGTTTTTGAGGGTTTTAGAAAAAATATACTATATGGGTAATAAATTTGGTACATTCTTTCTTTTTGGATGAACGGCGGCAACTGGAGATTTGAAATTGTGATTTGGGGTTTTAAGTTCTTCACATTTGTAATATGCACTCCACAAAAATGATTTTTGGTATTAGATAACTTATGGAGCACAAAAATACCTTTGTCAAATTATAGATCGAATTCGAATCGAGATCAAATTATTATATAGCTCCCATTCATATCTTTATCCGATATTAAGTTTATTGTGCACCAGGGTGAAATAAAAAAACATTTTTTTTTAAATTTTATTGAATGAAAGCAAAAAATGTCGGAAATAGCATAACATTTTAGAATGAGTTTAGATTTGTTCGCATTGGTAACCTTTGGCACGAATTATAGTCTTCAAACGGCCAATGAAACCGTCACACGCTGCCCGAATGTTGCTCTGCGATATTTCGGCCCATTAACGGCGAAGCGCTTGCTTGAGGTTTTTAGTGCCAACCTTGCTTTCCAAAAAGCTGCAGACAGAACAATAGTCGCAACAGATTGGTATCCGGAGATTTTGGTGACCATTGTGCGCAGGAAATGAAGCGAGGAACCTTTTGTAACCATTCTTGGGTGGCGCGTGCTGAGTCCTGTTGGAATGTCCAAGATCTGCAGTCAAAATAGTTTCGTGATAATATTCGGCATTCGTTCTGATGTCACGGTCGATTAATACGAGCGGAGAGCGGCCATCGGCTACACCATCACCAAGGCCTGCGGTTGAGTTCTGTTGGCCAACCGAAGGTGCACAGTTTCAGCTGACCTCTTTGGCAATTAAACACGACTGCTGGACAACGAATGTTTTCTAATAGGAAAAAAAAACAAAAAAAACCAAGCTCTTTTGAGTCTATTTTCTTTCTGTTGCGGTGTAAGTTCTTGCACTTTTTGGAATTTCAAAGGCTTTACCCCTAGCTAATTTTTTAATATTTGTCGAATGGAATATTGCGATATATTCAGCTCACAAACCATTTTTCGGTCACTGCGACGCGGGTTTCGATCAAGTCGCTTCTTTACTTTTCGAACCATTTCTGCTGATGTTGCTGTCCTTGACATCGGGCTACGCTACCAGTATCACGGTAACGAGCGATGGTACGAGACACAAAAGATTTATTCACATTTAAATGCTGAAGTGCTCTAACGATAGCCACTTGCTGTTTTCCAGCCAAATATAAAGAAATCACACTATCTCGCTTGAATTCCATCACGAATAACTTTTTTTCTGGAAAATTCTCACCAAAATGCTTTTGTACGCTTATAAACGACATAATGAGCTGTCACTGGAGTAATTTTAACAGCTGTCGGACGAGTGGCTTATAAATGACAGCAGTCTGAAGTTGGTTGTAGTTTTTTCATCTCACCCTGTATGGCTAATATCAGACCAAATGGACTGGGCAGTTCCCAGTGAATTCATCACAGAAACTAGTACTTCAAATTTGGTGAAAATCGGTTCAGATAAAGCTAGAGCTCCGATCCTCCGATTTGATGTGAAAGTACCTCACATATGTAATTTGCACTTCACAACAATGATATTTGATACCGGACTCGAAAATACCTCCGCCAAATTGTATTGTGGAATCACTGTTCGATTTCATTCAACTTTGCACAGCCCAACATATTTGCGTATGCACACAAAAAATTAAGTGGAGTATTAGATACAAGGTAGTCCAGTCCAAGGTAGTCGTGACGTGCGAGTCATGTTTGGCCAATATTGGATCACTCCTCCCTTACAAAAATATAAATATTTTTAACGTGGAGAATTTTTTTTTTTTTTTTTTTTGGAAGTCGGAGAATCAATGCTCGTTTCCCCTAGTAATGGGAAGATAACTATGGACACAAATTTCACCGGAAAGATGAACATAATAGGAAATAAGTTAGTCTGTGTTGGTTTTATGTAAAAATTGACAGCAAATATACTAAACTGATTTTTAATTTCTCTAAAAAATCGCTAATTTTAAATTATTATTAATTGTAAATTATTATTAATTGTAAATTATTAATTATTATTAAAAAATTATGAAAGTATAGATTTTTTTGTTCATTCTTCACGTCTTTAGAGGAAATGGAAATTTAGTGCACACATTTTATAATATTTTAAAATTTCCAGGGAATTTTTGCACACATGTCCTTGTTATCCAAAACAATACTCACATGGCTTCTAACACTTTGATTTGAAATACGCTATCACATGTCATCCTGGTATATTCTAAAAATCTCCACTATGTACGACAATACCTGACAATTTGAAAACATTGCAATTTTCCACGGTTTAATGATATTTTCAAACTTCTTGGTCAGCTGAAAGACACACATTTATTCATGGCCTGTACTTTGTCTTCCACCTCAGGTCCATCTGCAATTTCATGGTCATTTCAAGAAAAACTGTGACGCAGTAAAATTTTTGCATATTCACTCCAAAGACCTGGGGATTGCGCACGTGTCTGCTAGTGGCTATGGTTAGTTATTTAGGTAGAAGTAGTGCATGTGTATGTAATACAGACTACCACAAGGTCTATTGTGTTTATTTTCCAAGACCAGCAGGTTCGTTTCATATCTGTCATTCGGAAAGACACAAAACAAGAATTAAGAAAAGAAACACTGACTTGTGGTGGGCGTTTACCGAAACCGCTAATGGAAAATGGTTTCCTTATTTATTTATAATTTTCCAAATGAAAAAAAAAAAAAAAAAACTCGTAAAATTATAATTAGATTTTTGTTCTTTTTAAAATGTAAGATTTACAAATAAATTTTGTAACAGAGAGTGGAATAAATTTTGGCCGGCAATCAAAGGGGAGATGGATGAGATGTTCAGGGGTTTAAAACATGAAATTGATGTACAGGGTGAGATGAAAAAACTGCAACCAATTTCAGACTGCTGTCTAAGCCACTCGTCCGACAGCTGTTAAAATTACTCCAGTGACAGCTCATTATGTCGTTTATAAGCGTACAAAAGCATTTTGGTGAACATTTTCCAGAAAAAAAGTTATTCGTGATGGAATTTAAGCGTGATAGTGTGATTTCTTTATATTTGGCTGGAAAACCACAAGTGACTATTGTGTCTCGTACCATCGTTCGTTACCGTGATACTGGTAGCGTAGCCCGACGTGAAGGACAGCAACATCAGCAGAAATGGTTCGAAAAGTAAAGAAGCGACCTGATCGAAACCTGCGTCGCAGTGGCCGAAAATGGCTCGTGAGCTGAACATATCGCAATATTCAATTTGGCAAATATTGAAAAATGAGCTCGGGGTAAAGCCATTAAAATTCTAAAAAGTTCAAGAACTTACACCACAACAGAAAGAAAATAGACTCAATAGAGCTAAGGAGTTGCTTCGCTTGGCCGAAAGTTATGAACTGCCGAATTTGGTTTTCTTCGATGAGAAAACATTCGTTTTCCAGCAGTTTGTAAACAAACAAAATTATCTTGTTTACTTGATAAAGATGTCAGTTGAAAATGTGCACTTTCGGTTGGCCACCAGAACTCAAGCGCCGGCCATGGTGATGGTGTGGGCCGCCATAATAGCCGATGATCGCTCTCCTCTCGTATTGATCGACCGTGGTATCAGAATAAATGCCGAATATTATCACGAAAGTATTCTGGAGGGTGTATTAAAGCCTTGGGAAGCAAACATTTTTACCGCAGACCATTGACATTCCAACAGAACTCAGCACCATCGCACTCAGCACGCGCCAACCAAGAATGGCTACAAAATAATGTTCCTCCTTCCTAAACTTATTCTAAAAGTTGGTGCTATTTCCGACATTTTTTGATTTCATTCAATACAATTTAAAAAAAATGTAAAAATTATGGCATTTGACTTTGTTGCAGTTTTTTATCTCACCCTGTATATTATTGAGATATGATAAAATCTTATTTGCAACATATATCATTATGGATTCGAAATTTTGTTTTCGGTTCGTCTTGACTTCGCTCCAATAGAAATACCATTCAAATATCACATACCAAGATTTATTCACTCGATTCCAAGTCACGGGCACAAGAAAAATCGGGAAAAAACATTTCAGAAATATCCTGCATTTCTAAAAATTTGTAGTTGTGAACTTTTGAGACATTGCTTGGCAGTACAAACAAATTTTTTTAAGAATGTTTTTTTTTGAAACTTCTAAGTGTCTGCTAGCTTTAGCCGTACACTTTGATATTGTTCCACAGCATTAAGTACGAATTTTCGTAAATCGCACCTCACCAAGGTTGACCCTCTGGCAAAATTTTATTCTATGGCTCTAATCGATCTTTCAATGAATTTTCCTAATTTTAAAAGTTGATTTTGAAAATTGTAGCTCCTAAAGACCTCTCAATTACCCTTCAAGTACGGAAGTTCAAATATTCACTAAATTGAAGAAATTGCACCTTATCTCATTTTAGCACTATAATGCAAACTATCAAGATTCTAACCGTAAACATATGGATTTTTGGCTCAAGAACCACATTACCCGTTCAGTTTAGTTTTCAGAACTGTCGAGTATTTATTTATTTTTCCGTATTTAGTACTTTGTTTTGCACCAAGCGTTAAGATTTTTGTGGCAAAAGCAGTACGAAGATCCCTGCTCCAAAAAATAAACATTGTTAGTCCAACCACACAGTTTTAGCACATATTAGCATCTCCTAAAGACCTCTCAATTACCCTTCAAGTACGGAAGTTCAAATATTCACTAAATTGAAGAAATTGCACCTTATCTCATTTTAGCACTATAATGCAAACTATCAAGATTCTAACCGTAAACATATGGATTTTTGGCTCAAGAACCACATTACCCGTTCAGTTTAGTTTTCAGAACTGTCGAGTATTTATTTATTTTTCCGTATTTAGTACTTTGTTTTGCACCAAGCGTTAAGATTTTTGTGGCAAAAGCAGTACGAAGATCCCTGCTCCAAAAAATAAACATTGTTAGTCCAACCACACAGTTTTAGCACATATTAGCATCTTTTAGTACGAATTTAATTTCTTTTCGGGAAAAATATTTAGAAAATATTAACCTTTCACCCCAAAAAATATTCTCAAAACCATGCATTTATAGTTTACCGTGGATGATATTAATAAAACCTTTGCACAATGGATCCACGTTCATTTTTTAACGACTTTTCATAAAAAAATTGGCCACCACCATATGTAAACCTTAGAAACCAATAGTGATCTAAATATCAAATTTTAGAATTTCAGCTCAATCCATTTACCCAACACCAAATTTAATAACAATTAGTACATATATCCAAAACAATGTACATTTCTTCATCCCAGACTCCAAAAGTGATCCAAAATTAGTATCATTTAGTACTTTAGTACTAACAATTATAGTGCTCATTTCCAAGACCATATCTCAACACCAGATACCTATGGATATCTCAATATCAAATTTTAGAATTTGAGCCATATACATTCACTCAACGGCAAATTCAGTACCATTTAGTACTTTTCTAACAATTATGGTACAAATTTCCAAAACAATCTCCATATCTGAACCTCAGTTATCAACAGTGACCTTAATATCAAAATTTAGGATTTTAGCTCTTTAATTTCCCCCATTAACAAATTTCATATCATTTGGTACAATTGTAGTGCGCATACCACATTTAGTACTATTAAGTACTTTTTGAACAATTATTCTACTAATTTCTAAATCCACCTTCATATCTCAACACCAGATACAACAACTGAGACTTCAATATTAAATTTCGGGCTTCCGGCTCAAACGATTCACCTATTGCGTAATTTACTTATATTTAAATTTATTTATTTATATTACATTTCCGAAACCACCTCCATATGTCCAGTCTACACATAAACAGCGACCATAATACAAGTTTTTCGGATATAAAGTACAATCTGTACACTCAATATCAAATTGTACCAAATATAGTACTATTTAGTACTTTTCGTGCGCTTATAGTACACATTCCCAAACAACCTACATATCTTAATCTCAGATACCAACAGAGAGCTCAATATCAAATTATGGGATTCCAGCTCTATCCCTTCACACAATACCCATTTGAGTAGCACATACATATCACAATCTCAGATGCCAACAGAGAGCCCAATATCAAAATATCACACAATACCCAATTAAGTACTATTAAACTATCCATTTTCAAACCCATCTCCTTATGTCAGGATACACAAAAACTGGGACCCCAATACCAAATAACAGGATTTCAGCTCTATTCCTTCACCCAATACCAAATTTAGTACCCATCAATACTTTTCGTACAAATATAGTATACATTTCCGAAACCACCTCTATATATCCAAGCTACACATGAACAGCGACCCTTATTACGAAATTCAGATTTCAATCACTATATGATCACCCAATACCAAATTGTACCAACAATGGAACTATTTAGTAATTTTCGTACACTTGTTGTGCACATTTCCAAAACCAATGGTTTATCACAAACCTACAAGCAACATGGACCCCAGTACAAAATTTTCAATTTCTAGCTTCATCAAACTGTTCCAAATTTAGTACGTTAAGTACGTTATGATCGCACACTTAGCATACATTTCCAAGCCCACCTTCATATACCAAACTAACTTTCCAACCTTTATTCTCATACCAAAATTTCATGTTTTTAGCTCTTCCCGTTCACATAATACCGAATGGTACCATTTTAGAAGTTTAGTACCATATTATAAATTTTCTTAACCTTAAACTACGAATTTCCAAAAACTATCCTGTACTCTATCGGTTTCGAATTTCCAAAAACTATCCTGTACTCTATCGGTGGCTATCATTTCAAATTTCAGAATTCTAGCTCATTCCGTTTGTCTAATACAAAGTACAAAGGGTACAAACTATTAGTACGAATTTCCAAAAACTCGGTCTTTTCACACGCCTAAGCTCCAAGAGTGAACTTCTTTTTTATACCCTCTACCATACTATGGAGGGTATATTAATTTTCTCATTCCGTTTGTAACTCCTCGAAATACTCATGTCAGACCCAACAAAGGCGATTTAGCCATTTCCGTCTGTATGTATTTGTGTCTGTTGTAATCACGCTATCTTTCGAACGAATTGAGATAGAAGGCTAAAACTCTGTACACATGTATATTTTGCCAGTAGGCAGATTAAGTTCGTAAATGGGCCATGTTGGTCCCCGTTATCATATAGCCCCCACATAACGGTACCTCCCGATATTCAGTATTTTGATTATTTTAGCGACACTATTTACCGGAATTGTTTCGAATTTGCTATTTGAAGTTCGTAATGGATACTATAGCCTAAGACAGAAAACTGTCTGTGAAGGTCCACGTCTTTGTATGGCCCCCATATAAAAGTACCTTCCGATATTCGGTATTTTGATGATTTTAGCGACATTATTCACCGGAATTGTGTCAAATTTGGTATTTGAAGTTCGCAATAAATACTAAATCCTAAGACGGAAAATTATCTGTGCAGGTCCACACCTTCGTATAGCCTCCGTATAACAGTACCTCACGATAATCGGTATTTTGATGACTGTAGCTAATTTATTCACCGATTTTTTTCTAAGTTTCGCATTTGAGTATTGTAATGGCTTATGAAAAAAATTACCTATGTAGGACCATGTCATCGTATTGACCCTAATATAACGGCTACATTCGGTATTTCTAAGATTTTAACGGATTTTACTGTTTTTGAGAATTGCCAAATTCGTTCCAAATGGTGGAGGGTATTCAAAGTTCGGGCCGGTCGAACTTACAGTTTTTTTACTTTTTGTTGTGTTAACTATAAACAAATATATTTCAAATATTATAGCTTAAATAACAATAAAACCTCATTTAATTTAAAATTATATAACATTTTTCGTTTTGCAAACATTTGCTCAACACAAAGTTTTTCATTCTTGCGAAAAAAAAATTTGCCAATACTAATTGACTACTTTTGTGTGGTGTCACAGTACAGATATCAACAACAACAAATAAATATTAATCCAATTAGATACCAATTCAAAATAAAAAACAAAATATTTTTCTTGGACAAAAGAAAACAAAAGTAAATGTAAGGGTTCTATGATGATGGGAAGGGTGAGGTGAGGAATAAGTTCAGTTTTTACCTATTTTCAATAAATAGAGCAGAAGGGCATTTAGTCTGACTGCTCGTGGCGTTGCCTTTGTTTTTATTTCTTATCAAAGATAAACATCATCCGCACTGATACCGACATAAATATTAATAAATGTGTCAAAACTCATGTTGTTGTTGCTGTTTACTTGTACGTCATTCGTAATTGATGACTTTTTTGGTTGGAATTGAATTATTGAATTTTTAAAACTATTTAAAATTTTATTTTATTTTTTCTGTTTTTTACCTTTCTTGGTTATTTTTTCTTATTTCCTTTTTTTAGCACAAAATATATGTCACAATTTTACGACCCTTTCGAGAACAATGAAAAACACAATAATTTTCCTCACACAATCAATGAAAAAGCCAGTCATACGTTGCTGTTTTCAAGCATCGGCAACATCACCAGCCGTTGTGGCCAGCATCCAACAACTATCACATCAACAACATCACTCTCACGCTGCAATGCACCCCCAATCCAATTGCTTGCAGCCTAGTTTACCCCGAAAATTTTCTCTTGGGAAATTTCTTTCTCACTTCCTCTGTGCTTTTGTTAGTTTTCTTTTTTTTCATTCGTTTCTATTTCGATTCGTCTTAACTCGTAAAAACGTCATGAAATTTTGTTGTTATTCTATTGTTTTGTGCAAAATTGCATCGCTCAAACAGAACAAAATTAAACAAACGATGGACCGACCGACAAAAAAAAACCTCCGACGAAGAAAAATTGCGAGCCGACTCACCGATTCTCACAATCAGATTTAAACAACTAAAACATGCTGCCAACGAACGACAACACAAGGTGGTATTGCCGCATTGTTGTTTTGCCTTGATTTGTGTGTTAGCCGTGTTTTTTGGTTTATTTTCTATCTTCGTGGTTTTCTTCGTTTTGTTTTGGTCGGTCGGCAGGTCGGGAGTTCTGCTTGGTCATCGTTGTCGTCACTCTGGCCCCAATGTTGCTGTGGATTTTCCAACATCAACCTAAGTTAAATGTTTGTGAATATTGTATGATGTTCGATTGAAATGCTGTAGTGCAATATGTTCGAAGGGTGTTGCGACATTGGTGAAAACTTGTTCTAGAGACATGTTGTTAACAACATGGTTTTGGAATGTTGTACAACATGTTGAAGAGATACATTTTTAATATTCATTAATCCATCAACTTTGTTTCTGACAAAAGATTAATGAAAAGTGGGAATTAAATCTCAAATTGAAAACCCTCTAAAAACTTCAATACTTTTATTTAGAAATTCGCAAACACACATTGATGTGTTTTGTTTTGGAGATCATTGGCTCAATTTCTTTTCCTTCTGTTCGGGAATGCCATGATTCTTTTCGTGGCAAAGGAATTGTTTTGTTTTGACAAATCAACTGATTTCTTTTTATGACCTCCACCATAGAATTAAGGGTAATAAAGTTCTTTATTCCGTTAGTAACACCTCGAAATATAAATTTAAGACCCCACAAAGTATACATATTCTTGATCGGCATTATATATCGATCCCCATTTATTCCGTATTTTGATGATTTGTGTCGCACATTTTATCGGAAATGTTTTTTTATATTTTTTATACCCCACAACACTATGTGTTGGGAGTATTATAAGCTTGATTGGGCCAAAAATTATGTAACATGACGAAATATTGGATTCCCACATAGGAAAGTATATATGGATCTTCCTATCTCGCCGTGCTGAGTCGATCTAGCTATGTATGTCCGTCCGTCCGTCTGTCCGTCTGTCCTTGTTAATTTGGAATCAAACTACAGGTCGCAATTATGACCCTATCCTCACAAAATTCAAAATGGAGGTGGGGTTATGGTCAGAATAGAACCCTATTGTTTTAGGAGATGATTGCACAATATTTAGGGGTTGAAATGGACCAAAAATTCATGATTCATGATTTTGCAGTTGCTCCATAAGCCACAATTATGAACCAATACACGCGGAAATTTAAATGGAGTTAGAGTTTAGAACTGGGCAGAAGCCTACCAATTTTAGCGGGTAAAATAGGTCCTAACTTTTATGTAGGAAATAAGAAAGTTCCATTAAACCGCGAATATTTTTAATCCCAGCCAAATCACAAATATGTTAAAAGGTCACTTCTGACCATTAGCTGATAGCCAAAAAAATCGGCAAAATAGGTACAATATATATGTAAAATAATATATCTTTTTTTATTCAGCTTATAAGTCAAAAACCGCTGGACCGATTTTCACAATTCCTATCAATTCGGAATGGTCTCTTGCCAGAAACTGATAAAATCTAAGAAATTCGCGGAAATATATAGCAGTAAAAATGTGAATATCTTTTGTTCCATTTTTTCAATTTTTGTCATATTTTTTATCGCATTCGATTTTTATACCCTACACCACAAGGTGGTCAGGGTATTATGTCTTTGTGCATTTGTTTGTAACAGGCAGAAGGAAACGAGATAGACCCATAGTTCCTTTTGAAGATATGCATAGAATCACATTCTGAGTCGATTTATGCATGTCCGTCCGTCCGTCTGTCTGTCCGTCCGTCTGTCCGTCCGTCCGTCTGTCTGTCCGTCCGTCTGTCCGTCCGTCCGTCTGTCCATGTATTTTTGTAAACAAAGTACAGGTCGCATTTATTGCCCGATCCAGATGAAATTTTGCAAAAATCTTTTGTTTGGCCCAAGGACGAACCCTATTGAAATTGGAGATAATCGGTCAAAATTTAGATATAGCTCCCATATATATCTTCGTCCGATTTGCCTTTTAGTGTGCACCAAACGTGTAATATCAGCCCGAATAGTATGGAATTTTGCATATACACCCAAATTAGGCCTGAAAATATGTGTGCCAAATTTGATCGAAATCGGTTCAGATATAGCTATAGCTCCCATATATATTTTTCATCCGATTTGTTATTTTTGTCCACCGCCGCCGTAATATGCACTCTGTAACAACAATATTTGGGGAAATATATCAAATGCAGCTCAGAAATACCTTTGCTAAATTTTATCGAGATCGGTTCAGATTTGGATATAGCTCCCATATATAACTTCGTCCGATTTACCTTTTATTGTGCACCAAACGTCTAATATTTGTCCAAATGGGATGGAATTTGGCACTTACGACCGAATTGAGTCTAGAAGCTAGTATGTCAAATTTGGTGAAGATCGGTTCAGATATAGCTATAGCTTCCATATATATTATTCATCCGATTTGTTATATTTTTTACCCACAACCGTAATATGCACTCCGTAACAACGATATTCAGGGAAATATATCAAATACAGCTCAGAAAATATATTTGCCAAATTTTATCGAGATCGGTTCAGATTTGGATATAGCTCCCATATATATCTTTATCCGATTTCATATTTAGTCCTTTGAACTTTAAATTATAATTATAATCATAGCGAGTATGATCGAATTCTCCCATAAAAACTTTTAATTGTTATGTGGAGCTCTACTTAATTAGCAAAGTGGTGTAGGGTATCATAAAGTCGGCCCCGCCCGACTTGAAGATTTTCTTTACTGGTTCAATTTGTCTTACAATTTTTTTAAATTTTTACACCCCGCAACACTACGTTTTGAGGGTATTATATGCATGTCGCAATTATAGTCCGATCCTCACGAAATTTTGCATGTCGGTAGGGTTAATGTCATATTTAAAGCCTATTGTTCTTAAGATGTACATATAGGGGTTCAATTCAATTAAAAAAAATTAAAAATGTTCTAATTTTGTAGTCGCTCTATAGACCACAATTGAAAACTAATCGACACGGAATTACGCATCAGAAGAGAGTTATGGACAGGGGCTTAACTGTCTTCTGATGCGTAATTCCGTGTCGATTAGTTTTCAATTGTGGTCTATAGAGCGACTACAAAATTAGTAATTTTTTATTTTTTAACATCATTTCAAAAACGAAATCTTCCAAAATGGATTTGGACATGAAGGGACTTCGAACTAATTGTAGTGTTGTAGGGTATCACATGGTCGGCCCGCACGACTATAGCCTTTACCACCGGAATTGTATCAAATATCGTATTTAAAGTTCCTCTCTATGGAGGGTATATTAACTTTGTCATTCTGTTTGTAACTCCTCGAAATATTTAAAATAGACCCCACAATAAATAAAAAAAGGTACAATTTTGCATGCATTCATAGTTCAGCTGTAGGCAGGTTAAGTTTGTAAATGGGCCATGTCGGATCGCGTTTTCGTATAGCCCCCATATAACGGTACCTCCCGATATTAGGTATTTTGATGATTTCAAAAACATTATTCATCGGAATTGTTTCAAATGTTGTATTGAAAGATCTTAATGGTTACTACAACCTATGGAAAAACAAGTAAGCAAAGGCTATAGTCGTGCGGGGCCGACCATGTGATACCCTACAACACTACAATATGTTAGAAGCACCCATATGTCCAAGTCCATTTTGGAAGATTTCGCTTTTGGAAATTTTTTGTCATGGAGCACAGTCCTAAACTCTAACTACATGCGAGATTTCATGTCCTTTGGTTTCTATTTGCGATCTTATAACGGCTGCAAAATCAGGAACATTTTTAGTGGTTGGTCCATTTTAAACCTTAATTATATTGCGGTCATCTTTGAAAAATATAGCTCTTCTGAGTCTAACCCTACCCTTGTGAAAATTTTCGTGAAGATCGGACCATAATTGCAATCTGTATATAATAACCCCGACCCGTGTAGTAAGTTGAAAAAATTTTACAAAATGTACACTTCAATATTATGACTCAAATTAAAAAAATCGCATGCGATAAAAAATATGAAAAAAAAAAAAAAAATAAAAAAATGTACAAAATCTATAATAACACCATTATTGACACATTTTCATGCAATTTTTTTAGATTTTATTCTCTTATGCCACGAGTGCATTCTGAATTGACAAAATTTGTCAAAATCGGTCCATCCATTCTTGAGACATTGGCATTCTAGCTAACATCCCCTTCCATTGTATATTTACGTTGTATATATTTCCCGATATATATATATATATATATATATATATATATATATATATATATATATATATATATATATATATATATATCAGATGTATTTACAGTCGCCATCTACGTAACGGTCAGAATTGACCTCTTCATCTACTTGTGATTTCGCCGGGATTAAAAATATTTGCGGTTTAATGAAAAATGTGACTTTTATTTAATTATTACCCGATGATCATCAAAATTGGAAGATTTCTGCCCAGCCCTAAGCTCTAGCGCCATACTAACTTCCGCGTCGATAGGTCTATAACTGCGACCTGTAGAGCAACTGAAAAATCAGGAAATTTTTCAGTATTTGGTCCATTTCAACCCCTAAATATTATGCAATCATCTCCAAAAGCAATAGGGTTCTATTCTGGCCCAAACCCCAACTCTATTTCGTGAATATCAGGCCATTATTGCGACTCGTAGCTTGATTACAAATTAACATGGACAGACGGACGGACGGACATACATAGCTAGATCGACTCAGCTCGGCGAGATAGGAAGATCCATATATACTTTCCTATATGGGAAACCAATATTTCGAAGTGTTACATAATTTTTGGCCCAATCAAACTTATAATACCCCCAACACATAGTGTTGTAGGGTATAAAAATTCGTATGCAGGTCCACGCCTTCGTATAGCTCCTATATAACGGTACCTCACGATATTCGGTATTTTCATGATTTTAGCGACATTATTTACCGGAATTATTTCAAATTCCGTATTTGAAGTACGTAATGGGTGCTATAGCCTATGACAAAAATTTTTGTATGCAGGGCCACATCTTCGTATAGCCCCCATATGATTGTATATCCCAATATTCGGTATTTTGATAATTTTAGCGACATAATTCACCTGAATTGTTTCATATTTGGTATTTGAAGTTCGTAATGGGTACTACAGCCTATGGCAATATATCTGGTATACTGAAATTTGGAAGAATTACTGTCGGAGTAAGAAATTGTGATATGGAGGTAGTTTTGGAAATGTTTACTTGTATGTACTAAATTTGGTACAATTTAGATTTGGTACAATTTGCATTTTATGCATTTTTATACTCTCAGCCATATGGTCACATGGAGAATACGGCCAAAATGGCTCATCGAAATAACGGTTTTAGACCCTTGATCTATAACTTTCGCAGGCAGTATACAATCTGATCCATACCTTGTAAATCGTATATTATTGTCAAACTCAGATCGAGTTCTGAGTAGGCAACTTCTGTCCACTTCTTCTGGTACCTCTTTCACAAAAGGTCAACATTTTCAAAAAAAAAAAAAAAACCTTCTAGAAAGAATAATTCGATTTTTGCGAACATTGCAATCTAAAAATATTTTCTTCAATGCTAGGATCGGTGCGAAAATGGACAATATCGGCCAAATCCATCAAGAACCTCCCTCCCCTTCCTCACATAGGTTTTAAATTATGAATAACCAACACGATCATCGAATGCGAATTGAGGACACAATGAAGTATATAGAACGACTTCTTCGGGAACTGGAGTGGAGCTGAGCATCATACAGTCGGGCCCACTCGAAATTTTCCTAATTTTACTGGTTGTTTATTTTTTCCAAACTTCATAAAGCCTTTAAATGTAATTCTGTAAAAAGAAGCCTGAAGGATCCGATAGTACATTAGATGTTTAGTCGTTTGCCGATCTTTTTTCGATGACTTAATTACTCCCTGACAATTACTTCAATCTAGCTATTGAAATCTATCTTCCCTTACAACGTTTCTTAATTTGCGAAGCCCAATAAACTTATCTATCGGCTGTCTACAATTATCTCACGAATTGGTTATTCATTCCAAGAAATACCCACACATCAATTGTTGTCTCACTAGGCGCCTCGAAAATGACATTGGTCAATTGTCACTGCCAACTCTGTGAAAAGGGCGAATTAACTGCAAACACAAAAGTAACCTTCCAATGGCCTGCCAAATAAATAAAACAAAGGGCAGGGAAAATCAATACGTGATGATGTTTGGCATTACGAAACGAAAGTCAGGTTG
The DNA here is from genome assembly GCF_030504385.1 of Musca domestica. NCBI lineage: Eukaryota > Metazoa > Arthropoda > Insecta > Diptera > Muscidae > Musca > Musca domestica. The sequence continues at coordinate 10,035,660 of NW_026712230.1, read as the reverse complement.
CATATTCACCCACGACAACAATGGACGAATGATGTGATGCGTTCGGCTGTTTCTTATTTTCCACGGGCACCATGGACACCGACGTCTGGAAAGTGGTGGCTGTCGAAATGCAAAAACCAAAAAACCCACAGTAAACTGCAGACATATCGAAGACAAAAGAAAACTGCTTAAACCATGAAGAGTCACACTCACTCACACACGCACGCATGCGCAAACACATCCTATAGAAATGCCCACACAATTTCATTGCTGTTGACTGCAGTGTGTCATGTTAAGGTCAGAAGACGTGAAACGCGCGTCAATACCTAAAATAAAATAACCATTAAAGGTCGCCGTGTATTGATAGCTGTGGACATGGACATGGCGTGGGATGATGTGATACATTACTGCTTCTGACGCTCCCACTCTGGCCATTGCTTGGGTTGAACGCAGCGAGAGGAATCAAAGAGTGCGCCTCGGGCACAATATTTCAACTCAACAATTTAACGCCTATTTTGCAACGCCACCGAAGGAGGGAGGACAGCAAAATCGACGGCACAACGCTCGCTGTCCATTGTCCATTATGTGTCGATCAGGTCAACAGAAACAGCAGGGTGGATGCTCAGAGGCATTGTCGTTGGCTTTCAAACACTCACACACACACACACACACCTAGGCGCATTGGGCGCACATGTCTTCGAGGCATTTGTTTTGGGACTTTTTCATGATTTATTTTCTGTTAACAATTGGAATTACCACAAAATTGTTAAACGAAATGTGGTTGTAATTTTTCAAGTAAATTCAGTGTTTTTTTCTGAATTTGAAAAATGTGTTGATTTTGAAACACGGCTGAGATTTGCTGTAAATTAAGGTAGATAGAACTGGAATTGGTTTCCGGGGTACACACCTGCATAAGAATTTTTTTCTAGTTTAAGGAAAATTTGGAGTGACGAATATGACAAACTAGGCTTTAAGCCTTTGGATATATGACTAAGACAAGGATTCATGCTCAGTTATAGTTTGCTATAGAGTGCACGATATCACTTGGAGAAGGATCATATTAAACAAGTAAAAAAGCAGTAAGTTCGGCCGGGCCGAACTTTGAATACCCTCCACCATTTGGAACGAATTAGAAAATGTTCAAAACAACAAATCCATTAAGTTTTATTTTAAATCTTTACAATATCTAATATAGGAAGGTGCCGATATATGGGGGTATATATGATATTGTGGACCTATTAAGACAAATCTATGTCTGAGTGTAAAGTACTCACAAGGAACTCCTTGTGTGGATTTTCAGATAATTCCATTGGAAAAAGTGGCTAAAATCATCAAACTACTGAATATCGGGGGATAACCGATATTACGGACCTATATAGACAATTCCCTTTCAGGGGGTAAAGTGCTCACAAAGAACTCCTTGTGTGGATTTTCAGGCAATACGATTTGAAAATGTGGCCAAAATCATCAAAATACCGAATATCGGCGGTACCGTTATATGGGTGCTATACGATATCATTAACCCATATAAAGAATTCTCTGTCGGGGGGTAAAGTGCTCACAAAAAACCCCTTGTGTACAATTTCCGTTGAAAAATGTGGGTAAAGTTATCAAAATACCGAATATCGGGGGTACCGTTATGTGGGGGCTTTACGATATCGTAGACCTATATAGATAATTCTCTGCCGAGGAATAAAGTACTCACAAGGAACTCCTTGTGTGGATTTTCAGACGATTCCGTTTAAAAATCTGGGTAAAGTTATCAAAATACCGAATATCGGGGTACCGTTATATGGGGGACTAGCTGAGCCCGGTGCGCTTCGCTACCCCTTTTGATTTTATATGCATTCAAAATTTTATTTACGAATATATGTTGGTTGAAGAAAAAACAAATTTAAAAATTAAAAAATATATATATATATATTGCACTACTTTAATGCGTAAATAACCAAAACCATTAGAAAAGCAGTAACATGACATACATACACGAAGGGTTTGTCCTCCGGATTTATTTATTTCATAGCAAATACCAAGCGTGCAGTAAAATGCAATCTTTTGAAGTTGAGTGGCATTTCTATTGCAATTAGTGAATTCGAGATAGCAACATACTTCGCCGTAATAAGCGTATTTCAAATCAATTGTTGTGTTGTTTTTTAGTGTTAGCCTAAGGCGTTGTGGGTCAATGGTTCTTATTAAAATCATATCCCAATCTGATCCGGTTTAAATATAATTTTAAAAAAAATTACTTTTACACCAAATTCCGACACACCTTTCATATTTCATTGAAATTGGTGCGTCAAACATGTGAAATCGGGCGATAACATTTATATATGGGAGCTATATCCAAATCTTAACTAATTTCCAATTAATTTGTCACATTTATTATTGTAACCAAATTCCGCCACACATTTTGAATTTCATTTGTATCGGTCATATATATCATGTTTGGTGCATAACATGTATGAAATCGGCCGAAATATATATGTTAGCTATACCCAAACCTCAACTTATTTCAATATAATTTGGCAATTTTTTTGGTGCCAGATTTTGTCTCTCTCGCTTTGGGTGCATCAAATATGTGAAATCGGCTGAGTATATATATGGGAGCTATAATCAAATCTGAGCCTATTTGCATATAATTTGTCAAATTTATTTTTGTACCAAATTTAGCCACTCATGCCGAATTTCATTGGAATCGGAAATACGTATCGTGTTTTGTGCATCAAATATGTGAAATCGGCGGAAAATATATATGGGAGCTATATCCAAATCTGAACCGATTTTAATATAAGTTCACTAATTTATAGTACGTTTATATATATGAGGGTTAACCCACTGGATTTGGATTTAAATTGTCATATCGATTACTTTTACTTCAAATAAATCCTCTCAAAGAAAGTTAACCCTACAAAAAGTTCTAACGTAAACATGGCATTATTTTCTAATCAAAATCCCGTTACATATTCTAAATTTCTTTGGAGTCGAACATACATATCGTGTATGGTGCATAAAATACATGAAATCGGTCGAAAATATATATGAGAGCTATATCCAAATCTGAACCGATTTTAATATAATTTGACATATGTATATTCGTTTTAATTTCCGCTACACATTCCAAATTTCATTGAAATTAGAGATACATAGCGTGTTTTGTGCATCAAATACATGAAATCGGTCGAAAATATATATGGGAGCTATATCCAAATCTGAACCGATTACAATATAATTTGGCAAACTTATTTTTGTTCCAAATTCCGTTAATTATATAATATAATTTGACAAATTTATTTTCGGATCAAATCCCGTCACACATTCCAAATTTCATTGGAATCGAACATTCATATTGTGTTTGAGGCATCAAATGAACGAAATCGGTCGAAAATATATATGGGAGCTGTATCCAAATCTGAACCGATTACAATATAATTTGGCAAACTTATTTTTGTTCCAAATTCCGTTACGTATTCCAAATTTGGAGACTGTATCTTCAACCAATCAATAGATATGTGCATATAAAATCTAAATTTTTGGGAGGTACCTCCGATTCTGCTGCTATATTTCCAGTTCCAAGTGGAAAATCAAAAATGTATATAGCCTATGTTATTTTCAGGCGATGTTGCAGTATATATGGAAATTTTCAGGTAAATCTATTCAGCGGTTTTCGAGTCCATAAATTACAAACAAACAAACAAACAAACAAACAAACATACAAACATTTTCCTCTTTTATAGATATAGATATATATAGACAATCGTGGACCTATATAGACAATTCTCTCTCAGGGGGTAAAGTACTCACAAGGAACTACTTGTGTGACGTTTTAGATAATTCAATTGAAAAATGTAACTAACATCTTCAAAATACCGAATATCAGAGGGTACCGTTATATGGGGGCTATACGATATCGTGGACCGAACTTCGATACTTGACCTGCGTGCAGGCAAAACAGAGATCTGTGCAAAATTTTAGCTTCCTATCTTAATTCGTTTAGACTGTAGCGTGATTACAACAGACGGACGGACAGGGCTAAATCGTCTTTACGCTGATCAAGAATATATATACTATGTTGTGTCTAAAATGATTATTTCGATGAGTTACAAACGGAATGACGAACCTCCATACTATGTATGGTGGAGGGTATAAAAAATATATATATCGGAGCCGAGTTGCACAAAATGGAAACGTACGTCCAGAAATTCACTCCATTTGGGCTGACATTAGACATTATTTGCACGTTAAACCTGAAATCGGTTAAAGGATATATATGGGACCTATATCCAAATCTTACCAGTTCTCGATAAAACTTGTCAAAGGTATTTCCGAGCTTTATAAAATATCTGGCACCAAATATCATTGTTGTTGAATGCATATTACGAATGTAATACTTCCTCTAGATTGTATTCGGTCGGGTGTGGCTAAATTCAAGTCATTTGGACTGATATTGGCCATTAGGTGCACAATTATAAAATTTGGCAATGGTATTTCTGGGCTGTATCTGATAACAGAATTGGCGAATGCATATTACGAATGTGGGGGACTTAAACACCAAATCAGATGAAATATATACGGGTGAGATAAAAAACTGCAATAAAGTCGTATAGCCCCCATATAACGGTACCTCCCAATATACGGTGTTCTGATGATTTTAGCGACATTATTCACCGGAATTGTTTCAAATTTGGTATCTGAAGTTCGAAATGGATTCTACACCCTAAGACAGAAAATTGTCTATGCAGGTTCACGTCTTCGTATAGCCCCCATATAACAGTACTTCCCAAAATTCGGTATTCTGATGATTTAAGCGTCATTTTTCACCAGAATTGTTTCAAATTACGTATTTAGAGTTCGTTATGGGAACTACAGTCTGTGACAGAAAATTGTCTGTGCAAGTCCTGGTTTTCGGATAGGCCCCATATATCAGTACCTCTCTATATTCGGTATTTTTACGATTTTAGGTACAATATCCACCGAAATTATTTGAGATGTCGTATTTGAAGTTCATAGTGGATGCTACAGCCTGTGACAGTAAATTGCCTATGCAGGTCCAGGTCTTCGCACAGCTCCGATATAATGGTACCTCCCTATATACGATATTTTGATGATTTTAGCTACATTATTCACCGTTTGTTTCAATGCCTATGTAGGTCTACGTCGTATAGACCCAAATATAACGACTATATTTGGTATATTTAAAATTTTAACAGAATATTTTAAGGATTTTATTTTTTGAAAATTTCCAAATTCGTTCCAAATGGTGGAGGGTATTCAAAGTTCGGTCCGGCCGAACTTACTGCATTTTAACTTGGTCTATTTGTATTGAATGAATGCAAAAAATGTCGGAAATAGCATCAAATTTTTGAATAAGTTTAGAATTGTTCGAATTGTTCACCTTTGGCACGAATTATGGCCTTCAAACGGCCAATTAAAACATGACACGCTTTCCGAATGTTGCTCTACGGTATTTTGGCCCAGTTCCGGCGAAGCGCTTGCTTGACGTGATCGACACTTTGGTATGTTTAGTGCCAACCTTGCCTTCCAAAATACTCCAATAGTCCAATCGATTGATATCCAGGGATTTTGGTGGCCATTGTGCACTGGAAATGAAGCGAGGAACCTCATTTTGCGGCTTTAATACACCCTCCAGAGTATTGTCGCGATAATTTTCGTCATTTATTCTGATGGCACGGGCGATAAATACGGAGAGCTACCATCGGCTGTTGTGGTGGCCCACACCATCACCATGGCCGGCGCTTGAGTTCTGGTTTCCAACCGAAGATGCACATTTTCAGCTGACCTCTTTGGCAAGCAAATACGTTCATTTTGTTTGCTTACAAACTGCTCTTTAGCTCTTTTGAGTCTATTTTCTTTCTGTTGCGACATATGTTCTTGCACTTACACCACCCGAGTTAATTTTTCAATATTTGTCGAATAGAATATTGCGATATGTTCAGCTCACGAACCATTTTTCGGCCACTGCGACGCTGGTTTCGATCAAGTCGCTTTTTTACTCTTCGAACTACCGTCCACTTCCTTGACGTCGGGCTACGCTACCAGTATCACGGTAAGGAGCAATGGTACGAGACACAAAATATTTATTCAGAATAAAATGCTGGAGTGCTCTAACGATAGCCACTTGTGGTTTTCCAGCCAAATATTGAAAAATCACACTATCACGCTTGAATTCCATCACGAATAACTTTTTTCCTGGGAAATTCTCACCAAAATGCTTTTGTACGCTTGTAAACAATGTAATGAGTTGTCACTGGAGTAATTTTCACAGCTGTCGGACGAGTGGCTTAGAAATGACAGCAGTCTGAAGTTGGTTGCAGTTTTTCCATCTCACCCTGTATATAATAAGAGACTTATAAATGGACAGTGGCCTAGGGTATACCAATGTCGGAAACCCAATTGATATTTTGTTACTTGAAATTATGCTTCTAATAATATTTTTAGGACTGGTATTTAACTCGTAACCTTATGATTGTGCAACCTTATGACGGCTACGAACATTAAGGGTTGCTTAAAGCTCTTTAGTCTATAGAAAACATCAGAAAGTCATTCAAAACATTGGAAACCTCAAAAATCTTCCATATTCATAAATAGGTCTTAAACAATGGTCTATTTTTATAGAAGAACTAGAGGATAAGAACTAAAAACTAAGAACTAGAAAATGTATTCTGTTTATTTGCGCCTTATAAGGCATCCTGCCTATAGAACACATTAGAAAGAAAATGTATGTATATTTTCCCTTCTATAGAAAACAACAAAGAAGTATACTATCTACGGAAGAGCCGTCCATTTACAGACGACTTTAAAAAAGATATTCTGTCTACAGAATTCCTTAAAAGTCTACTGTCTTTAGCGGTTTTAGGCCTTTTTTGCATCGAATTCTCTACTTTTTATGATGTATTTCTATAATTGCATAAAATCATCTGCATTATTTTCAAAATGCCTATTTGGATAAATTGCAACTACTGAAATAATTTGTGTCGGCCAATAAATTATATATTTTTATTTCAATTTTAATACGTTAACAAATTCGTTCTAGCCATCCAACACCTGACCTTTGTTCGCCAATGGATTTTGTGCCAGTTGCCAAAGAAATGCATAAATCATTTGTTTATCTTTGAAAATGATTTCTGAAAAACAAACACGTTTTACAAAATTTGAAATATTTTCCAACGATGCAAATCCAGTGGCTGTGTTTGTTCTCTTAAAAGTTGAAGGCAAACGGGGTGCATCTTCTGAAAATCGCAACAAATTGGCAGCAAAACCCCTATGTGATTTTCGATAGATAAATTATAAAGTGAATGGTTGTAAGTTATCATCGTGCACAGCGTGGTATTAGACAAATATTTATGTATCATTATCTGCGTTGACTTCAATGATTTCAACAAATCTGCGGCAAGATGAAATCTACATGCGTCGGATATAAGCAAATGTGGCTAAGTGAATTATTTTTAGAAACATTATTTCAAGTGCAAAGATTTGTGAGTTAATCAAATTGTTTTACGAAATGCAAGGAAAGACGTCACTGATTATGAAACATCAGTATTTAGATGTTGAGACTATAATGAAGTTGGGGTTAGTTAAGCAGAATTAGTAAAACATCAAGGGTAGATGTTTTGTGTAGTGCCATCAATTTGAGCTCAATACGAATTGGGGCTTATACACCATCCCCTTCTCCACATTTGACTCATACGGAACTGATTTTGAAACACTTTAGATATTAAATAAAAACGCATTTGGTTACATTTAGGTCTTATTTCAGGTATTCGATCAGCAGGTTATATCGAGTGGCTACCATCAATGTTAAGGAAAGTACATTATTTTATGATTATGAATTCGGATAGCCTGTTAATGGATACAGTAATAAGAAGGAGATCTGAATATAAAAAATCGATCTCCTAGGGTATGACATTCGTGAACCTGGAGATACCATAAAGTCAAGCCAAGTTCAATTGAGAGAGATTTGAACTGGACAGGATGGTACAAAATTGCTTCTAATCCACCACGCTTTCTTTGAACGTTTTGTTTCTTAAATCTTCAACCCTACGTAGGGGAGGTACCAAAAGAAATGGTCCTATCTCTACCATCTTTATAACAGATCTTATGTTGATGGATATATTGAGATGTGCCATGCCTGAATGGAATCTAATGTTAATTTCACGTTTTATGAGCTTAATCGGTATTCAAAATTTAGAAGGAGTCGACCGATATATTCCATCTTCACAGCAGATCCTGTGTTAGCAAAGATAATGGGATGTGTGAAATTTGAAGAGAACAGAGTATTCATTTCGTATTTTGTAACCGTTTTAGTTATTCAAAATTTTGACCCTTTGTGGGTGAGGTATCAGAAGAAATGGTCCGATCTCTACCATTTTTATAACAGATCTTGTGTTGATGGAAATATTGAGATGTACCAAGTCTGAATGGAACCGGATGTTAATTTCGAGTTTTATGAGCTTCATGGATATTCAAAATGTCGACTCTTTTGTGGGGGAGATACCAGAAGGAGTGGACCGATATATTCCAGTTAGTAAATAAATATTATGATGCGTGTAATTTAAAGACAATCTGGTCCAATTTTTTAAGAGTTATAATTATTCAAAATGTTGACCCTTTTTTGTGGAGGTACTTGATGGAGTGAACCGATATTGTAAATTTTCGCACCTAACTTAGCACTAATGCAAATATTTGGATTTTGCAAATCAAAATCGGATTATACTTTCTCTTTCTGTGCAGTGAAATATTTCTTTGAAAATGTTGACCTTTGGTGTGGGAGGTGATGTGGGAGGGAGGAGTGGACCGATTTTGCCCATCATCGAACTCGATCTAAGTTTGATAATGATATTACGATGTACCAGGTTTGGTCCAAATCGGCTCCACCCTTCGAGAGTTAGCGTGTGCACCAGCCAGTAGACAGACAGGCGGACGGACGGACATCGCTAGATCGCCTCCAAACGTCCTGAAACGCCGTTATGTTGATGAGGCACATTTTGGCCGTTTCAAAAGATTTATAACCTCTGTAGCCATATGGCTGAATGTATAAAAATGGAATGATAATGTTAATATATATCTTTAGAGGCAAAAAAGGTATTTTTTGTGTCTTGCGTTTCCAGAATAATTGAAGGCTTTAAGAACTTTATCAGATTTAGTGATGTTTTTTTCACTTTTGGAAATTTTCGGATTAATATTACTCGAAATCTATGCATTTTAGGTATATTGTGTCTTTGGCAATATTGCAGATATAAATACGAGAAATATTTTGGTCGAAAATGTTAACACTCAAGCGAGTCAATTAAAGGCGTTTCTGTGGTCATTTTTTTTAAATATGATCAAAAACATCCCTAAAGCGTAGCAAGTCAACATATTTTACAAAATTATTTGCCATAGAATTCTACTATAGGACGTCAATAGTCAAAATCTTACCTAACCGCCTGGTATTCATATATAATAACAAGTAAAAAGACATTATGTTCAGCCGGGCCGAACTTCTAATAACCTCAACAGTTAGGTAAAGAAAACATTTTTATACAAACGTATCTGGATTCAAACGTATTCCACTTTAAACTACGAACTCCAGTAAAAAAGGTAGAATAATTCGGTTTAAGTTTTCAAAAAAAAATGAAGTGGTTGAAGCCGTTGTATAGGAAACATACCAAAAGAGGCTCCTGAAAAAACATACAGGCTGAGATTAAAAAACTGCAACCAACTTCACACTGCTGTCATTTCTAAGCCATTCGTCCGACAGCTGTTAAAATTATTCCAGTGACAACTCATTATATCGTTTTCGAGCGTACAAAAGCATTTTGGCTAGAATTTCCAAAAAAAAAAAGTTATTCGTGATGGAATTCAAGCGTGATAGTGTGATTTCTTTATATTTGGGTGGAAAACCATAAGTGCCTATCGTTAGAGCACTCCAGCATTTAAATGTGAATAAATCTATTGTGTTTCGTACCATTATCGTTACCGTGATACTGGTAGCGTAGCCCGACTTCAAGGAAATGGACGGAAAAAATCAGCAACATCAGCAGAAATGCTTCGAAAAGTAAAGAAGCGACTTGATCGAAACCCGCATCGCAGTGGCCGAAAAATGACTCGTAAGCTGAAAATATCGCAATATTCCATACGGAAAAAATTGAAAAATGAGCTTGGGGTAAAGTCATTGAAATTCCAAAAAGTGCAAGAACGTACACCGCAACACGAAGAAAATAGACTCAAAAGAGCTAAAGAGTTGCTTCGCTTGGCCGAAAGTGGTGAACTCCCGAATTTGGTTTTCTCCGATGAGAAAACATTCGTTGTCCAGCAGTTTGTAAATAAAACAAAATGATCGCGTTTACTTGCCAAAGAGGTCCGCTGAAAATGTGCACCTTCTTTTGGCCACCAGAACCCAAGCGCCCGCCATGGTGATGATGTGGGCCACTATAATAGCCCATGGTCGATCTTCGCTCGTACTAATCGATCGTGCCATCAGAATAAATGTCGAATATTATCGCGAAAATATTCTGGAGGCTATATTAAAGCCTTGGGCACGCAAACATTTTGGCCGCAGACCTTGGACATTCCAACAGGACACTCAGCTCCATCGCACTCAGCACGCGCCACCCAAGAATGTTTACAAAATGAGGTTCCTCCTCCTCGCTTCATTTCCAGCGCACAATGGCCTCCAAAATCTCCGGATACCAATCCATTGGACTATTGTGTCTGGGGTATTTTGGAAAGCAAGGTCGGCACTAAAAAATACCATAGTGTCGATCACTTCAAGCAAGCTCTTTGCGGGGAATGGGCTTAAATACCGCAGAGCAACATTCGGGCAGCATGTGACGGTTTCATTGGCCGTTTGAAAGCCATAATTGGTACCAAAGGTGACCAATTCGAACAAATCTAAACTTATTCTAACATTTGGTGCTATTTTCGACATTTTTTGCTTTCATTTAATAAAATTTAAAAAAATGTAAAAATTATGGCATTTGACTTTGTTGCAGTTTTTTTTATCTCACCCCGTATCATATCGTGGATCGATATAACCCTGCTTCGAACTTGTCCGGCCTGCAGACAAAAGACTAGCCTGGGCAAAATTTTACATTCCTACCTTAGTTTTGACTCTAGCGTGATTACAACAGACGGACAGAGCTAAATCGACGAACTTAATATACCTACCATGTGTATGGTGGAGGGTATAAAAAGGCCTAACACGAAATGTTGGAAGTAATCCATAGCCCTATGGTGGCCTTTTTTACCCTACACCACATAGCGGTAAGGGTATTATGTCTTTGTGCATTTGTTTATAACATGGAGAAGGAAGCGAGATAGACCCATAGTTACTTTTGAGGATTTCCATAGAATCACTTTCTGAGTTGGTGTCAGTCCGCCTGTCCGTCTTGTGAACAAAATACATAGCATTCATTATCTGATCGAGATGAAATTTTCCAAACAACATTTGTTTGGCCCAAGGACGAACCCTATTGAAATTGGAGATAATCGGTAAAAAAATTAGATAAAGCTCCCATATATATCTTCGTCCGATTTGCCTTTTATTGTGCACCAAACGCGTAATATCAGGCCGAATAGTATGGAATTAGGCCTGAAAATAAGTATGCCAAATTTGAGCGAAATTGGTTCAGATATAGCTATACCTTCCATATATATTGTTCATCCGAATTGTTATTTTTGTCCTCCGCAGCCGTAATATGCCCTCTGTAACAACAATATTTGGGGAAATATATCAAATGCATCTCAGAAATACCTTTCAGATTTGGATATAGCTCCCATATATATTGTTCATCCGATTTACTTTTATATTGTACACCAAACGTCTAATATTTGCCCAAATGAGTCTAGAAGCTAGTATGCCAAATTTGGTGGAGATCGGTTCAGATATACCTATAGCTCCCATATATACTGTTCATCCAATATGTTATATTTGTTACCCACATCCATAATATGCACTCCGTAACAACGATATTCAGGGAAATATATCAAATACAGCTCAGAAATATCTTTGCCAAATTTTATCGAGATCGGTTCAGATTTGGATATAGTTCCCATATATATCTTTATTTTTTATTTTTTATTTAGTCCTTTGAACTTTAAATTTTAATTATAATCATAGCGTGTATGGTTGAATTCTCCGATAAAATCTTTTAATTGTTATGTGGAGCTCTACAAAATTAGCAAAGTAGTGTAAGGTATCATAAAGTCGGACCCGACCGACTTTAGGACCTTCTTTACTGGTTGAAAAGAGAAAAGTGTGCCTCCATGAAATATTCTAGCTTTTTTGAATACCTGTCTTCTAATTTGAGTTCTTATAAGCTGTCAATTAATCACTTGAATATATTTTTTATGATTAAAATCGCGTAACCATCTCAAATGGATTGAGCAGAGAAAATGTGAAGACTTTGGACTACCTTGAAACAATATCTAAGCCATTTACCCCTTTGTTTTACAAAATACCCAGTGCACTGCAACTGCAATTGCTGCCTTTCAGTCAATTGATATTTTCTGAAGGACAGCGATTTTTCCATTCGATAATAGATGGAGACAATAAAATTAAAATTACACTACTTTATTAGTTCCATATCGATTTGTATCGGATCTGGGCTAAGGAAATATGAATTAAATGTCTTCATAGCTCATGCAAGCTGGCATTACAAGTCGGCCCCAGAGCAGCATAGAAGAAGAATAAGTAACAATCTCGCCAAATTATTATTGCAGTCGCCACATCTCATTGGGGTCTTTCAATTAAATGCCACTTTATTGGCAATGAATCAGGCGGCAGCGGCAGTGATGGGGACGACGACGACGACGTGATTTCTTTTGATTGGCGAGGAGGCGAAGAAACCACTTGAACAGCCATGAGCCATGGCGGTGGCACTCTTCTCCATCGTCAATGGATGGGGGCGCCTGTCCGTCAATTTATGGTTTTGTTTTTTCTGCTCTGGTCGAGGGGTGATCATAAATATTGCAACAATTAAGATAGGTACAAAGGGGATGAGAATGGGTGCCTTGATTTGCATTTTTTTTGCTGATGCCCACAAAGTAAAATGCATTTTGTTGCCTTTTTGATATTATCGGTGAAATTTAGCACACAAATCTCTGGCCCATAAAATCCCGATACTCTGGAGTAGATAATAGGAAACGATGCAGCTTTGCTGCCTAGTCAGACAAGATATTGGCATAAAAATTATCATAATGGCATAATTTTTTTTTCTTGAACAAAAGGAAATTTCTTTATTACCAGGAGTTAACTGCCAAGCTGGGCTCCGAATGCGTGGGCTTCCACCAGCATTTATGCCGGGAAATGCTAACATTTTTTATGGCCCCAACAAGTTGTTGCAAAGGTGGATTTCTTTCTTTGCCACCACCAACTGCGATCGATGCCTAGCCGATCATTGTCTGAACATTAAAGAAAAAAAAACTTAAAAAATTCTATTGAGAAATGACATGCCATGCCATGCTGCTGCTGCCGCTGCTGTTTGGTTACTCCAAACTCCAGGCCATAGCTGGTAGGCTCTCCGCGATTACCATTCTGTTGTTCAGAGCTATCAAAGTAACATTTGAGCGTTTGTTAAGTCTTGTTAAGTGTCACTAACGTGTCTAACTACAGCTACAAGCAATTTCATTGTGTTCATTTACATTCAATGCAGTTGCAGGGATACTGCGACGAGGGTGGTATAATAATTCGAGGAGAAGGAAAATAATTCAACTCCAAAATCATCCCGAAATCGAATAATAACACATTATTCTCGATATATAAAAATAGAGAAGTAAAGTAACTAACTGACTGACTGATCTAGAATCAACCCCCAGGCGAAACAACTGAAGCTAGAATCTTGAAATTTTGCACGATTATCAGTCTTGGTGGGATGGCATGTGATAAGGCTGTGTTTTGAGAAATTCGTAATAAAAGTTTAAAAAAAAAAAAGTACTAAAAATTACGAATTTGTATTGGACTCATTGATGGAGTGCAGGATAGATGTACCAACGAGTTTTTGGAAATTCTAACTTTAAGGTTAAGAAAAAATTTGAAATCGTATTAAATTTCTAAAATGTGTAATTTGGTGTTATGTGAACGTATTGATCTGAAAAACTGAAATTTGGTATAAGAATCAAGGTTGGAAAAAAGCAGGTATAACAAGTTAAAAAGCAGTGATTTCGGCCGGGCCGAACTTTATATACCCTCCACCATTTGGAACGAATTTAAAAATTTTCAAAAAATAAAATTCTTAAAAAAACATTAAAAATTTCAAATATAGCCGTCTATCGGGGTCTATACGACGTGGACCTACATAGGCATTGTCTGTCATAAGCCATTACCATATTCAAACTCGAAACTTGAAATAAACAGTGAATAATGTAGCTAAAATCGTCTAAATATCGCATATAGGGAGGTACCGTTATATCGGAGCTGTGCAAAGACCTGCACCTGCATAGACAATTATCTGTCACAGGCTGTAGCATCCATTACGAACTTCAAATACCACATCTCAAATAATTTCGATGGGTATTGTACCTAAAATCGTCAAAATACCGAATATAGGGAGGTACTGATATATGGGGCCTATACGAAGACCTGGACCTACATAGACAATTTTCTGTCACAGATTGTAGTTCTCATAACGAACTCCAAATACGTAATTTGAGACAACTCTGGTGAATAATGACGCTAAAATCATGAAAATACCGAATATAGGGAGGTACCGTTATATGGGGGCTATACGAAGACGTGGACCTGCACAGACATTTTTCTGTCTTAAGATGTAGTATCCATTTCGAACTTCAAATACCAAATTTGAAACAATTCCATTGAATAATGTCGCTAAAATCATTAAAATACCGAATATCGGGAGGTACCGTTATATGGGGCTGTATGAAAACGTGGACCTACACGGTCAATTTACGAACTTAACCTGCCTACTGGAAAAATAAACATGTGTGCAAAATTTTAGCCATCTATCTCAATTCATTCGAAAAATAGCGTGATTACAAGAGACAGACACACGGACGGACATCGCTAAATCGACTTAGAATTTTACGCTGTTCAAGAATATATATACTTTGTTGGGTCTGACATGAGTATTTCGAAGAGTTACAAACGGAATGACAAAGTTAATATACCCTCCATAGTATTGTGGAGGATATAAAAAGGCGGTTTTGGAAGTGTGTGCGAACTGTACTAAATGGTACTAAATTTTGGAGCAGTTTGGTTAAGGGTGATCGTATCAAGTTGGAAGTTTGAAAATTGTTATTGGGGCCCTGATAGTGAAAGGTTTGTGTTAAAGATGTGGTTTAGATATGGAGGTGGTTTTGAAAAAGTGCACTGAATTTAATCGAAAAGGGCCATTTGGAACTAAATTAGATATTAATTGCTGGGAAAGAGCTGGAATCCCGAAAGTACAAAATTTGGTATTAGGTGAAGGGATAGAGCTGCAATACTAAAATTTGATATAAATGTCTCTGTTGGTGTCTGTGGTTGAGATAAGAAGCTGGTTTTGGAAATTGTACTAAACCTTACTCCTGAAATTTGAAATAGAAAAAATTTCATATGGGTTCATTGTGCAACGGTTTTAATAATAACCACCTTGGTAAACTTCAGAATGAAAGATTTTCAAGACTGTCAAACATTTTTCCATTTTTTTTTATCCGAAAAAGGAAAAACTTGAATAACATTTAAAACCTTGAAAGACTGAATATTTAGTGCGATGTGTGAAGTTTTGGTCAAAAAATTTTGTCAAGCTGAACAAATATGCATTTTAAGGCGAAGTTGCGGGCACTTGCTAGTGTCATAAAATGAGAACAACTTATTGTATCTCTTTCGTAAAAAACGGGCGAGCGGGCGAACCTGCCTTTTTAAACTCAATTTTTTCGAAATAAAATTTTCATATATAGTGATGCTAGTTACTAAGCTTATAACTCAAGAACGGTTTGAAGATTTTGACAGTTCACAACATTTTCAAACATGTAATTTTTTTATTTCTGCCTCAAAATGGTAGTTGTGGCTTCGTCGACATTATATTTTCGTATGAAACTTATATTTCCATCCAATATGGACCCATAATTCTTAATTTGAGCTCATTCGGTCGGAAAATGGAGTTAGGATTATTGAAGTGCCAAATTACAAGACGTACCACTATATGGACTGCTAAAACGCTCATTTCATCGGAATATAATTCTCATGTTTTTTTTAATGCAAAGACTTAATGGGTTAAATATGAACTACGTATTTTAAAAACTTGTACCTGACGAAGATAAGTTGCGGAAATATTGGTACTCCTTTCTAGCCCATTCCTGATAAAAGGAAAACATTTTTATACCCTACAACACTATGTGTTGGTGGTATTATAAGTTTGATTGGGCCAAAAATTATGTAACACCTCGAAATATTGGTTTCCCACATAGGAAAGTATATATAGATCTTCCTAGCTCGCCGAGCTGAGTCGATCTAGCTATGTATGTCCGTCCGTCCGTCTGTCCATGTTAATTTGTAATCACTCTACAGGTCCCAATTATAGCCCAATATTCACGAAATTTAGAATGGAGATGAGGCTAGGGTCAGAAGAGAACTCTATTTCTTTTGGAGATGATCACATAATATTTAAGGGTTGAAATGGGCCAAAAACCGAAAAAATTCCTGATTTTTCAGTTGCTCTACAGGTCGCAATTATAGACCAATTAAAGCGGAAGTTAGCATGGGGCTGGCAAGAAGCCTTCCAATTTTGATGGTCATCGGGTAATATTTAGTGAGTGAAATAGGCCACAATATTTCTGTTAAATAAGTCAAATGTTCCATTAAATCGCGAATATTTTTAATCCCGGCGAAATCACAAATAGACGAACAGGTCAATTCTGACCGTTACGTAGATGCCGATAGTAAATATATCGGTTATATATAGCGAAATATATACAATGTGTATATATAAAGGAAGGGGATGTTAGTTAGAATGCTTATATCTCAAGAATGGCTGAACCGATTTTGATAAATTTTGTCAATTCAGAAGGGCTAGGCCTATTGTTTTCAAAGATGTCCGCAATATATTAGGGGGTTGAAATGGACCAACAACTAAAAATTTTTCTGATTTTGCATTTGCATTTGCCGTTATAAAGGTCACAAATAGAAAACAAAGGACACGAAATCTCGCATAAAGTTAGAGTAAGGACAGTAGGTACAAAGGACCACTAATTTTGTGTGAAAAAATACCAGCATTACTTACAGGCGATATCCGAAATGCACCAAAGGCGAATTTCTGGCTTTTTTTATGCTGATTTCGTTGACGAATATAGCCAAATATCGTAGACAAGCAAATCATATAGATGAGTCTAAATTTGGAGATACAGAGGGGCTTCTTGCTTTTGGAGATGATTGCAAAATATTCTTATAAATAACCAAAAACAGAAATGTTTTTCCGATCACACAATTGAAGTCTTCACGTCTGTGAAGAGAGTTAAGGACACGGAAGAATTATAGCATTTTGGATGGATGGACTACAACAACTAACAGCCCGACGGAGTGCATAAATATTGGGCAAATGTCCCTAGTCAAAATCCTAATTTCAAAAGTGAAATCTTTCAATATGGATTTGGACATAAGGGTGCTTCTAACATATTGTAGTGTTGTAGGGTATAACATAGTCGGCCCCGCACGACTATAGCCTTTTCTTAATTGTTAATTTCATAAAATTGAAAATTATTTCCGATTTTCTTCAAAATCTACCCACTGATGGGAAATGTACGTCCACTCTTTCGGCTTTCACGCCCACAAGCTGAACTCATAACTCTATCATACTTTAACCATTAAAATTAGATTAAAATCTGACAGATATGGAAAAATTAATGAATAATCATAGTTTATGCGATAACTATGTGTTAGAGATCGAAAATATTTATGATATGAACTATATCATCAATTGGACTTACCCACATTCCACTATTCTTTTTAAGGTTTGAGGGTCTTGCTCCCTTCCATATTTATTAAATAATTGGACATTGGTATTTAAAAGGCCTCTGAGTCCCGAAAAAAGCTTCCAGTTTTGAATGATTTTATGAATGCATTTTGCAGAAATCAATTGTCATAGACGGAATATCGTCCAATAGTGTGCCATCAATTCATCATCAAATTCCAAGGATTAATATTTTCCAATAATTCCAGCTGGTTGTCTTATCTCATTTATTAAAGAATATACGTTTCTACAGAATTTAATTCCTTTTAATATATATAATTCTTTTTTGTTCAAATTATTTCTTAATTCCCTTCTTTGAATTTCTATCTACCAAGTAATGATTCTCAATATAAACATTCATTTTTAAAAATGACAAATTTGTTTTTTCGGCCTACTTTAATGCAAGCCACACACGATACAACTGCTTGTACAACTTGGAGAGTACTCAAATTGTGTGTTTCGATCATAAACGATACAACTCAGTGTACAACCGCTTTGTACAACTTCACTTTTCGTAGAGTTTATTTGAGTTAAGATGACACCGGAAAAAATCAGTCTCTATATTGTTAATAATTATTGATTATTAATTTTTATACCCTCCACCATACTATGGAGGGTATATTAATTTTGTCATTCCATTTGTGACTCCTCGAAATACTCATGGCAGACCCAACAAAGTATATATATTCTTGATCAGCGTAAAATTCTAAAACGATTTAGCCATGTCCGTTTGTCTGTCTGTCCGTCTGTCTGTCTGTTGTAATCACACTATTCGAACCAATTGAGATAGAAGGCTAAAATTTGGTACACATGTATATTTTGCCGGTAGGCAGGTTAAGTTCGTAGATGGGTCATGTAGGTCCAAGTTATCATATAGCCCCCATATAACGATACCTCCCGATATTCGGTATTTTGATGATTTTAGCGACATTATTCACCGGAATTGTTTCAAATTTGGCATTTGAAGTTCGTAATGGATACTTCAGCCCATGCCAGAAAATTGTCTGTGTAGGTTCACGTCTTCGTATAGCCCCCATATAACGGTCCCCCCATATTCAGTATTTTGATGATTTTAGGTACATTATAAACAGATTTTTCTTCAAGTTTCGTATTTAAATATTGTAATTACTTATGACAAAATTTGTCTATGCAGGCCCACGTCGTCGTATAAGCATTCGGTATTTTTAAGATTTTAACAGAATTTTTAACGGATTCTATTTTTTGGAAATTGCCAAATTTGTACCAAATAGTGGAGGGTAATAAAAGTTCGGCCCGGCCGAACTTTCAGCTTTTTAACTTGTTGTTATTCGAAACGTTGACCCTTTGAGGGGGACGTACCAAAAGAAGTGGCCCAATCTCTACCATCTTTATAACAGATCTGTTTTCGATGGAAATGTTGAGATGTTAATTTCGCGTTTTATGATCTTCATGAATATTTTACATTTTGAACCTTTGTGAACTGTGTGGAGTGGACTGATATTGTCCATCTCCAAACTCGATCTAAGTTCGATAATAATATTACGATGTACCAAGTTTGGATCAAATCGGATACTCCCTTCAAGGGTTATCGCTAGATCGACTCCAAATGTCGTGAAACGGATTTGGTCCAAAGAGACCTAGGGTCTAGAACCGTTATTTCGATCAGGGACTTTAGACATATGGCTGAGGGTATAAAAATTGCAAGACTAGTTGATTATTGCAGGTTCTTGAACAGAGCCTAAATGTGTTTTGGTTTCGACTTCGCCCAAAGTCGCAACCATTATCAGACGTCATTTAGTTTCGGTAAAAATATTAAGATGTGCGAAATAAAATCGGGAAATAATATAACCTTGTATGAGAGCTACGATTTTTTGAGATTTTTACGAATTGTAGAGGTAGTTCCGGAAGGATTGGCAGTTGTTTCCTATTTTCTCAAATCTTTTATATATGAACAAGAAGTTTTCAGTTAACGACCGAAATTCCAGACATTAAATCGCAAGTTAATTCTTTAAAAGAATCATATGGCGGGACGACCTAAACCTGTCTTAACCCCTTTGAATGTGGTCGTATAATACACCAACTTTTGTATGTCAAACGAATAAATTAAATGCGAACATAAAATTGAAGAAAATCATGACCGTTTTGTAGTTCCCGCATTTACGATTACAACCCCCTATGTGCATTCTTTGTGTCGATAATGTCAATGTAATAGAGCATATACATGCGAACGTATGTATAAAACCAAAACGTTGTAAAAAATATATAAAATGTAAATTAAAAGTAACATTGAATTTTGCACAGACAATGACAAGGGGCATTCATGTCTGTCAGTCACACAGACAGACAGACACTCACTTCATGCAGCATGAATGCCATCGACTGGATGGGATGCTGTGGCACATTAACAGCTTTTGCCAAGAGCTCCTGTAGCTGCAGTTGATGGGTTGCCTATCGCCTGTCGAATGTTTGTGTGTGTGACAGAATGACAACTAAGACAACTACCACGACGACTATGATTATGCTGACGATATGGACGGACAATGCTCTCAAAAAACAACGGACAAATATTGACAAAACGTTAATGGCATCAATCGAGAAAATCGACGCGAAGATCCTAAAGAACTTTGCTAGAGAACGATAGCATTGAAGTTGCAGCATGTCTATCGATAGTCTTCAAGTTCAGCTTTGGCGTCTATCTGTAGCGACATTGTGTCATAGTCGGAGATGAAATGGCTGTGGCACAATTTTAAAGTCTCTGAAGCCACTTAAAATGTCTTGTAATTTTTTCATTCTCTATTAGGTTTCGTTTGTAAATTGCAGTAAAACTGATAATGTGGTTATTTTTCAATTAATTCACCCATAGATTTTTCGTTATGCTAGGAATTCTTCATCGCTTCTGCAGCCAAAGGCAATGATTGAATAAATTGAAAACTGTCGCCATAATTTGGTGACAGTTTTTCAATTTAAGATAAATTTGTGTTGGCAATTCCAAGTGAAGATTTTTTATTTAGTTATTTTTATATTTAATGACTACGCAACAAGACTAAAGCTAAAAAATATAATTTCGGATTCCCGGTAAATAATAATATATATTAATCTTATCATCAAAAAAGAATCATCAAAATACCGAATATGGGGGCTATACGAAGACGTGGAACTGCACCGGCAATTGTCTGTCATCAATTTTCATAGGCTGTAGCATGGTACAATGAATTTAAGGTAGGTTAACTTTGAAAAAATTGCAAGTATAGAGGTCTACGTTGCAATAAGCATTTTGAAAATACCCGAATTTGAATATTTTCTGAACAATTTTTTTATTATTGAAAAGAATGCGTACACATAAACAAATGAAGTTGACATATTAAGTCAGAAAAATAAAAAAATTGAAATCATATGGTAGTTCTGCCCAACCTTGAATTCATTATATCATGGGCTGTAGTATCCATACGTTCTTCAAATACCAAATTTGAAACAATTCCGGTGAATATTGTCGCTAAAATTATCAAAATACCGAATTTCGGGAGGAACCGTTACATGGGGGCTATATGAAGGCTGTAGTACCCATTACAAACTTCAAATACCAAACTTGAAACATTTCCGGTGAATAATGTCGATGAAATCACCAAAATACCGAAAAAAGGGAGGTACCATTATATGGGGGCTATATCAAATCCTGTACCTACAATACCAAAAGTCCTGCAGACATAATACACATTTGAGTAAAATTTTATCAACATTTTTCATTTCATTCGGAAGCTAGAGTGATTTCCACAGACGGACAGACGAACGGACATCGCTAAATCGCTAAACTTTGTGGGGTCTAAAATGTATATTTCGATGTGTTACAAACGGAATGACAAATTTAATATACCCTCCATACTATGGTGGAGGGTAAAAAAATGTGAATGTAATTGGAAAATGTTACGGTTGGATGAATTTTAAGAAAAGTACAAATTTTTACAACAACTTGCCAGGAACAGGTAACCATGAGAAAAGCAGGAATATGACAAATTTAGTCCGCATACACGAAGGGTTTGTCCTTCGGATTTATGAATTCCATAGCAAATGCCAAACGTGTAGGAAACTACAATCTTTTATAGTTGAGTGGCATTTCTGTTGCAATTAAAGAATTCAAGGTTGCAACATACCTCCCCGTAATAATCGTATCCTCAATTACATTGTAAGTGCCAAATTTCATCCCATTTAGGCAAATATTAGACGTTTGGTGTATAATGAAAGGTAAATCAGGCGAAGTTATATATGGGAGCTATATCTAAATCTGAACCGATCTCGATAAAACTTAGCAAAGGTATTTCTGAGCTGCATTTGATATATTCCCCAAATATTATTGTTACAGAGTGCATATTACGGCTGCGGAGGACAAAAATAACAAATCAGATGAACAATATATATGGGAGTTATAGCTATATCTGAACGGATTTCGATCAAATTTGGCAAACTTACTTTTCAGGCATAATTTAGTTGTATGTGCAAAATTGCATACTATTCGGGCTGATATTACATGTTTGGTGCACAATAAAAGGCAAATCGGACGAAGACATATATGGGAGCTATATCCAAATTTTTACCGATTATCTCCAAATTCAATTGGGTTCGTCCTTGGGCCAAACAAATGTTGTTTGGAAAATTGCATCTCAATCGGATTATAAATGCGACCTGCATTTTGTTCAAAAGAATACATGGACGGACGGACATAAATCAACTCAGAAAGTTGTTATAGAGAGATCCTCAAAAGTAACTATGGGTCTATCTCGCTTCCTTCTCCATGTTACAAACAAATGCACAAAGACATAATACCCTTACCACTATGTGGTGTAGGGTATAATTAATCAGAAGGAGTGGTTCTAAATATCTCTTAGATCTATGGTTAATAGAAAAATTAAGATATACGAAGTTTGATGGATATTGCTGACTTTTTTATTATAAAGAGATAAAGAAATAGTGGTCCTGTATATCTTAACACCATATATTGATGTAGTAGAAATATTGGGATGTGTGAAGTTTTTAGAAGATTGGATGTTCAGTTTGTATGTTATGATCGTTTTGATTATTCAAAATTTGACGCTTTGTGGGGAGATAGAAGAAGAAGTGAGCCGATATCCACCATCTTCACAAAAGATGTTTTCTTGGCAAAAAATATTAAAACGTGCCAAGTTTGATAGAAATCGTATGATCCTTTCACGTTTTACGAGCTTCATGCAACAGATCTTGTGCTACTAAAAATAGTGGGATGTGTGAAATTTAAAGAGTTTTAATTATTCCAAATGTTGCCCTTGTTTGCACCAAATCGGATAGTCCAGACGGATAGATGGACGGACAACCCTAGATCGACTCCAAATCGATTTGGTCGAAAGAGATGTGGGATCTAAAACGGTTATTTCGATTAAGCACGTTTTGACCGTATTAAATGATGTATATCATCAAATATTAGAGAATTTTATTTTTTATTTTGCATTTTTTGAGAGTTATAACTGTTAAAAATGTTGATCCCTTACTATCCCATATCCATGTTATATCCCATATATGTAGTTAGTAAGAGCATTGATATATTTATAGATTCAAAAAATCTCTATCCTGTCCCGCATGTTAATTGTTTTAATTGTTAACAATTTTAACTCTTTGTAGGTACCAGAAGTAATGGTCTGTTCCAGCTTATATACATATCTAGAGATAGTAAAAATATTGAGATGTGCGAAATTTGAAGACAATCGGACTCATATTTCACACTTCATAAGAATAGTAATCATGCAAAATGTTAACCCGTTGTGGAGGTGTACTAGGAGGACTTGGAAGATGTAGCCCCTTTTGACAAAAAAATCATCCTCATTAAAAATCATTTATCAAATTTGAGCAAAATCTGATGAGCTTTCCTGCTTCTATGAGGTAAAATATTTTCCTCGAAAATATTAGTTTCTTGGGGGGAGGTACCGAAAGGATTGGACAGATGTTGCCCATCTCCGAACTCGATCGAATATTATGATGCACAAAGTTTAGATGGAATCGAATACTCCCCAGTCAAATAGACAGGCGGAAATGTGTCAAAAATAGCATCAAATTGAGATTTGTTCGAATTACTCATCCTTGACACGAATTATGGCCTTCAAACGGCCAATGAAACAGTCACACGCTGTCCGAATGTTGCTCTGCGGTATTTTGGTCCACTCCCGACGAAGCGCTTGCTTGAGGCCAAAATGTTTGCGTACCCACGGCTATACTACACCCTCCTGAATATCTCACGATAATATTCGGCATTTATTCTGATGCCACGGTTAATATGAGCGGAGAGGGGCCATCGGCTGTTATGGCGGCCCATACCATTGCCATGACCGGCGCTTGAGTTCGGGTGGACAACCGAAGGTGTACATTTTCAGCTGACCTAAATCATTTTGTTTGTTTACAAACTACTGGACAACGAATGTTTTCTCATCAGAGAAAACCAAATTCGGGAGTTCACCACTTTCGGCCAATCGAAGCAACTCTTTAGCTCTTTTGAGTCTATTTTCTTTCTGTTGCGGTGTAAGTTCTTTTGGAATTTCAATGGCTTTACCCCGAGCTCATTTTTTTAATTTTTGCCAAATGAAATATTGCGATATGTTTAGCTCATGAGCCATTTTCGGCCACAGCGACGCGGGTTTTTTCGAAGCATTTCTGCTGATGTTGCTGGTTTCTTCCTCCACTTCCTTGATGTCAGGTTACGCTGCCAGTATCACGGTAACGAGCGATCGTACGAGACACAAAAGATTTATTCACATTTACATATTGGAGTGCTCTAACGATAGCCACTTGTGGTTTTCCAGCCAAATATGAAGAACTCACACTATCACGCTTGAATTCCATCGCGAATAATTTTCTTTCTGGAAAATTTCCACCAAAATGCTTTTGTACGTTTGTAAACAATGTAATTGGAATAATTTTAATCTGTCGGACGAGTGGCTTACAAAAGAAAGCAGTCTGAAGTTGGTCGCAGTTTTTCATCTCACCCTGTATATATATAGTTTACTGCACAGAAAGATTAAGGATAATCTGACTTTGCTTCAACTTTAAAAATCTTAATATTAGCTTCTGGTGCGAAACTGCACAATATCAGAAATAAGTATCCGGTTCTCACATACCCCAATATTTCTACTAATGTTAATTGTTGTCCTTGATGTCTTCTTCCAAAACGATATTTTGTTGGGGAATTTTGCATTAACTCAAATAAATACGGTGTTAACCCTAAAATGTGTTATGAATATATATGAATTCCTGGCGTTTAATTATGAGTTAGACTTTTGATGTATTGTGCGACCTATAATAGAATTTCATCACAAATAATTTTGTTGAATATTTTACTTGCTACGATCTGGTTTGAAGCGCTTGAGCTTTAGAGTTGTTGTACAAAATGGTTTTCGTATTGTTATCAGTAATATTGCCGAAGACACTATGTACCAAATATGCACGGATTCCACAGAATCTAATTCCAAATATTTCAAAAGATGCGGAAGAGGAGAAACTTTCCCCATATAGAGGTTACTTTGCGTTTTAAAGTTTCAAAATGCCGTTACACATTTCTTCTATTTTTAGTTCTACCCTCTATCTACTAGATATTCTTGTTAATATTTTGGGTTGCACAGTGCTATTTACACAAATAATTCCCGATAACTGCATCATTTACGACAACTATAGAATTCACAATTCTATACCAATTGCTTACACTTGGATCCTTGGAGCATGGAGGTCCAATTACGCAGAAGAATAATATTTTCTTCAAAAATTTCCCAAATTCCCTACCTATAATATCATCTGTTAAAACAGAACTACCCTTTCCTGACAAGATAATTACTTTATTAAGATTCATTTGTTTAGACAATACTTAAGTTACTTATATCAAATACATACATTCTAAAATATATAACCTAATAAATTAAAAAGTATTCCAAATTATTATCTATCGATTTCTTCTTCAATAAGTTGTAACATTTTCAGACGCTGCACTTTGCCGGTGTCTGTTCGTGGCAGGGCATCGATGAAATAAACACCACCATGCAACAGATATAAACCATCCATTTTGGATTCAAGATATTCATTTACCATTTCCTCAGTAAGAAGATCACCTTCTTTATCTGGAGTTCTCACAATACCGCATGCCACCAAACTGCCTGCCGCCAGATCTGGTACACCAAACACACATACCTCTGCCACTCCGGGTAGAGGCTCCAACAACTCCTCAATGGCCTGGGGAGATATTTGGAAACTAATCCATTTGATCATCTCCTTGGAACGTCCCATCAAATGAAGGAAACCATCTTCATCGAAACAACCCAAATCGCCAGTCCTTATCCATTTCCCATCCTTTGCCTGGGCTGTGGCCTTTGGATTCTCATAATAACCCATCCATATGTTGGGTGTGTGAACATAAATTTCTCCCGTTTCATTGGGGCCCAGACGCTTGCCATTTTCATCGACAATACACACCTCACGATTGAGCCAGAGTTTGCCCACAGTCTTAGCTTTGGATTCGTAGGGATAACCACCATTGATGCTACAGCCCAGGAAAATCTCTGATGAACCATAAATCATAACGAACCCGGGGCGTTTGGTATTGTCGCTGAGGATGTCTATTATTTTATCTTGGATGGGTTGTGGAACTGCAGAACCACCTGTCATTAGAGTGTCAATGGACCGCAGGGCAGTACATATAACATCTTCGTTAATATTCATAACCCAGTCGGCTATTTGAGCACTGGTGGCAAAACAATGTGTCACCTTGTAACGTTTGATGACATCAAGAAAATATTCTGGTCGATACGGCCGATCGGGAACAATGCGCAGTGCCGAGTATAGTAAACCCTGCACGAAGTGTGTTACGCCAGTAGCCCAAAACATTGAACTGAAACACATTAGCACCGAATCCATGGTGGCGTTGAGACTGATAAGAAGGGGGAAAAAGAGAAAAGATTAATAAAGGTAAATCGCATTACAGGACACCACCTAGTCAAGACAAAATAGGAAATTTTTTAAAGAATACTTTTTTTATATAATTCTGAATTCCTGTAAAATATATTTTTAATTGATAGTTCATAGGTATTCAGAGACATCAGACAACGAAGTTTTCCGTCAAAATACATATGTGCTACTTAATATGGTATTGGATGAACAAATAGTGCTTGAAATCTGAAATTTGTTATTAGGGTCAGAAATTTGGTATTTTGAAAATGTGTACTATGTTTGTATGAAAAGTACAGAATGGTAGTATATTTGGTACTGGGTGAAGAGATAACATAAATTTCGGAAATTTGATATTTAGATTACTGATGGTATCTATCTTTGACATTTGGCAGTGGTTTGGAAATGCCACCTATATTTGTACGAAAAGTACTAAAAGGTACTAAACTTGGTATTGGGTAAGAAGATAGGGCTGGAATCCACAAATTTGATATTGAGGTCTTGCAATTTTATACTCAGGTCTCTTTTGGTATTTGAAATTTATGTATGGATGTGATTTTGAAAATGTGTACTATAATTGTACGAAAAGTACCAAATAGTACTAAATTTGGTATTGGCTGAAGAAATAAAGCTGAAATCCTGCAATTTGATACAGATATCCCTGTTGGTGTCTGTGGTAAAGATATGGACGTGGTTGCGGAAATGCGTGCTAGAATTGTACTCAATGGCGGAAAATACAGAACATAAATCCTGAAATTTGTTATTAAAATCACTGTTGGTATTTGCGGCTTAGATATGGAAATTGTTTAAAAAAATGAGTACTTTAAACATGTAAATGCTATATAATTTGATATTGGGTGAAGAATAGAGCTGAAATCCTGATATCGATCGCTGTTGGTTCTGTTGTTGAGAGAAAGAGGTGGTTTTGGCAAAGAGCGCGATGAACGTATAAAAAACGCAAAATGACACGAAATGTGTCTTTGAGTGTTGGGATGGAGTTAGAATTCTGAAATTTGGTATCCAGGTCACTGTTACTGTCTAGGGTGGTTAGAGAGGGGGGAAGGTGGAAGTTTGGAAGTGGGTCTTAGGATAGAGCTTGAATTCTGAAATTTGAAATAGAGGCCAATGTTGTGATACAGTTTTGAGAGAAGGAGGTTGATTTTTGAATACGAACTATGATTGTTCGAATAGTACTAAATGGTACTAAATTTTGACGTTGGGTGAATGGATCCTGAATCCTAAAATTTAATATTGAGGCCACTGTTCAGTTTCTAAGTTTTAGATCTATGGTAGGCAATTTTTATTTTGAAAAGACGTTAAAAAAAAATTTGTTATAAAAATTATATGTGGAACTGTTGTGCAAGGTTTTAATTAATATGATCCCTGGTAAACTTCCTGAATATGAATAAAGGGAACTGGTGTAGCTGAAAAGTTAGTACGATGTATAATAATGAACAAATGTTGTATTTTGAGTATAGAAATGAGCTGGTGGAACATATCTCAAATTTTAAGGTGGACTTTTCGCTGACGAAGTAGCTGGCACTTGCTAGCGGAATATATGAAGTTAAAATAATGTTTTTCTTCTATAAAATTGTATCCACACATAGGAAGCTATCATATCCACAAAGAGACACAATTTTTCCCACAATTAGTTGAATAAAATATTTTCATCGCTGGCTTTATAATTCGAAATAGAAATTTGTTTTAATAAATATAAATTATACTTACTAGGGAACATTGTGGAGCATGGCATGATGAGAGCACAAAATGCCTTTGGGTGTACCAGTTGTACCCGATGAACTCAATATGGCTGCTGTGTCAGAACTGGTCATTTTTGTGCACGGGAAAATTGATAGGTCATCAACGTCCTCACGTTTCTTTATCAAATCCTTGATGTTTAAAACACTCCCTATGCTGCCGGTCATCAAAATAATTTTGGCATCCAACTGTAACATTTGCACGACATACAGAGCATTCTTGTAATTTTCAGCATCGCAGAAGATTATCTTGGGGCGGGTGGTTGCATAGATGTTTGCAATGATGTCTAAAAAGAAATGAAATCAAAAATAAGATTTGAAAAAATATTTTTTTCTAGCTTCACAGGAATTTACACACTCAAACAACCTTAAGCAAGGTGCAGATATGAAGTAAAAAATCCTTTTTATTTTTAAACATTTAAACCATGATGGGGAAACGTTGTGTTAGGAATAATTATATTTTTCCATACCTTTTTCAAAACTCTGGAACACCCCATGCACTGGGGTACCACACAGGAATGAAGCCAACATAACGGTGCCCAAATGCAACGACATTTTGGCATAACCACCCACAATATCACCCGCCACGATGCCCATTTCCAACATATTCTTGGCCAATGCCATACTGTGGTCCAAAAACTCTTGAGCTGTCAGAGATTCTCCGGTAGATTCCAAAATTTGTATCACTCTTTGTGGTGTCTTACGCAGCTGCAAGACTATGGCCTCGCCCACAGTCATGTCACGGCTATAGATTTCCTTAGACTTGGGTCCTGACCATATTTTCTCGATTTTATCGTATTTGGTACCGCTAAGGTAAGACACTCCACTTTGTTTGATTTTCATTTTGTGGTTGTTGTCTTTTTCCTCCGATTCAGGTTTGACCAATTTTTGAGCACTGACTGACCGTTGACAGCTCTTCACCTCATTTTATATGTATCCATTTTCGAAGACTCTCACCTGGGAAGCTTATCTCAAACTCTGCTCTTATTCGAAAATTCGAATGAAACGTGAAGCTTATCGCAAACCCTTTTCTTTCGAACAACCAAAACGTGCAGCTTATCTTTAGACTCATATCTGCGAAAATAAACAATTGCAGTTGTTGTCAACTTAAAAACCAAAAATTTTCCAATTTGCCGCCCACACGTCTGCAAATTGTGCCAAATAGTGGCAAAATATTTAGTTGATTTATTTTTACGATAGGCTGATACTTAAAAAATATAAATAAATGTATTAGTCGTGCGAAAAGATAAACAATAAAAATAAATCCATATAATAATAACAAAGAACTGAATATGTCTAGACGAAGACATAACAAAATGTCTATTTTTAATTAATTTATTCGTTACACGTGGAAACCTAGGGCAATATTATTATCAAATTTATTACAAGATGTCCGGCACTTTAAGAAAGGGGTAAATGGGTCACGATATGGTCAGGGATTCCAGCAGCACGTATTTGTACAATTGTTTGTAACATGGAGAAGGGAGCGAGATAGACCCCTACTTACTTTTGAAGATCTTCATAGAATCACTTTGCCGTCCGTTCGCCTGTCCATGTATTCTTGTGAAAAAAATGAAGGTCGCTTTTACTATTCGATTGAGATGAAATTGGAGAGAATCGGTTCAAATTTATATATAGCTCCCATATATATCCTCAATCGATTTCGGGTTAATTGTACACTAATGGCCAATATCAAGCCAAATGACCTGAATTTTGGCGCATCCGACTGAATTCAGTGTAGAAGAAAGTACACAAAATTTGGTGAAAATCGGTTCAGATATAGCTTTAGCTCTATCTATGTATGTTTCATCCAATTTGGCGCTTAAGTCCCTCACATTCGTAATATGCACTCCACATTTGGTACCAGATATCAGATACAGGCCAAAAATACCTCTGCCAAATTTTATCAAGATTGGTTCAGGTTTTGATATAGGTCCCATATATATCTTCAATCGATTTCGAGTTAATTGTGCACCAAATGGCCAATATCAGTCATTAGACCTGAACTTTGGCACATCCAACATCGGGACGTACGTTTCCATTTGATAGAACTCAGCTCCGATATATATATCTTTAATATAATCCTTCCCGAAGTGGTATCATTCACTCTTTATTAATGTTATTTGGTGTAAATCGATTCTGAATTAGATATGCCTGCCATATATTAGCCTTAAAGCCAAATATTGAAAAGTGGTATGATCTACTTCAAATATATTAATTTTTTATGGGAAAATTATTAAATATGCATAGTAGTGTAGGGTATCTTATAGTCAGCCCCGAAAAACTTCTGACTTTTCCTAACTGTTTTTTTTAATAAATTTTGACTTAAGTCTATGTTTAGTGTGATGCTCTTAGGGGTAAAACCCTTAAGCTTTTGACTACAGGGTGAGATGAAAAAACTGCAGCCAAATTCAAACTGCTTTCATTTCTAAACCACTCGTCCGACAGTTGTTAAAATTATTCCAGGGACAGCTCAATATATTGTTTACAAGCGTACAAAAGCATTTTGGTGAAAATTTTCCAGAAAAAAGTTATTCGTGATGGAATTCAAGCGTGATAGTGTGATTTCTTTGTATTTGGCTAGAAAACCACAAGTGGCAATCGTTATAGCACTCCAGCATTTAAATGTGAATAAAGCTATTGTGTTTCGTACCATCGCTCGTTACCGTGATACTGGTAGCGTAGCTCGACGCCAAGGAAGTGGACAGAAGAAAACAGCAACATCAGCAGAAATGGTTGTAAAAGTAAAGAACGACTTGATCGAAACCCGCTTCGCAGTGGCCGAAAAATTGCTCGTGAGCTGAACATATCGCAATATTCCAATTCGCAAGTATTAAAAAAATGAGCTCGGGGTAAAGCCATTGAAATTCCAAAAACTGCAAGAACTTACACCGCAACAGAAAAAAAATAGACTCCATAGAGCTAAAGAGTTGCTTCGATTGGCCGAAAGTGGTGAACTGTAAACAAACAAAGTAATCGTGTTTACTTACTAAAGAGTTCAGCTAAAAATGTGCACCTTCGGTTGGCCACTAGAACTGAAGCGCCGGCCATGGTGATGGTGTGGGCCGCCATAACAGTCGCTCTCCGCTCATATTAATTGACCGTGGCATCAGAATAAATTCCGAATATTATCGCGCAAAAATTCTGTAGAATTAAAAAAAAAACTCAAAAATTATGTCATTTGACTTTGTTGCAGTTTTTTTATCTCACCCTGTATACATGGCATACTTCAAAAATATGTCACAACGATATATATGTCACAACGATATAACGATTTTAGACCCAGGTCTTTTTGAGAGAAATCCGTTTCAGCACATTTGGAGAGTGCCCGCCTACTCGTCCTTCAGTATATCTGGTGGTTACTGAGAGCCTCAACTCTCGAAGTTATAATCCCATTTGATAAGAACTTTATAAAGGGTGTTTTTTAAGCCCGATAGAACTGGAAATTGTAAAATTAAATTTTAATCAAATTTATTTTTTTATTCGAAAGATCAATACGTGACATTAACATTTGAAAATGATTTCGGGCATATGGGCACCGCGGCTGTTCTTGACGATGTGCATTCTGGACGTCCAATTGTTGGCCACTTTTTCGGGCACTGCTGACCGTATGTCACGAATAATACGAACAATGCTGGCCTCCAAGGCGTCAATTGTTGCTGGTTTATCAGCATAAACCAGTAACTTCACGTATCCCCACAGGAAATAATCGAAAGGTGTCAAATCGCTGGACCTTGGAGGCCAATTGACAGGTCCACTTCTCGAAATCAACTTATCGCCAAATTTTGATTTCAATACGGCGTTCGCCATATGGCACGTAGCGCCATTCTGTTGAAACCACATCTCCTCCGGATCAATGTCATCCATATTTTTAAACAAAAAACCATTGACCGTAACGCGAGCTCCGGCCTCATTTTTGAAGAAATAAGGTCCGATGATGCCACCAGCGTGGCATCTGGATGTAATGGAGTCTGTAGGGTCTCTTGTGGATTGGTCTCACTCCATATGCTGCAATTTTGCTTATTAACAAACCCGTTAAGCCAAAAATGCGCCTCATCGCTGAACATAATTTTGCGATACAACAATGGGCCATTTGCCAACTGCTCTAGAACCTGATTTTCAAAGTAAATTTGGATAATTTCGTAGCGTTATTCAAGCGTGAGTCTATTCATGATGATTTGTCAGAGTATACTGAAACAAATAATAAAAATTTCATCAAAATTTAAAACACCAAAAAAACACCCTTTACATAGTAATAATATTACTAAACTTAAATGTATCGGAAATGGGTATATGTCCGTTCACCACGTCGTTACTTTTGCAGAAAAAACCAAAATTTTCCACAAAAAAAAAATAAAATAATATCTTATATTGAGTACTCGATATAGTTCAATGTTGACACGCCGTAATATTTACGAGTCAGGCCATCAAATGGACAATATTTACCCATTCTCTTCCGTATCTACCACAAAAAAGCAAGCATTTTAAACAGAGTTCGATTTTCTTCAAACTTAGAGCAGTTATGAAAAGTTCAAAAATATAATTAAAACATATAAAAATCTCAAATTTCATAGTTTTAACTGTGTTGCGGCCTTTAACTATTAACACTATTTTTATTATTTAGTTAATTTTTCGGTAAAGTAAAAATTGAATTCTAACATAAAATATTACTATGGTCATTAAAGAATAATATTTGTAATAATTGAAATCAAACATAAAATAGTACTATTGTTATTACAGAATAATTTACATATGTACATGAAGTACACTCTAAAGTTATTGTTATATGTATGTACATATGCACATGAGGTACTCTTAACATTTATATTTCCCGCTCTCATTTGATCTCTTTGACTCAATTAATTGAGATAGGTTTTGCAAGAAATACTGGTTTTCAGTGAGATATGCATAATGAGAGATACTGTTATATCTGAAACCACTGCATTTTATATTTGTTTTTGTTTTTTATGACTGCAATGAATAAAGCAAGAATGTAGAAATAGCAAGCAATGATTGAAACAGAATATGTATGCCTAGAACTAAGCAAAGAATATGAAATAAATTTAGTGTTACATCGACAAGCAAACTGTTGGAAGGTTTTTTAATTTAGCGATTCCTTTATTGGGTTTATTACTGCGGTGTAGTTACTCCGCTAGGAAAAAAGCTTCCCAGCGTAATCATTGGCGCCCGAGCAGGGACATATTAAGTCCAAACGAGAAAAAAGCGTTTATAAACCATTAAAAAAAAAAAAAAAAATTATAAAATTGCTACTTTGGTTGCTGTTGGATTTCAAGGGACTGGTTGTTGTTGCTGTTCTGATTTGACTTGCTGCCTTACCGTGAAGCCATTGAATCGACGTTTTGTTTGCAGAGTGTTAATACAGTTGGCATATAATCCGTTTTCTACATTCACTCTGTACCGACTAATACAAGTAGTGAGTATACTGTTCCAATCGTAGTTGAAACGACGATCGCTACTGGTGGAACTTTCCAGATTAAAAGGTAATCAGGTAAAGCAAATAAAAATAGCAAAATATTCTTTCGGCTCACGCTAAGGAAAGATGGTTAAAGGTACTAAGCGCGAACAAGATCTCTCTAAGTCGAGAGACTGTCTAATTAACTCTTTGAATCGCAGTAAGTCGTACGTTTTTAAGAACCATGCTTCAATGACTACAGCGGAACTTGAAACGCGATTAAGTTTAATAGAATCGGTTTTCTCTCAGTTGTGCAATATTCAACTATCAATCGAACAAGAATCTGTCGACGAAAATGAGTTAGATAAGCGTCAACGTTTTGAGGAAACATATTGCGAAGTAAAGGCTAAAATTTTAGCTACGATAAAGAAAACAGAACAACGACGTGCTTCTAGTGCTCATGAGCCGGTACTGGGCAACCAAACCTTAAATAGTTCGAATGTGGTTCCAAGTCGTTCGTCCAACCTACCTAAATTGAAATTACCTAACTTTTCCGGAAAATATACAGAGTGGACAAACTGGTACAATACGTTCTGTTCTATTGTTGATTCTGATAGCGAATTAGATGATTTGTCGAAATTTGTCCATCTGAGATCGTGCTTAGGCCCAGTTCCGTTAGGAACAATTGAGTTTTTGGAGTTAACAGGAGATAACTATGTTAAAGCTGTAGCCTTGCTTAGGAAACGTTTCGAGAATAAATCTGTGATTTTTCAGTCTCACGTAAAAGAGTTATTTGAACTAGAACGTGTTTCCCATCCATCTTCAGAGAATATTCGTCGATTAATTGATATCATAAATTCACACTTGCATTCTTTAGAAAGTTTGGGATCAGTCGAAGAATTAAAAAACGTAATGATATTCTATTTGGTTCGCATGAAGTTAGACGATGACACGTTAACAAAGTGGCATGAAAATGCCAAGGTCGAGGAATTGCCGTCTTGGAATAGCTTAGAAACCATTTTGGTCAATAGGTGTCTGTCTTTGGAGAGTAGTGAGATGAGTTATGAAAAAAGCGGAGATAGTAATGTTAGACGGAGTCATACCAAATTTTCAAATCGTAAGACAAAGGCAAGGGCTCTCTCCGTGTCAGTTGGAACGAGCAAATTATTGTGTCCTTCTTGTAGCGATCCTCATAAGTTTATTCAATGCCCAAAGTTTCTAGCTCTTGCACCAAACCAGAAATACTTTGAAGCAAAAAAGTTTTCTATGTGCATTTTGTGCTTGGAGGGTAACCATCCGGTTAAAGAATGCAAGGCTAAGAAATGTGATAAATGCGGAAAGCCGCACAATTTATTGCTTCACAGAGAGAATGCTAAGGTGACTAATGAAAAGGAGAGTTCTGATGCTAGGTCCAATACTGCACTTTATAGTTCTATGATTTCTATGGCCACAACAAATTTCTTAGCTACTGCTCGAATTTTAGTGAAGAATAATAGTGGTAATTTTCGAGAAATAAGATGTGTTTTGGACTCCGGCAGTCAATTAAATTTTATAACTTCCAAACTTGTTGACATTCTCAAGTTGCCACATCAAGACTCGCCTACAGTAATAAGTGGTATAGGAAATACTAATTCTCCAACTAAGGGAAAAATCAATACGTTGATAAAATCCAGAGTTACAGATTTTTGTTGTAATATAGATATGCACATTCTACCAGCTATTACTGATTACTCTCCTGGTAGCAAAATAGATATAAATAATTGGAATTTGCCAAAGAATATACAATTAGCCGATCCTTGTTTTTACCAGCGTAGTGGAATTGACGTTTTATTGGGTGTAGGAGTATTTTTCAAACTGTTATCCGTTGGACAAATTAAGCTGGCAGAGAATTTGCCAATGCTACAAAAATCGTTGCTAGGTTGGATAGTTGTTGGAGAGTGCAATATGAGTTCCGAATTAAGTACTCTCTTGGTAAGTGACAAGTTTCAAGATGATAACGTGGAATTGCGCCAGTTAGTAGAGCGTTTTTGGAAATGTGAGGAGCTTTCTTCTGAGTTCGTCGCTCCACTCTCTCCACTTGATCAGTTGTGTGAAGATAAATACCTCGCCACTGTACGAAAGTCGGGATGTGGTCGTTTTATTGTACGTTTACCCTTTCGTGATCTTGATTGTTCGTTAGGCAAATCATACAATGTAGCACTTCGACGCTTTTTGAGCTTAGAGCGTAAACTTGAATTGGATCCAGAATTAAAAAATGAATATTCTAACTTCATAACGGAGTATAAATCTTTAGGACACTTAGAGGTCATGAGTGAGTCAGTTGATGTCAGCATTGTCAAGTATTTTATGCCACATCACCCCGTGGTTCGTTTAGAAAGCGCTACAACCAAGTTGCGCGAGTTAATTCTTGTAGTAATCCGAGTATTAAAAAACACAAGTTTATTCGTTGGTTGCTCAAAAATTACTCATCTTTATTGAAAACAATAATTAAAATGAAAGTTACGATTATAAACTTATTTAAAGTGAAAATTGCAATAACTGCATTTTGACAATTTATAAAATTATTAGTAATTCTATAGCTGGTGGCCTGTTTACAATTCTTTGAAATTTAAATATATGCTTATTTAACAATTCTTTTATTGAACAATTCTTTATTTTACAGTTCTTTTTCGGTCTGTTGAACTATTTAAAATTCTTACTAATTTTATATGTAGCAATTCATACGGTTATTGACTTATTAGCAATTCTTAATAATTTTTATTATTTATTTGCTTGATTTAACCTTGGTGGCTTTGTAGGTGCTTGTGTTAATGTTGTTGTTGTTGATGTTGTTTCTGTAACTCCTCCCCCCTTAGTATGGAGCGATGGCCAAAAGAATTGATGGTCAGAAGCGACAACAGTATTGGCGGGAAGTTCATTTACCACTAATTTTGTCTTCTGTTTCATTATATAGGTGAAAATTACAATTCCAATTATTAACATTAAAGTTCCATAATTTATGTGTCTGTGAAGTTCTGTATTGTTTGATAACTCTTCGATGGCTAACTTATTTTCTAGATGGTACTCTTTGAGTTTAGGTATATTTAAAGTTTCTATTGTAGACAAAGGTTTTATGTTTATTTCTGTGGGTAGTTTTACAATAAAATCGTCCCAATATATGTTTGGGTTATCTTCGTAGATAATTCCGTTAATAATAACATTACAGTTTTTAAAATTTATTAATAAGTTGCCTTCAATATTATGTTTTTCGGGGTTACATGATGTTTTCATTTCTGTGGTCGGTAAATTTTTTATTAACACAAGTCCTTGTTCAGGTTGTGATATTTCTGTAATTTGGCCTATATTATTGAGATTACAATTAGCTTCTAAATTACTTATGATTTTTCCAAAGCATGAAGAATTTTCCATAGTTTCTTGTAGTGAACTTTCTTTACAATAATATATGTTTTCGATTTTCTTACATAAATTTTCGAAATATTGAATTTTATTATTATTATAAATTGTGTAAGGTTTTATAACTATTTCTTTTGTTTTATTAATTGGTATAGGAATTGTATGGGAAATTGTGTAATTGGTTAATGGGATGTGGGGAATTTGAATGTTAAAAACGATATTGGTATCATTGTAAAATGCCTGTAATTGTAAGAGTTCATATAAATGTTCTGTTGTATCAATTTTAATTGACTGATTCTCTAAATTGTTCCCTATTTCTTCTAACTCTTGCGTATTTAATATCATCTTGGGTATAATTCCGAGGCTAGACAATGTCATTGCTTCAGAAACATCTTTAATATGATTTGTCAGTAAATCAATGTGGAAATTAATCTGATTTAAATACTGCATATCATTTATAAGTCTTGAGTTGGAGTTTATGCTATTTTGAGAATTCTTTATTGACTCTACTATTATATCTTGTTCTTTATTTATGTGGTCTGTGATATTTTCTATTCTTTCAATGATTCTAGTACTAAGTATATTCTGTTTACTAGTTTCAGTTTGTAATTTATTTGTTAGATTAAATATAGCCTGGTTAATACGGAGAGCATCATTATCGTCCATATTACCTGTGATAAATTTAACTGCTGAACCTATACCATTAAATAATCCTCTTTTCCTGCGGTATTTAGGAGTTATTGAATTCAATTTATCCTTAAGGTCTTTAAGTTTAAATTTTGTTACCTTTAAGGAATCTCTGTTGTAATATGTGGGAGTAAATTGTTTGACAGATTCCTCAATTTTCATGACATTATCACTATATGAATCTAATTTTATTATATGTATAAGGTTGATATAGTCAATTATTGTTTTAGCAGTTCCCAGTTTTATTTGTAATAATCCCTGGGTGTCTTTTAAATTGTGTATCTCCAGTGTTTGTGTGTGTATCATGGGTATTAATCTGAAATAAAAGATTATGAAAATTGTTTTTTTCTTATTTTTGATTTGTGAAGTTTCGTGTTTTTTGTAGTAAGTAATGTTGCTTTGTTGTTTTGTTTCACTTTGTGCCTAGAAAATCTCGGTGTTAGTTTGTTTCTCCTACATTCCTTCCTGTATATATAGTTATCTACATCATAATCTAGTGGATCTTGTCTGTCTGCATTAAGTTTTTCTATGCGTTTGTCCGTGTCGGTTTCCAATTTTTCCTTAATAGATTCGTAGAGTTGTGTTCGAAATTGATTAATTTTAGAAAGATATTCGTGTTCATTGTTAAATGTAATTTGACGGTTAATTTTATAGGTTCTTCCATAGAAAAGTTCGAAAGGTGTAATTTTAGTAGAAGAATGTATTGCGTTATTATAGGTTATAAGAACTTCTGTTAGGATGTCGTCATGATCCATTTCTAACTTTTTTTCTTTAATTTTCTCGGCTATTAATCTGTAAGTTTCAGTTAATGTTGAATGGAGTCTTTCTACGGGGGAATTGCTAGAAGATTGTTGAAAAGATGTAAAGTGTAGGTCAATTTGGTATTGCTGACAAAAGTCTTTAAATATGTTTGATGTGAATTCGGTTCCTTGGTCACAAACTATTTTGTTAGGTATGCCATGCAGGCTAAGAAAATGTTTTAAAGATTTAATAACGCAAAGGCTGTTTCTCGCTGTTAGAGTATATGCTGCGGCGAATTTGGAAAATTTGTCTATAATGGTTAAAATATTTTTGCTGTTAATCGTGTAAATGTCTATATGTATTATATCTAATGGTTTTACAGGTGTGGGAGGTTTTTCAAACTTATTCTTCGGAGGATGTCTATCATATTTTAGTCTTTGGCATGAAGTACAATTATTTATTGTTTGAGCTATCTTTGATTTCATGTATGGAAAGTAATATTCGCGTTTTAGGTGGTCATAGGTTTCTTGTATGCCTCTGTGATTATTGTTTTCGTGATAGTCTTGAATGATTTTATCCTGATTATCGTTTTCTTTTATGTCCTTTACTATTTCAGTACACCTAACTAAACGAAAAATTTTGCTTTGTGCAAAATGTTTGGAATATACATTTTGAATAATGCGAAAAGTTTCATTATCTGTAAAAATTGCCGTGGTTTTATTGGGCGCTAGATGATTTTTAAAAATTTGTGTTATAATTTCCTCTGTATAATTGGGGTATGTAAATGTTTTTCTATATTTGTTTTTAAAAACTACTTCTTGTTTTATGTGAGAATTAGAGTTTCCTGTCTTAAATAATGTTTGTAAATTAAAATCATTTATTGGTTTTTCCGAAATCGGAATACCATCATCGCAGTTTTCCTCTGCAGAGTGAATAGTACTACCAGAAGTGGCTTGATTTGACGTTGTATCAAATGCATTTATGTTTAGATTGACTGATGTGTCAGTCTTTATGCGACTAAGGGCATCGGCGTTTGTGTTTAGTTTGCCTTTTTTGTATATAATTTCATAATCGAATTCTTCTAGTTTCAATCGCCATCTTATTAATTTAGAGTTTGGCTCTTTCAGGCTCATAATCCATGTGAGTGGTTTATGATCTGTTATGATTCTGAACTGGTGACCAAATAGGTATGGTCGAAAATATTTTGTAGCCCAAACTATGGCTAAGAGCTCTTTTTCTATTGTTGAGTAATTGATTTCCGATGTCGTGAGTGTGCGACTTGCGTAACAAATCGGTTTGTCGTTCCCTATAGGTCCTTGCGAAAGAATGGCTCCTAGCGCAAAATTACTTGCGTCTGTCGTAAGATTGAAAGGCTTAGAAAAATCTGGATATTGTAAGATAGGGTCATTTACCAAGAGTTGTTTACAAATTTCAAACGTTTTTTTATAGTTATCGTCGACTATAACAGTTTTATTTTTCTTCAGACAAGCTGTAAATGGCTTTGTTATTTTGGCAAAGTCTTTAATAAATTTACGGTAATAACCTAGTAGACCTAAAAACGATTTTATTTCTTTTTGATTTGTGGGTATAGGAAAGTTTTGGATCGCCTTTATTTTGTCAGGATTTGGTTTTACTCCTTCTGTGGTCACTAAATGGCCCAAAAATGCGCATTCCTTATGTAAGAATTCAGACTTATCTAATTGAATCTTAAGATTAGCTTCTCTAAGGGCTTCAAAAACTTTTCTTAAATTTTCCGAATGTTCTTGGAGTGAGGTTGAATAGACAATGATGTCGTCTAAATAGACAAGACACACTGTTCCTATCAAATCTTTAAGAACGCAATCCATCACCCGTTGAAATGTTGATGGTGCATTTTTTAAGCCGAAGGGCATTCTCACAAATTCGTAGTGCCCATTTTCTACTGTAAATGCTGTCTTGGGAATATCTTTTGGATTCGTTTCTATTTGATGGAATCCGCTAGCCAAGTCCAATGTGGTAAAATACATGCACTTGCCAAGTTTGTCCAGTATTTCATTTATGTTTGGTATTGGGTATCTATCTGATATTGTTTTATCGTTTAGTTTCCTGTAATCAATAACTAAACGCCACTTTTTTTTCCCACTAGCATCTGCTTTTTTTGGGACTATCCAAACAGGTGCACTCCATGGTGAGTAGCTTTCCCGTATGATACCCTGATTTAACATGTCTGAAATTTGTTTTTTTACTTCTTCTTTGTGGATATGGGGGTATCTATATGATTTTGTGTAAATAGGAATGTCGTCTCTTGTGACAATGTTGTGTTTGATTTTATTGGTGAAAGTAAGGGACTGATTATCTTGAAGAAAAATATCTTCAAATTCTTTACATAGTTTTGTGATAACCTTTTGTTCTTCCATATTCAAATGATCAATTCTAAGATTGTCCAGTAACTGAGGGCTTTGAAATTCAGGAATATGTTCGAAGCTTATATTATTAATTTCCCTATAATATGAATTTTTTATTGGATCTACTTTAATTGGGTTTTCGATTAAAATTATTTTGTCCGAGTTTGACTTATTATTTATTTCAACGAAGCTGTACCAGTTTTCAGCCTTGTACATACCAGGTGAAATGGTTACTTCTGGGTTAATTGATATTGCGGGGATTAGGAAATCGCCACTTTCTAAATCTACAGGAATTTTCATAATTGCTTTAGTTTTTGGTGATATAAGAAATTTACCGGAAGTTAAGTTTGGTTTAAAAGACAAAGGGATGCAGCAATTGTTTGTAATTAATTGCTTTTTCTCGAGGTCTATTTTTGCACCTAAATTAGTAAGTATATCGAGTCCAATGAGACCATCGAAATAGTTATGAAATTTAAAGACAAAGAATTCCAGGATTCCACATTCTCGGAATTCTATGAACATAGGGATGTTAACTTTTGTTTTCAATTGGTGTTTGTTTAACACAGTGGTTATGATTATTGGTGCACAGTTTTCTATGTTTAATTTCCCTGTATATTCTGGGTTTATAAAGGATGCTGATGCGCCTGTGTCTATAAGAAAACGGAGTGGACGCCCAAATGGAGATGAAATGTTTATGTAAGGCAGGTTAGTGCCATGTTTGTTTATGTCTAGGTATCCTGTTGGGTTTTGGAGGCATCTAATTGAAAATTTTGTACATCCTCTATCTCGTTGTAATTGTCCAACTCAGGTAAATAATTAGGAATGTTATAGTTTACAGGATCTGAATAGGTATTAAAGTTCCTATAGTTATGGTCAATATGATGTACTTCTCTTGGAAATCTACGTGTTTGTCCACTATTATTCCTTAGATGAGTATAGCCTGAACTAGTGTCCATGGGTTCTGGTGGTGGAAAATTTGTGTTACTGTCTAAGCGTTGTTGTCTAAAATTGCTAAATTGGTTTTGATTGTTTGTGGCTGTAGGGTATTGTGTTTGCATAGGTGTTGGTAAAAAATTCTGTGCTAACTGAGGTCTATTAATTGGTGTTGGTAAATTTAATTGGGGTCTATTAAATGGTTGATTCATTGGTAATTGTGGTCTATTGAAATGCATAGGTGGACTATAAATCGCGTTTTGTTGTCTATAATGATTTGGAGTGAATGGTTTTTTTAATGTTAGGGTAAGAATGTTGTGAATTGTACTGTCTATGAGTTTCTTGCCTTTTCAAAATGTTCCTGTTTTCTTGTCTTATATAAAACATGTTTTGTTCGGTAATACAGTATGAAAAAGCTATCGGTAAAGTATCTGGCTTCATAGCCCTAATGGAAGAGCCTAATGGTTCTCT
The DNA here is from genome assembly GCF_030504385.1 of Musca domestica. Taxonomy (NCBI): domain Eukaryota; kingdom Metazoa; phylum Arthropoda; class Insecta; order Diptera; family Muscidae; genus Musca; species Musca domestica. The sequence continues at coordinate 9,993,035 of NW_026712230.1, read as the reverse complement.
AAGTCCAGATAAAAATGTGTTAAGGCACATTTTATCAAATAAATCTCGTTTAGCTTTTATTATGTTGGCATCTACCTCGTGTATCATCAGATTATTGTTAATTGAAGCTTGGATCTCTACAACTGAACTATAAAATTCCTCAAGTGTCTTATTATTTTGTTTTAGTAGGTGTAAGTCTCGAATCAATGAAGTTTCATTTCGTTTATCAGAGTAATGTAATATGAGATTATTTTTAATGCTCTGCCAGCTCAAGTCTGTGCTATACATATTCAAAATCTCATTTGCTTCTCCTTCAATTTTGTTACGTATAGACCTTAAAATCATCTTGCCAAGAGGGGTGCCATCAATGGGTGTTAATACTGTAAGTATTTCCTCCACATTGCTTATGAAATCGTATAGCAATCTCGGATTTCCATCAAATTTTGGAAGATCCTTGACAGCATCTGGGATTCTTAAGGAATCCAGTATATTTCTTTCTGTCGAGGGTGAACTGTTCGTAGAATTCATTACACCACTTTGATTATTTTGACTGATACTCATATCGGTTTCAGATTCTGGGATAGGAATAAGGGTTCTTGGGATAGTATAAGGACGAAATTTACGCATATGCTTATTTTTTCTCTTTAATTCAATCAATTATTTTCTCTAGAAAGCAAAATTATTTTATAATATCGAAATATATATGTTTATATTTAAATATATTCACTTAAATAATATTTAATAGGTAAATTATTTAAAATATTATCTATTTTTTCTTTTCTTTGAAAAACACGGTTAAATTGTTTTATATTTGTTCACAATATAAGTTTTCACTTTTACTTTTATTAGTCTTTAAACTGAATCTTGAATCTTTAAAATATGTTTCTATTTTATCTTTTAGTAAAATATTTAATAGTATTGCTTGTTTCTAGCACTTTTCCACAATAAATTTGGTAATAATAGAAATTTTCACTTACAATATTAAAATTATAGTTCTTATTGACATTATTGTTGGTAACGTTGACTGGAATCGGTTGTCCTTAAAGTAGTTTTCCTTGGCAGATGTCCGTACAGATGTCCTCTCTTGTTGGTTCTGCTTTTCCTCGTGATGATCCGTCACGGATGCTGGTTCTGTTCTGTTCTTTTCAGACGATTATCCTTCGTCTTCTATGTAATTCCGTGCGCTTTTTTTTTTTTTTTTTTCGTTTGCGATAAACCGTCACAACACTTATTTAAATTTTTTTTTTGTAGCGCAGGAACCAGAACTACCCGACTGCGCCAGTTAATTCTTGTAGTAATCCGAGTATTAAAAAAACACAAGTTTATTCGTTGGTTGCTCAAAAATTACTCATCTTTATTGAAAACAATAATTAAAATGAAAGTTACGATTATAAACTTATTTAAAGTGAAAATTGCAATAACTGCATTTTGACAATTTATAAAATTATTAGTAATTCTATAGCTGGTGGCCTGTTTACAATTCTTTGAAATTTAAATATATGCTTATTTAACAATTCTTTTATTGAACAATTCTTTATTTTACAGTTCTTTTTCGGTCTGTTGAACTATTTAAAATTCTTACTAATTTTATATGTAGCAATTCATACGGTTATTGACTTATTAGCAATTCTTAATAATTTTTATTATTTATTTGCTTGATTTAACCTTGGTGGCTTTGTAGGTGCTTGTGTTAATGTTGTTGTTGTTGATGTTGTTTCTGTAACTCGCGTTGTATTTGATGCATCTTCTAAAACTGATAACGGTTTCTCTTTAAATGACCATTTGCTGGTTGGAGCTCGACTTCAGCCAGACATTTTCGATATTTTATTACGTTTTCGTTCATATAGATACGTAATAACAGCAGATATTGCCAAAATGTTCAGGCAAGTGCTTATTCATGATGATGATTGTATGTATCAATGTATTTTGTGGCGTGCAGAGAAGACAGATGCTATTAGAGTTTTGAAATTGAGAACCGTAACATATGGTACCAGCTCAGCTCCCTTTTTAGCTGTGCGGTGTCTGGTTTTTTTAGCGGAACAGTTTAAAGACCGTTTTCCATTAGGAAGTCAGGCGATTTTAAATAATTTTTATATGGATGATATGCTTGCGGGATCCAATTCAATGGATGAGCTTATATGTTTGAAGAATGAGGTACTAGAAATTCTTAATTCAGCTAAATTTGAGCTGCATAAATGGAGGTCGAATTGTGTCGACTTAAATTCAACAGGGGAATGCCTTAATATAAAAACTGAGGACTGCGCTAAAGCATTAGGCATTATGTGGAACTCTGGGCAAGATGTATTCTCGTTTTCATATATTAACTTTCCAAATGTTAAATGTACTAAAAGAGTTGTTCTTTCCGACGTGGCAAAGTTGTATGATCCTTTGGGACTGGTAAATCCCGTTATTGTTTTAGGGAAAATATTTTTACAACGCCTATGGATCTTAAAATTAGACTGGGATGAGTCGTTGCCACAAGAATTAGCTACGCAATGGATGAGATTCAGAAAAGAAATGTCGCTATTAGGTGAAATTGAATTTGACAGATCATTTTGGAAAAAGGGCGAAATAATTTCTGTAGAGTTACATGGATTTTCAGACGCGTCCATGAGGGCGTATGGAGCCGTAGTATACGCTCGGGCATGGGATTCGAAAGGTAATATCACAGTAACATTAATGGCCTCAAAATCGCGTGTAGCCCCCTTGAAATCAATGTCTTTGCCTCGATTAGAGCTCCAAGGTGCTGTTTTACTAGCCGAACTCATGAATAGGGTTAAAAATTCTGTTTGTATTAGTATTTCCGGTGAGTTTTATTGGACAGATTCGACACTTGTTTTGCAGTGGTTAGCATCGCATCCATCTAGATGGTCTACGTTCATTGCTAACAGAGTTAGTAGGATTCATAATGCGTCAGCCGCTACTCGTTGGTATAAGGTTGATGGCAAAGAAAACCCCGCGGATATTGTGTCCCGCGGCATGTACCCATCTGAGCTGAAATTGTCCCAACTTTGGTTTAGGGGACCTAGTTATCTCTCGGGTCCAAAGGAATCATGGCCAATTACTAACTTTGTACCAGTGGATGTTTGTGAAGAAATGGAGGAACGTAGGTCGGAATTTGTTTTGACTGCTGGCAAGTGTGATGAGCGTATCGACTTGGTTTCCTCATGTAAATTTTTGCATAACTTTTCAAAATTACAAAGGGTGTTTGCCTTTATATACCGATGGCGCATGAGCATAAATCCGAAGGTCGATTCCGGCAATAAAACTTTCTTAACTGTTTCAGAATTGAAAGGCGGTTTAGAATACATAATATTTAATATACAAAATATTCATTTTTTTGAGGAGAAAGTTAATTTAAATTTAAATAAAAATGTAAATTCGGTTTCTATCCAGAAGTTAAATCCATTTTTGGACAATTCAAGATTGCGTCTAATTAGAGTCGGAGGGCGTTTAACGAAGTCAGAGCTTCCTTATGAAGTGAAGCATCCTATACTTTTGCCAGGGACTCACGAAGCTTTGACTTCGTTAGTCGATCATATCCATAAATTGAATTTGCATCCAGGCGTTACAGCTTTAATGGCATTTGTTCGCCAACGCTTTTGGATAATTAATGTTAGAAAAATAGCTCGCAGAGTTGTTCGAAAATGCTTGCGCTGTTTCAGACACAATTCAAAACCTCTTGTTCAATTGATGGGAGAATTGCCGACACATCGAGTGATTCGAAACGCAAGTCCTTTTGTCCATTCAGGAATGGACTTCGCTGGACCCATTGCCGTTCATTACAAAATAAGAGGTAAGAGGCCGTACAAAGTGTATCTTGCTATTTTTGTTTGTTTTCAAACGAAAGCCTGCCACATAGAAGTGGTCACTGATCTGAGTACAGATTCATTCATAGCAGCGCTGAAGCGTTTCTTCGCACGAAGGGGCTTATGCTCAAACTTGTATTGCGATAACGCAACCAATTTTGTTGGTGCTGCAAGAAAACTGAGCACTACAATGAACACTGTTTTCAATGAATCTGGAAAGCGAGCTGTCGATCATGAATGTACGCAGAGAGGAGTGCAGTTCCATTTTATACCGCCACGATCTCCCCATTTCGGTGGCTTATGGGAAAGCGCCGTAAAGGTTGCCAAACAGCTACTTATAAGACATACCAATGCTGCTTCTTTAACCTTTGAAGAGCTGAATACTGTGGTCACCCAGATTGAAGCCGTTATGAATTCAAGACCACTCTGCCCCTTGTCGTCCGATCCTAATGACTTGGAAGCCCTCACGCCAGGGCATTTTTTAATTGGCAGGGCACTTGTTTCATTGCCTGAAGTTACAAAGGAAGACGAGCTTAACATCTCTCACTTCAACCGGTGGAAACGAATTTCGGCTGTATACGCAATGTTCTGGAAAAGGTGGTCTAAGGAATATTTGACATTGATGCAAGTGCGAATGAAGTGGTTTACCAAGGAGAAAAGCGTTAGTGTTGGCACACTAGTGCTCATTTCCGAAGACAATATGCCACCCACTAATTGGATGTTGGGAAGAGTTGTTGAGACTCATAGTGGAGAAGATGGATTAGTAAGAGTTGTCACGCTCCGAACAAAGACTGGTACCTTAAAAAGAAGTATTCAACGTATATGCCCCTTGCCATTGGAATAGCCGCAATGAATTTAAATCGTTTGGAAGAGGTTTCCAAGGTGGGGACTATGTTGCGGCCTTTAACTATTAACACTATTTTTATTATTTAGTTAATTTTTCGGTAAAGTAAAAATTGAATTCTAACATAAAATATTACTATGGTCATTAAAGAATAATATTTGTAATAATTGAAATCAAACATAAAATAGTACTATTGTTATTACAGAATAATTTACATATGTACATGAAGTACACTCTAAAGTTATTGTTATATGTATGTACATATGCACATGAGGTACTCTTAACATTTATATTTCCCGCTCTCATTTGATCTCTTTGACTCAATTAATTGAGATAGGTTTTGCAAGAAATACTGGTTTTCAGTGAGATATGCATAATGAGAGATACTGTTATATCTGAAACCACTGCATTTTATATTTGTTTTTGTTTTTTATGACTGCAATGAATAAAGCAAGAATGTAGAAATAGCAAGCAATGATTGAAACAGAATATGTATGCCTAGAACTAAGCAAAGAATATGAAATAAATTTAGTGTTACATCGACAAGCAAACTGTTGGAAGGTTTTTTAATTTAGCGATTCCTTTATTGGGTTTATTACTGCGGTGTAGTTACTCCGCTAGGAAAAAAGCTTCCCAGCGTAATCAAACTGAGATCATCAGGCGCGAAAGGTCTACTATCTCAGTTTGTGAAATCAATATCAGATTTTCTTAAAATTTCATTGTTTTATGTTTAAGTTTTATTTTCATTTTTTTTTTTTTTTTTTTCAAATAATATTATAATATGTCATGTGACATCTTCTCACTAACACTTATATTTTTCAAACCTTATCATTATACCACACAAATAAGAAAAAATTTATTTCGAATGAAAATTGAGTGAAAGAGGCTGCCAATAGAAGAATATATCTTTAGCCGTTCAAAAGTTTCAGAAATTTGACCATGAAATTGTGCGTCATGGATTTCTAACAACAATTATATATTCCTTGAGAGTCATACCAAACAACTCTCACCCCACCTAAATAAAGCTTTAAACTTAATATTTGTAAACTTAAATTACTTGTTCGACCCCAATTTGTTCATTATAAAATTTCTGATTTCCATTTGTAAAACTTTGGGATTTTTTAATAAACCTACTATTAACAATCACATCCAGAGATTGGCCTTCACTCGGTCATTGACAAAAGCATAACAACGATCGGACTAAATTAAAAATACACAACTGTACATTTAATTAATCAGCTTTACTAACATACTGGTATAAACAAGCTCATGACACAAAGAATCGGTAGCCAAGCCCCCAGCTCTGAAAAAAAATCTGTTGCCAGGAAAGTAAACATCATATCTATGATTATGGCTGTTAAGAGTTAATCAGATGTCGGCGAAATAATTGTTGAGCGTTTTGTTTATTTTGATTTATTTTAATAAGTGATAGACTAACATTTTAGAAAATGAAGTTAACCTTTGATCATATCAGAAGTTCGAAATAATAACACACAAAAAGGCTTTAATTTTGGCCGAATTTTATATACCCTTCCTTATATTATCGGAAATTATTTTGCCAATGGAAAAACGTTTAATAGGTATCGTGTTAATAGAAAGATTCTGAATATATATTTTATTCTACACCACATAGTGGTAAGGGTATTATGTCTTTGTGCATTTGTTTGTAACACGGAGAAGAAAGCGAGATAGACCGATAGTTATTTTTAAGGATCTTCATAGAATCACTTTCTGAGTCAATTTATGTATGTCAGTCCGTCCGTCTGTCTGTCCATGTATTTTTGTGAACAAAATGCAGGTCGAATTAATTATCCGATTGAGATGAAAATAATATTAGTTTGGTCTTATTGAAATGGGTGAGAATCGGTTTAAAATTAGATATAGGTTCCACATATATCTTCAGCCAATTTCGGATTAATTGTGCACCAAATGGCCAATATCAATTCGAATGACCTAAATTTTGGCACATCCGGCCGAATTCAGTCTAGAAGCATGTACATCAAATTTGGTGAAAATAGGTTGAGATATTTAGATATATATTTAGATTTATAGATTCGGTGTTAAAGTCCCTTACATGCGAATATGCACCCCACAACAATGATATTTGATACCGAATATCCGCTCAAGAATACATCTGTCCAATTTTATCGAGATCGGTTCAGATGTTTATGTAACTTCGATATACACCTTCATCCGATTTTAGATTTATTGTTCACCTCATATGTAATATCAGCCCAAATTGGATAGATTAACTTGACTATTAACTATTAACTTTGTCATTCCGTTTGTAACATTCCTAAATATTCGACGTAGACCCCATAAAGTATATATATATATATATATATATATATATATATATATATATATATATATATATATATATGCATAATCAGCATAAAATTCTAAGTCTCTTTGTCTGTTTGTTGAAATCACGATACAGCCCACATTATTTGACGTAGAGCGTCAAAATTTAGCAGAACAATTTGTATTGTGTCTAGGATGGTTGGTATTGAAAATGAGATATATCGGTCCACACTTTGGTATATCTCCCATATAACGGTAGCTCTCGATATTCCGTATTTCGATGATTTTTGCCATATTTTTTCACGAATTTGTCTGAAAATTTGTATTTGTATTTGGTCATAATGGGTCCCAGTTCGTGTGGCGAAATATTGTATGTATGGGTCCACGCCTTGGTATAGCCACTATATAACGTTACCTCCCGATATTCGGTGGTTCGGTGATGGTTTTTGTTCCATTTTTTCACGGATTTGTATAAAAATTGGTATTTGTTGGTCATAATAGGTTCTGTCTGCGGTTGGTATAACTCCCATATAACGATACCTCCAAATATTCGGTAGTTTGATGATTTTTGCCACATTTCTTCGCGGATGTGTCTAAAAATTGGTATTTGTGTGTCCTAATGGGTTCTAGCTCTGTTGGCGAAACATTGTATGTATAGGTTCACGTTTTTTTATCACCCCCGGTACATCCCGATAATCGATATTTTGATGTTTTTTGCCACATTTTCCCCTAATATGTCTAAAAATTGGTACTTGTGGGTCATAATAAATTTCCTTTACCCTATTTGGAGGGTATTAAAAGTTCGGGCCGGCCGAACTTATTTTTTTTACTTGTTGATATTAAACCGAATTTTTCAATTTGGTGAAACTCGGTACGGTATATCTCTTGCACGGTGATGTAGGGTATCACATTCGCGTCCGCCCGACTTTTGACTTTCCTTACTGGTTTTGAACTGTCTTCTGCAAATCAAAGAAACTTTTGTCGATAGAAGACATATTACAAGGGCGTATGAAATTTCTTCATTCATCCTACGAAGGGAAATGATCTACGCACGGTACAATAAAATCAAGGTAAGGCTATGATACCAGATGATTTTATATGATTTTTTCTTGAATAATAAAAACAAGTAAGCAAAGGCTACAGTCGAGCGGGGCCGACCGTTCAATACCCTACAACACCATAATAAACGATACAGTTTATATAGGCGAGATACTCGAAAGAATTCCACAAGATATTGTGACAAATAATAATGAGATACAGACATTTGACTATATTCTTCAACGAAATCAGCGTTAACGAAATAGTCAGAAGTGCGTCTTTCCTGTATTTGTGAATTCTCCAAAAAGTCACTGGAATGGACATTTTCGTATTTAGTCTACAAAAGTTTCACACATTGAATATTTTTGGTTGGCCATCCGAAACTGCTTGGCTTTTGCAATGTGCGGTAACCCCCATTAAAATGTGCGTAAGGATCGAGCGATAATTACGACCTACTGACAAATTTGCAGTTTTTTGGTCCATTTCAACCCTTAAATATATGGCGACCATCTCCAAAAAGAGTAGGCTTCTATTCTGACCCTCATCTTATACCCATGCAAAATTTCGTATGGATCGGGCCATAAATGCGATTTGTATATGATATCCTGATATCCTAACTACTTAGTTTTGTTAGCTGTAGAAATATTACCAAATGTTTAATTCAAAATGAAAATATGCCAAAAATATGACAAAATTGAAAAAATATGAGAAAATTTTACAAAATCAATATTTTCATCTTTTGAGAGATATTTTTATGCGATTTTTTAAACGTTTTTTGTTTCTTGCCAAGAGGCCATTCTGATTTAAGGAGAACTGTCGAAATCAGTTCAGCCGTTCTCGACGTATAAGAGATCTTTCAAGCATATCTTCTTTGATAGACATATATCGCACATATTTTGCTATATATCTGATTTGATGGATGTTAACATCAATGTAAAGGTCAGAAGTAACCTTGTGATGGCTTTGTGATTTCGCCGGGATTTAAAATATTCGCGGTTTAATGAAAAATTTTGAATTTTTTCAACACAAAAGATATGGTATATTTTACCCGCTAAATATTATCCGATGACCACCCAAATTGGTAGGCTTCTTCCTCGCCCTAGAGCTACATGCGAAATTACACGTCGATTGGTTTATAATTGCGACCTGTATAGCTACTGCAAAATCCGAAATTTTTTCAGTATTTGGTCCATTTCAACCTAAAATAAATATTTGGCGATCATCTCCAAACGAAATAGGCTTCTATTCTGACCCTAACGCCACCTTCGTGCAAAATTTCGTGAAGATCGGGCCATAATTGCGACCTGTAGAGTGATTACAAATTAACATGGACAGACGGACGGACGGACATACGTAGCTAGGTCGACTCAGCTCGGCGAGCTAGGAAGATCCATATATACTTTCCTATATGGGAAACCAATATTTCGAGGTGTTACATAAATTCTGGCCCAATCAAACTTATAATACCCCCAACACATAGTGTTGTAGGGTATAAAAATTGTTCGGAATATATTCAAATTTGGGGCTTTTCAAAATCTATAGTTTTGTAACGAAATAAACCTTTTGAAATATATAGAACTGGATTTTGAAAAGAAATTTTGACCTCTCATTCAGTTTTCGCTGAAAAGAGGGTATATTACATTTGTCATTTCGTTTGTAATATCTATATATTTCGTCGTAGATCCCATAAAGTATCTACATTAATGATCAGCATACAACTCCGTAGGTCTGTCTGTTGAAATCACGATACAGCCCACATAATTTGACATAGAGTTTCAAAATAGGGTGGTTGGTACTGAAAATGAGTTATATCGGTTCACGTTTTGATATAGCCGCTATATAACATTACCTCCCGACATTTGGGATTTTAATAATTTTCACCGTATTTTCCACGGATTTGTCTTAAAATTGGTATTTGTAGTTCATAATAGGTTCTAGCTGTAAGTTCACGATTTCCTATAGCACGCATATAAAGATATCGACCGATATTAAGTGTTTGATATTCCTAGTCACATTTACCCACGAAATTGTTTCAAATTTGGCATTTAATACTCGCAATAGGTAACAATCCTTGCAGTATAAAATTGTCTACATATAGTCTCCCGTTTTGGTATGGCATCCATATAACGGCTCCGCCCTCCCCCCCCCCTATTTTTTGTTTTTTTTTTTAAGTTTAACTACATTATCCAAATGGTCTTACTGCTATTCGTAGTTTAAAGTGGAACACGCTTGAATCCAGAAAATTGTATATAAAAATGTTTTCTTAACCTAATGTTAAATTCGTCCCTATCGAACTTAATATTTTTTACTTGGTTATAACGCTGACCAAGCACGATATGTATGTCCGATTCCAATTAAGTTTGGAATGTGTGGCGGAATTTGGTTGTAATAATAAATTTGACAAATTAAATAGTAATTGATCAAGATTTGAATATAGCTCCCATATATATTCTCGGCCGATTTCACATATTTGATGCACCAACACGGTACCTCCAATTTCAATGAAATATGGAAGGTGTAATGGAATTTGGTGTAGAAGTAAATTTAGTAAAATTATATTGAAATCGGTTCAGATTGGGATATGATCTTATTAAGACGCATTGACCCACAACGTATTTACAATGGTTTTAAGCAAACAGTAAAAAAACTACACAACAATTTAATTGAGGATACGACTATTACGGGAGGTATGCTGCTACTTTGAATTCTTTAATTGCAACAGAAATGCCACTCAACTTCAAAAGATTATAGTTTCCTGTACGCTTGGGATTTGCCATGAAATCAATAAATCTGAAGGACAACCCCTACGTGTGTACGGGCTACGTTTGGCATGTTCCTGCTTTTCTCATGTCAGCTGTTACTGGCATGTTAACGAGTTGGTAGACCGAGCTATTTGTTTACGCATTAAAATATTACAATAATTACGTTTTTTTAATTTTTGGAATTTGTCTTATTTTTTTAATCCAAAAAATAATTCATATATTAAATTTTGAATTCATATAAAATCAATGGGGAAGCGAAGCGCACCGGGTTCAGCTAGTAAATTATAAAATAATTACTTTAAGAAGTCGCATTCAGAAAGACGAACTTAATATGCCCTTCATTTGTTTTGTGGCCAAAATAAAAATAGACCAACATTTATTTATTATGGCAAACAATTGTGTCTAGACCAAATCATAACAAGCTAAGTGCGAAACAATGGCAACAGGTTCGTTCGGACACACGAACGAGATAAGAATTTACACGTGCTATAATGAGACTAAGTGGCAAACTGCCGAAAAATTAATTAAATATTTTTGAAACATTTGTTGTTGGAGTTTGTTTAAAATATAAACACAGTCACAGATGTTTATGAAATGTAAACAATGATTTGACTGAGGTCTATCATGTTATATGACAATTATGACGCACAAGATTTCTTCAAGAGGTCGGCTATTAAAATTGATTTGGATCTGATCTTATTGAAAATATTGCCTGTGTTTTATAAATCACCTTTCCACAAAAATATGTATAAATGATGAAGGGTTTCCAATAAGGTGTCTTTTAGATAATAAATGATTAGGCATAACTGTCCTTGTCAACCTAATGCGAACGGAGTAATGTAAACATTTGCCTCACTAAAAGTCAGAATTGTGGAATAAAGTAAAATAACTCAATACCTACAGGTAAGGTGAGGTTATAATTTGTAATTCTGAAAGTTTTATGAAGATGATAGTTTATTTGGCAAACGCAAAGAGAACCAGATTCTCAGTTACAGAGAATGTGTAATTCCTCTTTTTTTCTTAATTTTATGTATGGTATACATAAGGTCAAACTCCGAGTTGTAATATCGGGTTCATCTGCCAGCCAGACAGCCATATATGGCTAGATCACCCCAAAGGTCCTGTAATGGATTTCTTCCAAATATACGCCAAATAATACCTGATTACTCTGTTTACTCAATGATTATGCAGAAATATGAAATTATGAGAAAATAAACGTCTGGAATAGTATTTACGTACAATGATAAAAACTACAATATACTAGGTAAACAAGCTTTGTTTGTCACAAATTCGCTAAGACCATTTTTATATCAGGTCTACCGAATGCCCGATGTACTATGGCCCTTGGGCCATGCGATGTACCATATATAAATACTCACCTTCTGCACAATGGTAAAATGTATTGTAAAAAAATAAAACTTTTGTTGTTGCAAAATAGTTAAGTTTAATCCCATTATTGTTGTTTTTATAAAAATAACAATTCTTTATTAGCGGAGAAAATGTTTACTATGGGGTAAGGCAGGATTACCTAGGTTTTGCAACAACAAAATTCTACGGTATCCCGAACAAACATTCCTGCGTTGTTCTAAAAAATAAAACTATTTAATTTTTGATGATTTTTGACATGGCCTATATACAGGGTGAGATGAAAAAACTGCAACCAACTTCAGACTGCTGTCATTTCCAAGCCACTCGTCCGACAACTGTTAAAATTATTCCAGTGACAGCTCATTATATTGTTTACAAGCGTACAAAAGCATTTTGGTGAGAATTTTCCAGAAAAAAGTTATTCGTAATGAAATTCAAGCATGATAGCGTGATTTCTTCATATTTGGCTGGAAAACCACAAGTGGCTATCGTTAGAGCCCTCCAGCATTTAAATGTGAATAAATCTTGTGTGTCTCGTACCATCGCTTGTTACCGTGATACTGGTAGCGAAGCCCTATGTCAAGGAAGTGGACGGAAGAAAACAGCAACATCAGCGACTTGATCGAAACCCGCGTCGCAGTGGCCGATAAATGGCTCGTGAGCTGAACGCAATATTCCATTAGGCAAATATTAAAAAATGAGCTTTACCCCGAGCTCATTGAAATTCCAAAAAGTGTAAGAAATTACACCGCAACAGAATGAAAATAGACTCAAAAGAGCTAAAGAGTTCTCTCGCTTGCCCGAAAGTGGTGAACTGCCGAATTTCAATATTCTCCGATGAGAAAACATTCGCTGTCCAGCAGTTTGTAAACAATCAAAATGATCGTGTTTACTTGCCAAAGAGGTCAGCTGAAAATTTGCACTTTCGGCTGGCCACCAGAACTTAAGCGCCGGCCATGGTGATGGTGTGGGCCGCCATAAGAGCCTATGGTTGCTCTCCGCTCGTATTAATCGACCGTGGCATCAGAATAAGTGACGAATATTATCGCGAAAATATTATGGAGGGTGTATTAAAGCCTTGGGCACTCAAACATTTTGGCCGCAGACCTTGGACTTTCCAACAGGACTCAGCACCATCGCACTCAGCACGCGCCACCCAAGGCAACAAAATGAGGTTATTCGCTTCATTTCCAGCCACCAAAATACCAATCCGTTGTTCTATTGTGTCTGGAGTATTTTGGAAAGCATGGTTGGCACTAAAAACTACCAAAGTGTAGACCGCTTCAAGCAAGCGCTTCGGCGGAAGGGCCAAAATACCGCAGAGCAACATTCGGGCAGCGTGTACCGGTTTCAGTTGCCGTTTGAAGGCCATAATTCATGCCAAAGGTGACCAATTCGAACAAATCTGAACATATTCTAAAATGTGATGCTATTTCCGAATTTTTTGCTTTTATTAAATATAATTTTAAGAAAAAATGTATAAATTGTGGCGTTTGACTGTGCTGCAGTTTCTTTTTATCTCACCCTTAAGGTCGGCCCATGGCGCGATAACAAGGTTTTCCTGCAAATTAAACAAAAAACAAGTAAAAAAACATTAACTTCGGCCGGGCCAAACTTTTAATACCCTCCACCTTAGGGTGGAGCCATTATGATCTACAACTACCACTTTTCAGAGAAATTCTTGAAAAAATGTGTCAAAAGTCATCAAAATACCGAATATCGGGAGGTACCGTTATATGTGGGCTATACCAAATCATGGACCCATACATGCAATGTTCCGCCACCGGAGCTGGAACCCATTATGACCAACGAATACCAATTTTCAGACAAACCCGTGAAAAAAGTGTCATAAATCATCAAAATATCTAATATCGGGAGGTACCGTTATATGGGGACTGTACCAGAACGTGGACCGATATATCTCATTTTCAATACCAACCATCCTAGACACAATACAAATTGCTCTGCTAAATTTTGGCGCTCTACGTCAAATAATGTGGGCTGTATCGTGATTTCAACAGACGGACAGACAGACAGACAGACGGACTGACAGACTGACGGACATCGTTAAATCGACTTAGAATTTTATGCTGATTATAAATATATATACTTTATAGGGTCAACGACGAATATTTAAGGATGTTACAAACGGAGTGACAAAGTCACATTTCCAAGGTGGAGGGTATAACAAGATATAATGTCAACATTTGTTTACACATTTTTAACTACTGTTTATCTTTTGTACTGTAATTTCAATCACAATAATGTATTTTGAAATTAAATTTGGTGCTCAGATCATCGTCATCTGAAATTTCAGATGTGAGTGTATACAAAGACAAACAAGGTCAGAACCCCAAACCCAACATATATTTTTTATCATCTGAATACAATTTTTTCTAAGAGTATCCGACTTTTGACAGATTTGTCATTGTTTTGAAAGATAGCAAGTTGCAGCGGTACTTCATTGGACGTTTTTCACCGCACAAGTAAAACATCTGCTTTTACAGGGTGAGATAAAAAAACTGCATCAAAGTAAAACGCCATAATTTTTATATGTTTTTTTTTTATAAATTTTATTGAATGAAAGCAAAAAATGTCGGGAATAGCATCAAATTTTAGAATAAGTTTAGATTTGTTCGAATTAGTCATCTTTGCCACGAATTGTAGCCTTCAAACGGCCAATGAAACCGTCACACGATGCCCGTATGTTGCTCTGCGGTATTTTGGTCCATTCCTGGCGAAGCGGTTGCTTGACGTGATCGACACTTTGGTATTTTTAGTGCCAACCATGCTTTCCAAAATACTCCAGACACAATAGTTCAACGGATTGGTATCCGGAGATTTTGGTGACCATTGTGTGCTGGAAATGAAGCGAAGAGGAGGAACCTCATTTTGTAAACATTTTTGGGTGACGCATGCTGAGTGCGATGATGCGAGTTGAAATGTCCAAGGTATGCGCCAAAATGTTTGAGGGCCCAAGGCTTTTAATACACCCTCAAGAATATTTTCACGATAATATTCGACATTTATGCTGATGCCACGGTCGATTGATACGATCGGCTGTTATGGCGGCCCACACCATAACCATGGCCGGCGATTGAGTTCTGGTGGCCAACGGAAAACGTACATTTTCAGCTGACCTCTTTGGCATGTAAACACGATCATTTTGTTTGTTTACAAACTGGTGGACAGCGGATGTTTTCTCATCCGAGAAAACCAAATCAGCATTTCACCAATTTCGGAGAAGCGAAACAACTCTTTAGCTATTTTCACTGGAATAATTTTAACAGCTGTCGGACGAGTGGCTTACAAATGACAGAAGTCTGAATTTGGTTGCAGATTTTAAGTCTATAAATTACAAAAAAAACAAACAATCGAACGTACAAACATTTCCTACTTTTATAGTATGCAGACATACTTATTATCACAACTGCTTTTCAACACTACCATACATTACTAGAGCTTTTTAGTATTTGAAAATCTCAGTAATTTTCGAGGAAAGAAAAAACAAACTTTTTTCCTCACAATTCAATTTTGCTTTTGACACCGTCCATTGAATTGAATGACAATGTTCTTAACAAATCGGTGAGATGTTTTCCGCCAATTTGCAAATTTTGAGAAATTGAATTGACGCATATACAACATACATGTATATAAATCTGTGTTTAGAATTAGTGCATGGATCCTGACCAGGTGAGATATTCTTCATTTTTTACCTTATTCGATGATGATAATCTCCTTTTTATAAACTTTGCTCATCTTGGTGTCTATATTTGTTTTCTAACTGTTTAAAAGTTGAATGATAGCTAATTCATTTCGAATCCATTCCAGTTTAGGCGGAAATGACCATAATTGTACCCTCAGTTATATAGGTTCAGAGGGAATAAAGACACTTAGAGTCGATCAAGATACCTCCCGGCTTTAGCGTCCCTATTTGATATAATTACTTCAATGGAGTCGAATAAGTTTGATATATTCCGACTCGAAGGTATGTCTAAGATCCGTGCATGACCACAACGCGAAAAGTTCCATCCTCCGGTTTTCCTTCGTTTCACTGCATTTTTTGATGCTTGAAACTCAGCCAATAGATCAATTGGCTGAATATTTAGCATCACGTTTAACGCAGACAAACGAGGGCTCTTGATATCTCCAGTTATCATTAGCCGGTGTCTAATTTGGACATAAGTGACCTGGACTCGGTCGCACGCGACCAGACAAAGCACAAATAGATCGGAACAGGATCATTGGCATATGCGACTACCTTCACAAAAAAAAACATTTTGATGAGAATTTTAGAAAAAAAGTTATTCCTGATGGAATTCAAGCGTTGATAGTGTGATTTCTTTCTATTTGGCTGGAAAACCACAAGTGGCTCTCGTTAGTGCACTCCAGTATTTGAATGTGAATAAATCTTTTGTGTCTCGTACCATCGCCAGTACCATACAAGGAAGTGGACGAAAGAAAACAGCAACATCAGCAGAAATGGTTCGAAAAGTAAAGAAGCGACTTGAAAAATGGCTCGTGAGCAGAACATATCGCAATATTTCATTCGCAGATATTGAAAATGAAATTCCAAATAGTGCAATAACTTACACCGCAACGGAAAGAAAATAGTCTTAAAAGAGCTAATGAGTTGTTTCGCTTGGCCGAAATTGGTTTTCTCCGGTGAGAAAACATTCGTCGTCCAGCAGTTTGTAAACAAACAAAATTACCGTGTTTACTTGACAAAGAGGTCAGATGAAAATGTGAACTTTCGGTTGGCCACCAGAACTCAAGCGCCGGACATGGTGATGGTGTGGCCGCTATAACAGCCGATGGTCGCTCTCCACTCGTATTAACAGACCGTGGCATCAGAATAAATGCCAAATATTATAGCGAAAATATTCTGGAGGGTGTATTAAAGCCTTGGGCACGCAAACCACAGACTTTGGACATTCCAACAGGACTCAGCACCATCGCACTCAGCACGCACCACCCAAAAGTGGGTACAAAATGAGGTTCCTTGCTTCATTTCCGGCGCACAATGGCCACCAAAGTTTCCGGATACCAATCCGTTGTATTATTGTGTCTGGAGTATTTTGGAAAGCAAGGTTGGCACTAAAAAATATCAAAGTGTCGATCACCTCTAGCAAGCGCTTCGTCGGGAATGGGCCAAAATGCCGCAGAGCAACATACGGGCAGCGTGTGACGGTTTCATTGGCCGTTTGAAGGCCATAATTCGTGCCAAAGGTGACCAATTCGAACAAATCTAAACTTATTCTAAAATTTGATGCTATTTTCGATTTTTTTTTTTTCAAAAAAAAAAAAAAATAATAAAAATTATGGCGTTTGACTTTGTTGCAGTTTTTTTTATCTCACCCTGTATTTTTCATTAAATTTTACTATAGTCACCAATACAAAAAAATCGCTATATTCCTTATATATAAAAAAAAATCATCAATATTCGAAACAGAAATCTCAAAAATATTTCCTAATTTCTGTGATCAATTTCACATCGGACTTTTTCGAGTATCGTAAATTTTCATTTTAGGCGGTAGATATCAAAAGAAGAAACATTTACACAACTTTTTGCTATTAATCTCAAAACAGAGCATATCTCTAGGTGAAATAGTTTTTATGAAAATTACATTCAAAATGTATGTACTTTCAGAACATTGTTTTCCTATATTTACTGTTAATTTAATGCGTATTTAATCCGAGTCAAAATCTCCCTTTATACTTAATTTTTTTGGGGGGAAGTGTTAAAGTAAGAATTATTTAAGACCAAATTTCATTGTTAGCCTCTGAACAAACGAAATGTGTGTACTTAATATGTGCATAAAAAATAACATACATTAAGGCAATATTATTATACCTTCCACCTTGGAAAGGAGGGTATATTAAATTTGCCATTCCGTTTGTAACATCGTTAAATATTCGTCGTAGACCCCATAAAGTATACATATTCATAATCAGCATAAAATTCTAAGTCGATTTAACGATGTCCGTCGGTCCGTCTCTCTGTCTGTCCGTCTGTCTGTTGAAATCACGATACAGCCCACATTATTTGACGTAGAGCGTCAAAATGTAGCAGAGCAATTTGTATTGTGTCTAGGATGGTTGGTATTGAAAATGAGATACATCTGTCCACGTTTTTGTATAGTCCCCATATAATGGTGATTTAAGCCACATTTTTTCACGGAATTGTCTGAAAATTGGTATTTGTAGGTCATAACGGGTTCCTGTGCGTGTGGCAAAACATGTATAGGTCCATATTTTGGTATAGCTCCCATATACAGGTACCTGCTGATATTCGGTATTTTATTTTTTTTTTTTGCCACATTTTTTCACGGATTTGTCTAAAAATTGGTATTGGTTGGTCGTAATGGGTTCCATTGCATGTATAGGTCCATTGCATGTATAGGTCCATATTTTGGTATAGCCCCCATATAACGGTACCTCCCGACATTCGGTATTTTCATGGTATTTGCCACATTTTTTCACTTATTTGTCTAAAAACTGGTATTTGTGGGTCATAATGGATCCTAGTTTGTGTGGCGAAACATTGTATGTATAGGTCCACCTTTTGATATAGTCCCCATATAACGGTACCTCCCGATATTCGGTAATTTGATGATTTTTGCCACGTTTTTTCACGGATTTGTCTGAAAATTGGTATTTGTAGGTCATAATGGGTTCTAGCTCCTTTGGCGAAACATTGCATATGTAGGTCCACGATTTGGTATAGCCCCCCATATAACGGTACCTCCCGATATTTGGCATTTTAATGGTTTTTACCATTTGGAGGGTATTAAAAGTTTGGTTTGGCCGAACTTAATGTTTTTTTACTTGTTTTTATATACAGTGGAAATAAAGATTTAGTTTCGTTGGTGACTTATTTTGACTTGCTACGATCCCGCTGAGAGTAAGTTTTTAACCATATTTTAAAAAAACGACCACAAAGAGGTATTTTCTGAATCGCTTGAGGGTTAACATTTTCGACCAATATATTCCCCTTATTTTTAAGTGCCACATTGCCGAAGTCTCTACATACCTTAAATTCACTGATTCTAGGGAATCTTAATTCGAAAATTTCCAACGGATTGGAAGAGGAGGGAACATGTCCACTCTGTTTTTGTTACAATTCTATGTAAACTTTCAAAACCCCGATACAAGTGTTTTCTGTTTTAGCTCTAATTTCATAATCTGCTGGATGTTCCCCGTAATTTCAAGTAAATTGAAATGGATAATAAGATCTGAGAACCGAGACATTTCGACACCTATTTCAATAGTTCGAAATAACACAAAAGTAAGTTTTATTTAAAAATAAGCATTACATAATTACTACTAACAATTGTTATAATACAATACTAGCAAATACAATACTATTCTATAACAGATTCATAACTCATCTATCGATTTCCTCGATAATTTGTGGCATTTTCATGCGTTGCACTTTGCCGGTGTCTGTTCGCGGTAAATCGTTCAGGAAATAAATTCCACCTCGTAGCAGATACAGGCCATCCATTTTAGATTCTAGATATTCATTTATCATTTGGGCAGTCAGCTGTTGCCCCTCCTCGTCGGGGGTTCTAACAACAGCACATGCAACCAAACTTCCGGCCGCCAGATCGGTTACGGCAAATACACAAACCTCTGACACCCCCGGTATACATTGGATCATTTCCTCTATCGATTGTGGAGATATTTGGAAACTAAGCCATTTGATGATTTCCTTGGCACGTCCCTTAAGATGCAGGAATCCATCATCATCGAAGAAACCCAAATCACCGGTTCGTATCCATTCGCCATCCTTGGCCTGGGCTGTGGCCTTTGCGTTCTTGTAATAACCCAACCAGATGTAGGGGGTGCGGACATAAATTTCGCCCAATTCATTTGGACCCAGCCGTTTGCCATTTTCGTCCACTATACACATGTCTCTGTTGGGCCACAGTTTACCCTCGGTTTGGGCTTTATACTCGAAGGGATAACCACCATTTATGGATGTGCATATAAAGATCTCAGATGTACCATAGCCCATGGCAAAGCCAGGTTTCTTTTTACCATTCGAAAGAAGTTCCATGATTTGATCCTGTATTGTTTGTGGTATACTGGTACCGCCACTCAACAGGGTATCAATGGACTGGAGGGACTTGCGAACCACATCCTTGTCATGATTAGTAACCCAATCTGTTATTTGGGCACTCGTGGCAAAGCAGTGGGTAACCTTGTAACGTTCGACCAAATCGAAGAAGTATTCGGGGCTATAGGGTCTGTCGGGAACAATGCGTAACGCTGAATATAGGAGACTTTGCACGAAATTCAATATACCCGTCGACCAGAACATCGAACTGAAACACATTATAACGGAGTCCTGGGTGACGGTGAGACTGAAAAAACAGATAAGAGGGACAGGTTAGTAGGCGTGGAGTATAATTATAAAAAAGGCAATATAAGATAATTTCGACCGATATTTGGTAGGAATATGTGTGGTTATATAATTGATAGTCATTTTTAAAAATGCAATAATCCCATAAAGAGTTGCCGAACTTTGAATATTTGAATCCACCATTTAGGAAATTTTCCAAAAAAAAAAAATAAATCCGTTAAAAATTCTGTTCAAATCTTAAAAGTACCGAATATAGAGAGTTGTCGATATATAAGGGTCTATCCGAAGACTCAATACTCATACTCAATTTTTGTAATAGGCCACTACAATATTAATTCAAATACGAAATTTTAAATATTTCCGGTGAATAATGTCGCTAAAATCAAAATACTGAATATAGGGAGGTACCGTTATATGGGGACTATAACAGATCGTGGACCTATATAGCCCATTTTCAATACCAAAAGTCCTGCAAAACAAAAACATATCTGAGTAGAATTTTATTAAGCCAGCTTCAATTCGTTCGGAAGCTAGAGTGATTTCCACAGACAGACGGATATCGATAACTCGACATGGAATCTTATTCTGATCAAGAATATACATATTTGTGGGGTCTGAGGTGATACAATCGGACGGACGGGCAAACTCAATATACCCTCCGTATTATGGCGGAGAGTATTAAAATGGCATTATGTCTTAACTAAATACAAGGACTCAATTGATATTTCAGCACGATTTCTCGATTTAAGCCTTGAGATTCCTCTAAAAATATTTTGAACATGTTTTCAAAGGTTATAGGCGTGCGGGCCGAACATTTGATTCTCAACCCCCCCCTGAAATACCCCCTTAGGCCCAAACCCGTTTTAACCGATTTTTTTTTATAACAACATATTTTAAAAATAGAGGGCTCGAAAGTCCTCCTCCAAGTCCAAAAGTCCACCTTCAAAATTTAGATTCACCACAGTATGGTACGTGTGTGGAAATCACTTTAGCTTCCGAACGAGATGAAGTAGGTTGATAAAATTTTACTCAAATGTGTGTTTGGTCTGCAGGACTTTTGGTATTGAAAATGGGGTATATAGGTCGACGTTTTGATATAACCCCCATAAAATTGTACCTCCAGATATTCGGTATATTGATTATTTGTGTCACATCTTTCACCGGAAATAATTAAACTTTCATATTAGAAGTACATAATGGTTTCTATAGCCTGTGACCAAAAATTGCATATGCAGGTCCACGTCATCGCATAGTTCCCATATAACAGTGCCTCCTTTTATTCGATATTTTCATGATATTAGCGACATTATTCAACGGAATTGTTTTAAATTTCTTATTTAAGTTCCCAATATATACTACAGCCTATTGCTGGATATGCACCTCCATGTCTTCGTAAACCCCAAATGATGGTAACTCCCTTTATTTGGTACTTTTAAGATTTAAGTAATAGTTTTCTACAGATTTATTATTTTATTATTATTATTATTATTATTATTATTATTATTATTATTATTATTATTATTATTATTATTATTATTATTATTATTATTATTATTATTATTATTATTATTATTATTATTATTATTATTATTATTATTATTATTATTATTATTATTATTAATATTATTATTATTATTATTATTATTATTATTATTATTATTATTATTATTATTATTATTATTATTATTATTATTATTATTATTATTATTATTATTATTATTATTATTATTATTATTATTATTATTATTATTATTATTATTATTATTATTATTATTATTATTATTATCATATTTATTATTAATATTAATATTATTATTTTTTTTTTTTTTTTGAAATTTGCAATTTTCTCCCATGTGTTGGAGAAATTTTGAAGTTATTAGTAAAACCATTGCACAATGGACCCACATACAATTTTTTGCCCTAAACTATTTCACCGTCTCCACATGCAAACCCTAGAAGTGATCTCAACATCAAATTTAAGAGTTTTACTTAGATCCCTTATCCCCTTGATTTGATTTAGTAACATTTAGTACACATATCCAAAAAACTATATCTCTCCATCCTCAACACAAGCATTGATCCAAAATTTGTACAACTTAGTACTTTTCGAACAATTTTAGTATACATTTCCAAAACCACATTTATATCACAATTCCAGATACCAATATCAAATTTCAGCTCTATCCCTTCACCCAATACCAAAATTAGTACAATTTTCTACTTTTTTTGCAAATATAGAACGTATTTCCAAAACCACCTTCATATCTTAACAATTCACACCAATGCAGGAACCATATCAAATTTCGGAAATTCCGTTCTATTACTTTACCCAACACCAAATTTAGTACTATTTTGTACTTTTCGTACAATTATAGAACACACATCCAAAAACACATATTTTAATTCCAACAGAGACCTCAATATAAAATTTTGAGGGATAGGGCTTCCTACAGTAAAGAACAAACATAGTACCGTTTTGTACTTTTCGTACAAATTTAGGACACATTTCGATACCATTGCCAAATCCTAAACACAGATACCACCATTGATCTAATATCAAATTTCCGGTTTTTATCTCCATCCCTTCAATCTATACTTATTGAACAATCACAGTACACATTTCCGAAACCACCTTAATATGCCCAGGCCACACATGAACCCCGACCCTCATGCCAAATTTTAGATATCAGGCATTATATGTTCACCCAATATTAAATTGTATTTTTCGTGCACTTGTAGTACATACTTCCAAAGCCACCTCTCTATCATAAATCTACCATCAACCGGGACACAAATGCAAAATTTCAAAGTTCTAGCTTCATCCGTTCACTCTAAACCAAACTGTTCACCATTTACTACCATTGAGTATTGTTCGCACACACTTAGTACATATTTCAAAAACCACCTTCATATATCAAACTTACTTTCCAAACTTGATTCTCATGTTAAATGGAATCTGAGTACCATTTTGGAGCTTTTCGTAATCTTAAAGTTTGAATTTGGAATAAAAACCTTTTTACATCGATCCTGCACTGTAGCAAATTTTACCTTATTCCGTTTGTCCAATACAAAGTATTCAATTTTCAGCAAATTTTGTACTTTTTGTACCCTTATCACACGACTGCGCACTGAGACTGACACTCGTTCAAAATTTCAAGATTTTAGCTTCATCCGTTTCGTCTGGGCGCTGATTCTCGATTTGTCAATCAGTTAGTTACTTCACTACTCTTTTATATACTTAGGACTACATTTTTTGCATAAGAATCATACTCACTGTAGATTATTGTGTAGCATCGATTGATGTGAGCACATGATGCCTTTGGGGGTGCCAGTTGTGCCCGATGAACTCAATATAGCTGCAGTGTCCGAACTGCACAGTTTAGAGCAGGGGAATGCTGAAAGATCCCCGACATCCTCGCGTTTCTTTATCAGATCCTTGATATTCAAAACACCATCTATGCTGCCGGTCATCAACACAATTTTAGCATCCAATTGTAATTTGTCCAGGACATAAAGGACATTCTCATAATTTTCTTGATCGCAGAAGATTATCTTAGGCCTTGAAGTTTCATAGATTTTGGCAATGACACCTAAGAAAAAAATAATACAATTGGAAATTTCAAACGCACATTTCCTGCGGTAAAATTATTTTTCCTTACCCTTTTCAAAACTCTGAAACACCCCGTGTACCGGTGTTCCACAGAGAAACGAGGCCAACATCACCGTACCCAAATGCAAAGAATGTTTGGCATAACCACCCACAATGTCACCCGCACTGATGCCCATTTCAAGCATGCGTTTAGCCAATGCCATACTGTGATCCAAAAACTCTTGGGCTGTAAGAGTTTCTCCTGTAGACTCTAGGATTTGTATCACTTTTTGTGGCGTTTTACGCAACTGCAAGACTATGGCCTCGCCTACAGTCATATCACGGCTATAGATTTCTTTGGATTTTGGTCCTGACCATATTTTCTCCGCTTCATTGTATTTCGTTCCGGTTAGGTAGGACATTTTGCTACTGCTGCCTAAAATTATGTTTTACCACCTTCTGGTGTGTCTTTCACAATTGATTTTCCAATACTAACGGAGGCAGGCACACGACATTCTTATATAGATATTTGGCACACAAGCCTCCGACTTTATCACCCGCCCCTTTTTATGATCTGATCATGGTAATCTGAAATTTATAAAAAAAAATTCCAAATCTTTGATCACACGTGTGGCAGATATTCCATAGAATAGTTGATTACTCTGTTTACGAAATGACTGGCAGAAATTTGAAAACAAAAAAAAAGAAAACCAAAATAAACGTCTGGCATTGTATTTATTTTATTTTTATGCCGAGAAACAACAAAAGCATATCGTAGATTCGGTTAGACGATTTTTATAGTAGGAAATAAACAATTGCGGGACTTTGCACCACTTCTGAATTTGTTTAATTTGATGAGTATCATTTCTGAGTAACTCCAACTTAGGACAACAATGTTATTCAAATTTAATAGTGCTTTCTGATCACAATATGCCCTTAAATCCGTGCCAAATGAAAATGGCGCCCAACATGTTGCACTGGTTTGACTCAAGGTTTGATATTTTAACTTAAAATAATAACTTAGGCGAGGTTTTCTCCTCGGCTAAGATAAGCCCTGGAGCAGCCAGGTCTTCCATAAGGACCCATTAAACCTTATGAAATAAAAAGAGCAGATTTCTCCCTTTGCTGTGTGTAAATCTGATATTTCGTTGGTATTTATATCTATATCTCAATTTACTCGGGTTCAAATGTGATTATATGAGTATGACACGTGTTATGCCAAACTTATTTCGGAAGTGCTCGGGAAAGTTATATATAGTTGTTCAGTTGTAATTGATGATCGGAAATTCGATGTTTACGACGACTCGTAGGCAAACGGCGATCACAGTATTGATATTAAGAGTATGGACATTGTAGACGATTTGATCGTAATCGAGAATTTCGATGGATTGTTGTCGGATGTCGAGGAGTGAAGGTAATCAGGAAGTACTATTTTAATGTTGGGGCTGATTTTGGCAATCGGGCTGCAATCGACTTGAAGATAATCGGGACTTTTAATGAATTGTCTTTGTGTCAACGAGTGGGTGTAACAGAAATTACGATTCTGATGATCGGCAAATGGCAATCCAGATCTCGGTGGTTTAGGTATCCCCGTCATATTAGATGAATCGGGGACTTGTTGTTAAAAATTCTGGTTCCACAACTCACTGTGGGGATGTTTGGAACCAGACGCCCAGTCTCCTAAGATGTATCGGAAACTCATTGTATCATTGTTTGGGTTAAGCAGTTACTTTGAGGGAGTGCGGGAGGAGATGTCCAGGAATACTAAAATGGATCGGTATCTCGTTCTATAATCTTTGGGATGCGAATCCACAGTTCACTCTGGATTGATCGTGGGCAACTTATTGAGTCCTCCAGAATGTCTAGGAGATTTGTCTAGCTACCACTGCAGTTTATGACTACCTCTAATTCACTATCAATGTTTGACCTACTGCTGGTACAGCAAGCCGAAGCCCACTTAATGAGAGTCAGCTCAAAGAAAAGTAACGTAAAACAAGTCAAAAAGCAGTAACTTCGGCCGGGACGAACTTTGAATACCCTCCAGCATTTGGAATGAATTTGTAAATTTTCAAAAAATAAAATCAGTTAAAAATTCTGTTAAAATCTTAAAAATGCCGATTATATTCGTTATATTGGTGTCTATACGACGTGGACCTACATGGGCTTTGTTTGTCATAACCCATTACAATATTCAAAGTCGAAACTTGAAATAAACGTTGAATAATGTTGCTAAATGGATAATGGTGCGGATTATGATGATGATGTTAATGCGCTGAATAACTTTTTCGCATCAGGTGCTGGTCCTGATGTGGTTGGATTGATTGATGTTGATCACTTTGAAGATGTTAGTAATTCGTACTCATTTGAGTGTGTAGGTAGAGAGGATGTTGCAATTGCTTTGGGTAAAATTGAGTCTAAGTCTGTTGGCGTGGATGAAATACCACTTGAGTTTTTAAAGATTTCGTTTCCTCATATTTCTCACTTGAACTTGGACTTGTTTAACTCGATTATAACTACATCAGTTTTTCCTATAGCATGGAAGACAGCGCGTGTTGTTCCTATCCCGAAAACTTCTGCTATACGTTCCTTTGATGATATGCGGCCCAAATTCTGTCTTTTACCAGGAATAAAATCTTTGAATCACAATATGCTTTCCGTGCTCGTCATAGTAGCACATCTTTGCTGTTGCATCTCACCGAGTCTATCAGAGGCAACATGAATAAAAATTATGACAGCATTTTGATTTCCTTGGATCTGTCTAAAGCGTTTAATTCTATATGTTATGCTACTATGATACGTAAACTCAGGTATGGCTTTAATTTTTCCTATACAGTGTGTAAACTGATTATGGATTATATGAATCATAGGTTTCAATTCGTTGAATTGAATGGTATAAGATCTAGGGTTGCACGCCTGACTTCTGGGGTACCACAGGGCTCTGTTTTAGGACCACTCTTATTTATACTTTATATTAAGGATTTCTCTGCGTGTTTGAATACAAACTCCTGTGATGCATTTGTATTTGCTGATGATATTTTCTTATTGTTTAGTGCTGATAAGGGATGTGAGACTATTTTAGAAAATAATATAAATGTGTGTCTTAATTCAATACTCCAATGGACAAGCAGCAATTCTTTGACGATAAATCCTTTAAAAACAAAAGCAATTCGATTTACTTCTAATGAGATGGTAATAAATATTTTTATTGGACAAACTATGGTACAATTTTTAGATCAGCACAAGTGCTTGGGAGTCATTATTGATAGAAGGCTTAATTTTTGACCTCATATTGACTCTGTTCATGCTAGAGTTTATGGAATTTTGCGTAGACTTTACTCAACTTGTTCCTATTTTCCAAAATGGATTAAGTTCAGAATTGCTTATGCGCTATTAATGCCGTTGGTTTCCTACGCCTTAGAAGTCATATCTGGAACTGTCTATTACAATGTTCTTAAATTGAAATGCATTGTTAACTCTATTATCCGATATGTCTATAATATTCGCCGGCGTGATCATGTTTCCCCATTTGTTAAGCAGTTTCTGGGATTGCCTTTCGAACGATATATTGATCTTCGCAATTTGCTTTTTTTACAAAATTATTAAAACTGGTATACCCTTGCCTCTGTGCGATATGTTTAAATTTACCCGTTCCACTAGAAATACCCAGATTGTTTTACCAAGGATTTTTAACTCTCAATTTGAGAAGTCTTTTATAATTCGCGTTGCAAGATGCTGGAACTTCCTACCTGTTGACCTGCGCATTTTTTCTCATTCTAATAATGTGCTTCGTTTAAAGTTATGTAACCATTTAACTATTACTGAATTGTAACTTTGCATAATCTTACCTTTGCCTTACAATTTTCCATTTTTCACTTGTTGTTTCTTCGATTTATTCGCCTATTCTATAATTCTGTATTTAATCTTTAAGTATTTGCGGCTGGGGAGCCAACAAATTTAAACTCTAACTTAAACAAAAAACAAATAAAATAAATATTTGTATTTGTATAATTAAGATTTTTTTCTATTTGGTAATATTACATTGTAATGCTATTTTTGGCCTAAAAAGGCTTCTGTGTTACGAAATCTTGAATAAATAAAAAAAATAAAAAACCAACAAAATATCGTATATAGGGAGGTACCGTTATATCAGAGCTGAGCGAAGACCTGGACCTGCATAGACAATTTTCTGTCACAGGCTGTAGCAACCATTACGAACCTCAAATACGACATCTCAAACAATTCTGTGAGTATTGTACCCAAAATCGTCAAAATTACGAATATAGGGAGGTACTGATATACGATACGAAGACCTGGACCTGCATAAACAATTTTCTGTCACAGACTGTAGTTCCCATTACGAACTTCAAATAACAAATTTTAAACAATTCCGGAGAATAATGACGCTAAAATTATCAAAATACCGAATATTGGGAGGTACCATTATATGGGGGCTATATGAAGACGTGGACCTGCACAGACAATTTTCTGTCATAGGCTGTAGTATTCATTAAGAACTTCAAATACCAAATTTCGCTAAAATCATCAAGATTCCCCGTTATCGAGAGGTACCGTTATATGGGGGCTAAACGAAGATGTGGACCTCCATGGCCCATTTTCAATACCAAAAGTCCTGCAGACGTAATACACATTTGAGTAAATTTTAATCAACTTACTTCATTTCGCGATCCTCTCCAATGACAGAAAGGATCTAATCTGACTTTTGCGATCCTCTCCAATAACAGAAAGGATCTAATCTGACTTTTATCCTTACTTCGTGTGAAATTTCGTGAAAATTGGATCATAATTGCTACTTGTAGCATGATCACAAATTAATATGGACAGCCCGATTGATACACGTAATTAAATCGGCTCAGCTCGGCGGAATATAAAAAATATAATTACGGGGAAAATCCGGCAGATTATGAAAGTAGGACTAAAAAAACACGTGTATCGGCGTTTTGAAAGTTTACATCGACGACATTTTCGAATTAAGTTTCTTTGAAAACCGGGCATTTTAGGTATATAGCGTCTTCGGAAATATCCCAGATAAAAATTAGAAAAATATTTTAGCCAAATATTATATGCTCATGCTAGTTAAAAACAAGTAAAAAAGCTATTAGTTCGGCCCGGCCGAACTTTGAATACCCTCCACCATTTGGAACGAATTGCCAATTTTCAAAAAAAAAAATCCGTTAAAAATTAGGGTCTATACGACGACGTGGACCTGCATAGGCAACTTTTGTCATAAGCCAATACTATATTCAAATGCGAAACTTGAAAAAAATTCGGTGAATAATGTAGTTAAAATCAATTAAATGCCAAATATCGGGTGGTGCCGTTTTATGGGGGCTATACGAAGACGTGGACCTGGACAAACAATTTTCTGTCTTAGGCTGTAGTATCCATTACAAACTTCAAAAACCAAATTTTAAACCTTTCCGGTGAATAATGTCGCCAAATACCGAATATCGGGAGGTGCCGTTATATGGGGGCTATACGAAGACGTGGACCTACATGGCCCATTTTCAATATCAAAAGTCCTGCATACATAATATACATCTTAGTAATATTTTATCAACTTACTTATTTCGGAAGCTAGAGTGATTTCCACAGACGGACGGACATTGATAAATCGACTATAATTTTATGCGAAATGTGTCAAAAGAAAAATATATTTTTTTTACAATAAATCTCAGAATAAACCATTTATTTAAAATTTTGAAAGTTTTGTCTTACTTTTTTTTGCTGTTAATTTGCCACATTTCCATCCTAAGTCAAAATTCTCATCTCATTTTTTAGGCAAAGTTAGAAAGGAAAAAACATTCTAAATCAAATTTCATTGTGAGTCTTAGAATAAACGAAATTTGTGTACCTTATATGAACCATAAAATACACTATTTTCTCTGAAAATTTTAATACTTTTTCCCAATTTGCTGCAAATTTTCTTATACCCCCAATATACAATATTAAGGCCTGAGTGTTGGATAATGCCAAGTGGACTTGTTAGTACTCATTTTTGGATCAATACCACTGCGATATCTACGACGTCAAGTTTTAAGACAATATTCTGTTGCACAGTGTACTTGGACACTATCTTAACTGGCCATGGAAATAATCTAATTTAAATGTGCACACCCCTTTTATTTTTGTGAATCACATCTTATCTTTCAGCGAAGCAGACATTAAATCAAAATACGTCTCAAGTACGAAATAATTAAGTGTGGCGTACTATCAAAATGGAATATTTTGGTTTGCAATCTATTGTTGTTTTTGTTTGGACGTGGACCTACATGGGCTTTGTTTGTCATAACCCATTACAATATTCAAAGTCGAAACTTGAAATAAACGTTGAATAATGTTGCTAAATGGATAATGGTGCGGATTATGATGATGATGTTAATGCGCTGAATAACTTTTTCGCATCAGGTGCTGGTCCTGATGTGGTTGGATTGATTGATGTTGATCACTTTGAAGATGTTAGTAATTCGTACTCATTTGAGTGTGTAGGTAGAGAGGATGTTGCAATTGCTTTGGGTAAAATTGAGTCTAAGTCTGTTGGCGTGGATGAAATACCACTTGAGTTTTTAAAGATTTCGTTTCCTCATATTTCTCACTTGAACTTGGACTTGTTTAACTCGATTATAACTACATCAGTTTTTCCTATAGCATGGAAGACAGCGCGTGTTGTTCCTATCCCGAAAACTTCTGCTATACGTTCCTTTGATGATATGCGGCCCAAATTCTGTCTTTTACCAGGAATAAAATCTTTGAATCACAATATGCTTTCCGTGCTCGTCATAGTAGCACATCTTTGCTGTTGCATCTCACCGAGTCTATCAGAGGCAACATGAATAAAAATTATGACAGCATTTTGATTTCCTTGGATCTGTCTAAAGCGTTTAATTCTATATGTTATGCTACTATGATACGTAAACTCAGGTATGGCTTTAATTTTTCCTATACAGTGTGTAAACTGATTATGGATTATATGAATCATAGGTTTCAATTCGTTGAATTGAATGGTATAAGATCTAGGGTTGCACGCCTGACTTCTGGGGTACCACAGGGCTCTGTTTTAGGACCACTCTTATTTATACTTTATATTAAGGATTTCTCTGCGTGTTTGAATACAAACTCCTGTGATGCATTTGTATTTGCTGATGATATTTTCTTATTGTTAAGTGCTGATAAGGGATGTGAGACTATTTTAGAAAATAATATAAATGTGTGTCTTAATTCAATACTCCAATGGACAAGCAGCAATTCTTTGACGATAAATCCTTTAAAAACAAAAGCAATTCGATTTACTTCTAATGAGATGGTAATAAATATTTTTATTGGACAAACTATGGTACAATTTTTAGATCAGCACAAGTGCTTGGGAGTCATTATTGATAGAAGGCTTAATTTTTGACCTCATATTGACTCTGTTCATGCTAGAGTTTATGGAATTTTGCGTAGACTTTACTCAACTTGTTTCTATTTTCCAAAATGGATTAAGTTCAGAATTGCTTATGCGCTATTAATGCCGTTGGTTTCCTACGCCTTAGAAGTCATATCTGGAACTGTCTATTACAATGTTCTTAAATTGAAATGCATTGTTAACTCTATTATCCGATATGTCTATAATATTCGCCGGCGTGATCATGTTTCCCCATTTGTTAAGCAGTTTCTGGGATTGCCTTTCGAACGATATATTGATCTTCGCAATTTGCTTTTTTTTACAAAATTATTAAAACTGGTATACCCTTGCCTCTGTGCGATATGTTTAAATTTACCCGTTCCACTAGAAATACCCAGATTGTTTTACCAAGGATTTTTAACTCTCAATTTGAGAAGTCTTTTATAATTCGCGTTGCAAGATGCTGGAACTTCCTACCTGTTGACCTGCGCATTTTTTCTCATTCTAATAATGTGCTTCGTTTAAAGTTATGTAACCATTTAACTATTACTGAATTGTAACTTTGCATAATCTTACCTTTGCCTTACAATTTTCCATTTTTCACTTGTTGTTTCTTCGATTTATTCGCCTATTCTATAATTCTGTATTTAATCTTTAAGTATTTGCGGCTGGGGAGCCAACAAATTTAAACTCTAACTTAAACAAAAAACAAATAAAATAAATATTTGTATTTGTATAATTAAGATTTTTTTCTATTTGGTAATATTACATTGTAATGCTATTTTTGGCCTAAAAAGGCTTCTGTGTTACGAAATCTTGAATAAATAAAAAAAATAAAAAACCAACAAAATATCGTATATAGGGAGGTACCGTTATATCAGAGCTGAGCGAAGACCTGGACCTGCATAGACAATTTTCTGTCACAGGCTGTAGCAACCATTACGAACCTCAAATACGACATCTCAAACAATTCTGTGAGTATTGTACCCAAAATCGTCAAAATTACGAATATAGGGAGGTACTGATATACGATACGAAGACCTGGACCTGCATAAACAATTTTCTGTCACAGACTGTAGTTCCCATTACGAACTTCAAATAACAAATTTTAAACAATTCCGGAGAATAATGACGCTAAAATTATCAAAATACCGAATATTGGGAGGTACCATTATATGGGGGCTATATGAAGACGTGGACCTGCACAGACAATTTTCTGTCATAGGCTGTAGTATTCATTAAGAACTTCAAATACCAAATTTCGCTAAAATCATCAAGATTCCCCGTTATCGAGAGGTACCGTTATATGGGGGCTAAACGAAGATGTGGACCTCCATGGCCCATTTTCAATACCAAAAGTCCTGCAGACGTAATACACATTTGAGTAAATTTTAATCAACTTACTTCATTTCGCGATCCTCTCCAATGACAGAAAGGATCTAATCTGACTTTTGCGATCCTCTCCAATAACAGAAAGGATCTAATCTGACTTTTATCCTTACTTCGTGTGAAATTTCGTGAAAATTGGATCATAATTGCTACTTGTAGCATGATCACAAATTAATATGGACAGCCCGATTGATACACGTAATTAAATCGGCTCAGCTCGGCGGAATATAAAAAATATAATTACGGGGAAAATCCGGCAGATTATGAAAGTAGGACTAAAAAAACACGTGTATCGGCGTTTTGAAAGTTTACATCGACGACATTTTCGAATTAAGTTTCTTTGAAAACCGGGCATTTTAGGTATATAGCGTCTTCGGAAATATCCCAGATAAAAATTAGAAAAATATTTTAGCCAAATATTATATGCTCATGCTAGTTAAAAACAAGTAAAAAAGCTATTAGTTCGGCCCGGCCGAACTTTGAATACCCTCCACCATTTGGAACGAATTTGCCAATTTTCAAAAAAAAAATCCGTTAAAAATTAGGGTCTATACGACGACGTGGACCTGCATAGGCAACTTTTGTCATAAGCCAATACTATATTCAAATGCGAAACTTGAAAAAAATTCGGTGAATAATGTAGTTAAAATCAATTAAATGCCAAATATCGGGTGGTGCCGTTTTATGGGGGCTATACGAAGACGTGGACCTGGACAAACAATTTTCTGTCTTAGGCTGTAGTATCCATTACAAACTTCAAAAACCAAATTTTAAACCTTTCCGGTGAATAATGTCGCCAAATACCGAATATCGGGAGGTGCCGTTATATGGGGGCTATACGAAGACGTGGACCTACATGGCCCATTTTCAATATCAAAAGTCCTGCATACATAATATACATCTTAGTAATATTTTATCAACTTACTTATTTCGGAAGCTAGAGTGATTTCCACAGACGGACGGACATTGATAAATCGACTATAATTTTATGCGAAATGTGTCAAAAGAAAAATATATTTTTTTTACAATAAATCTCAGAA
This sequence comes from Musca domestica, assembly GCF_030504385.1. NCBI lineage: Eukaryota > Metazoa > Arthropoda > Insecta > Diptera > Muscidae > Musca > Musca domestica. The sequence goes on along the minus strand of NW_026712230.1, from coordinate 9,959,143 downwards.
TAAACCATTTATTTAAAATTTTGAAAGTTTTGTCTTACTTTTTTTTGCTGTTAATTTGCCACATTTCCATCCTAAGTCAAAATTCTCATCTCATTTTTTAGGCAAAGTTAGAAAGGAAAAAACATTCTAAATCAAATTTCATTGTGAGTCTTAGAATAAACGAAATTTGTGTACCTTATATGAACCATAAAATACACTATTTTCTCTGAAAATTTTAATACTTTTTCCCAATTTGCTGCAAATTTTCTTATACCCCCAATATACAATATTAAGGCCTGAGTGTTGGATAATGCCAAGTGGACTTGTTAGTACTCATTTTTGGATCAATACCACTGCGATATCTACGACGTCAAGTTTTAAGACAATATTCTGTTGCACAGTGTACTTGGACACTATCTTAACTGGCCATGGAAATAATCTAATTTAAATGTGCACACCCCTTTTATTTTTGTGAATCACATCTTATCTTTCAGCGAAGCAGACATTAAATCAAAATACGTCTCAAGTACGAAATAATTAAGTGTGGCGTACTATCAAAATGGAATATTTTGGTTTGCAATCTATTGTTGTTTTTGTTTTCATATTTTAATACCATGGCGCGTACGACATTTGCGGTAGTCTGTTCAAAGGTATATATATATATGTACGAAGTTATGCTTCTTCGGGCATTAATTGACTTCTCAATGTTTTCCTCGGAGTTTATGGTGAGCTTTTTTGGCAATTCTGAAACTTTTTTGATATGACAAGAAATTTAATCGGACCGATGTTACCATATCACTAGAACTTTTTACACTTTAACACTTTATAGGTAACAAGAAGTTGCCAAGAGGTGTCGCTTTATTAATCAAGTTTGGCACTTCAGTTTATGGTAATTGATTTTAAACCCTCCACCAAACAATAAACTTGTCACTCCAACTTCTAAACGGAATGGACAAAATTTTGCTCAAATTTAGAATTTTTGGCATTGAAAATGGCACATATAGAGTAGTGCAAAATTGTTCCTATGACGAAAAATTGTCCCTATCTTCCAATAATCGATACTTCAATGATTAGACCTCGACGCTTATAGACGTATTTCCAACTCTTTCCAAATGATGAAGGGCATTAAGAGTTAGGCTTTGCGGAACATAGCAGGTTGTATTTAAACAGATCCGTTATTTTAAAGTTCCGATTTTTTTTTAATTCGTCAGATAAACTTAGATGACTATAACTAAAAGTATTATTGAATTGCAAAAGACAGTTCCTTTAATACTTTTCGTTTTGTGCTACTTTACATTAACAAAAAGTTCCACAACAGCCTTAAGGCTTCAACCGAAGAATACAATTATTAAAACAAAGTAATAAAAAATTAAAGAAAACATTTACAATACGCCTAAGGGTACTTAGCCTAACTTAAGAGAACTGGCCGGTGTTATACACCAGTCTACCAATCCGAGGCTTAAAAACTCCTATGACGACATATGCACAACTAGAAAGAGAAATGCTTCTGAGCGCCAAGCTGGGCTCTATAGAATCCATCTAACTTAACGAAGTGGAGGAGGCTCAGACAAGTGGATAGTTTTTTTCTTTCCCACAGCCTTAGCCTTTCCAACTGGTGGAACGAAATGTCAAATCACCATACGGGGAAAGCATCGGCGACAATAGGTCTGATCACCTGCTGGTAGATCAAGATCCTAAAATTGTAGTAAAGACCACCACTCATCCTCTAGATTCGAAGATATCTATATGAGGAATATGTTAGAACCACTCCTGAAATTCTACTCCTCATATTATCCGAGACATGAACATACTCCACGGCTATCTTCAGAACTGACTATGCCCGGCCGATCAGGAATGCCGTAGCACAACATTCACCTTCATGTAGCGCCATTTAAAGAAGTACCGATAGCGCGTTACCGTTACCGCGAATATTGAACGACCTAGTGAGATGACCGGAAAAGGCTAGAAGGACATCATCAGCATAGATCAGGAGGGGACCCCCAGAGTGAGGAGCCTCAAACCGAGGAGGGAACTTTGAGGGATCCCTGCCAACATCGGGCAACTAGGGAGTCGCTCACCCACTTTAGTCGTGAAAAATCTACAGGATTGGCAGTCAAAGCCAAACGAGAGGAATTTATATAAAATCAGCAAATGCCCACTACTTCGTATGCGGTATGAAAATTTTATATTAACGGAATTTATGTTAAGATCACGTTTTACTCCAAATAGAATGTATTAAAGAAATTACCAAAATTTATTAATATAAAATTATAAATTGGATGAATAATTTCCACCTCCCAACTCTAAATCAAACCTAATGTCACATTTGAGATTTCAAGCAGTATCCCACATTTAACAAAATCATCACCTTATATCAACACTATTTTTCAGACTTGATTCTCATATCAAATTTCAAGAGTTTTTCTTTATCCTTTTATATAATTCTAAACTGTACCAAATTTAGTGCACTTTAGTACTTCTGATACACATATTCTTAAAAATTCGAAAAATATTTTAGTTTGTTTATCCTATGCAGTATTAAGGATTCTCACTCTAAATTTCAGATTACTTGCTCTCTTTCTTCCCCAAGTACCAAAGTTAATTCTATTTAGTAATTTCCGTACTTTTTAGTAGGTATTTCCAATTTCCCCGTCATATATCAACCAATTCGCACAAATGGTGATCCTTATTCCAAATTTTCAGACTTGCAACTCAATTCTATACCCAAATGCCAAATCTAGTACCATTTCGTAATTTTTAGTACATAATTCCAAATCCACTTTATATCTCAAAACTACACACCAACATCGACCACAATTAAAATTTGAGTGTCATTTAATACCTTTCATACATCCACCATATCACCTTCATATCTCAACACTACACACCAATTCTGACCCAAACATCAGACTAAGAAATCCAACTATCCCTACGATCAATACTAAATGTTGTACTCTTTTTACTTTTTGAATTCTTGTTTTACTTATTTTCAAAAATAATTCCAAATTTCAAAACCCCAGCTCCATAGGCCCACCCATATCCAATTTATATCACCTTTAGTACCATTTAGTACATATAACCCAACCCTAAAAAAAGTTATGTTAATTTCAATTTGTAAAATTGTACCAAATTTAGTACATATAAGTACGAAACTTCCTAGGTAACTCAATCCTACACTCCAAATTTCCAAAAATACCTTTATATCTAAATCATACAATCAATAGAAATCTTATTTCAAATTTCAAAATTTCAGTTCTACACAATTCCAACTTGTACGAAATTTAGTACCATTTGGTACGCATAAGTACACATTTCAATTACAACAATCCCATAGAAATCTCACTACCCATTTTCAGGATTCCAGCCATATCGGTTTACCCAAATCGAAATTGGAACAAATTTAGTAACATATAGTACTTATAAGTACTAATTTCCAAAGCTTCCTACATACCCCATTCCTACAACAACAGTAATCTTAATTCCAACTTTCAGGATTCTAGCTCTATCGGTTCACCTAAATTGTATTAAATTTAGTACCATTTAATACACATAAGTCCGAACCATCTATATATCTCAGCCCCACAATGCGATAGTAATCTTTGTTCCAAATTTCAGGATTACGACTCTATCGCTTCTCCAAAAATTTTAAATTGTTAAAGTTTGGTTCCATTTCGTACACATATGTACAAATTTCCAAAACTACCTACATACCCTATTCCTACAATTTAAAGCAATTTTATATTTAGGATTCCAGCTCTATCGGTTCACCCAAATCCAAATTATACCAAATTTTGTACCATTTAGTACCGTTCCTGCACATAAGTACAAACTTTGATAATTACGTCCATACCCCAATCCTACACTTCGCCAGTTAATTTCAAATTTAAGGACTCCAATTCCATCCGTTCCTTCAAATTGCAATTGTACCAAATTTAGTACCGTTTAGTACGTTTTGCATTAATGAATACACACTCCCAAAACAACCTCCTTACATCGACCCTACTCCCCAACCTCCATTCCCATTCCGAATTTCAAGTTTCTAACCGTTCACATAACACGAAATCGTACCAATTGTAGTACATTTTTGTATTTTTCGTTCACTTATAATGCGAATTTCCAATATTCCTATAGTACATCAATCACTCACTCCATCAGTGAACCTCATTCCAAATTTAAGAGTTTTAGCTCTTTTCTTTTCTAAAATACAAAGGGTACCATATTTAATACCTTTCTATACTTTTCGTACCGTTCTAGTACGAATTTCCAAAAACCCTTTGGACCAAGAGTGCCCCTCTTCCAAAATTTTAAGATTTTAGCTTCAGCCGTTTTGTTTGGGCGTTGATGAATCAATCAGTCAGTCAGACAGTCAATTACTTTTTTTTATACCCTACACCACAAGGTGATCAGGGTATTATGTCTCTGAGCATTTTTTTGTAACAGGCAAAAGGAAACGAGATAGACCCATAGTTCCTTTTGATGATCTGCATAGAATCACATTCTGAGTCGATTTATGCAGGTCCGTCCGCCTGTCTGTCCATGTATTTTTGTAAACAAAGTACAGTTCGCATTTATTGCCATATCCAGATGAAATTTTGCACAAATCATTTGATTGGCCCAAGGACGAACCCTATTCAAATTGGAGATAATCGGTAAAAATTTAGATATAGTTCCCATATATATCTTCATCCGATTTGCTTTTATTGTGCACCAAACGTGTAATAGCAGCCCGAATAGTATATAATTTTGCACGTACAACCAAATTAGGCCTGAAAATAAAAAAATCGAAATCGGTTCAGATATAGCTTTAGCTCCCATATATATTGTGCATCCGATTTGTTATTTTTGTCCTCCGCAGCTGTAATATGCACTCCGTAACAACAATATTCAGGGAAATATATCAAATACAACTCAGAAATATCTTTGCCAAATTTTATCGAGATCGGTTCCGATTTGGATATAGCTCCCATATATATTTTTATCCGATTTCAAATTAATTGTGCACCAAATGATCAATACAAATCCGAATTTAAAAGATACAAATGCTTCGGCATATTTAGTCCTTTGAACTTTAAATTATAATTATAATCATAGCGTGTATGATGGAATTCTCCCATAAAAACTTTTAATTGTTATGCGGAGCTCTACTAAATTAGCAAAGTGGTGTAGGGTATCATAAAGTCGGCCCCGCCCGCCTATAAGACTTTCTTTACTGGTCTTTTATTAATATAGATTCCTTCGTGGTGGTTGATTGGTTCGCTGGTTTATTACATTGCTCGAGCTGTTGATAGTCCATGTGTTGTTATTGTTCTTTGTGTTAGGTAGGTTGCTACTAAGTGTTAATTCTAATAATCGCTATTGAGCGATGGTTAGTTGGTTCTAAGTTACCGATCAACTTAGAACTGCGCTGTACCATTTTGTGTCCGATTGTATTTTTTGTATCTCTAAGTACGATTTTACATAAAATATCATAATGTCGCCCCCGCCGATTTTAAGACATCTCCCTCAATATCTTCGCGCTTAGTACAATTTGTACTATTTTAGTCCTCCACGAGAAGGAAGACATACGATTTTGGAATTTGGTGTTTTAATACCCTACAACACTATGTGTTGGGGGTATTATAAGTTTGGTTGGGCTTTCCCACATAGGAAAGTATATATGGATCTCCCTATCTCGCCGAGCTGTGTAGCTCCGTCTACCTATGTATGTCTGTCCGTCCGTCTGTCCATGTTAATTTTAAATCACTCTACAGGTCGCCCGATCTTCAGGAAATTTAGAATGTAGATGGGGCTAGGGCCAGAATGGAATCATATTGCTTTTCCTACTTTTGCAGTTGCTCTACAGGTCGCAATTATAGACCAATCGACGGGGAAGTTAGCATGTGGCTAGAGCTAAGGGCCGGCTAGAAGCCATCCAATTTAAGTATTTAGTGGATGAAATAGACCATATAATTTGTGTTAAATGAAAGTCAAATTTTCCAATAAACCGAGAATATTTTTTTATCCCGGCAAAATCACCAATAGATGAAAAGGTCAATTCTGACGGTTACGGTTAATTTTCTCAATTCAGAATGCCCTCTTGTTCGTTATGTATGTTAATGATTTGCTGAGTTATATTAACGGTAAGAATTATATGTCGTTTGCATTTGCTGATGACATTCAAACATTGTTTAAAGGAGAATATGTGTTTATGGATGTGTTGCAGTCATCAATTGATTTTAATATTAATATGTTGGTAACTTGGTTGTCCTGTAACGGTCTCTCAATAAATACTCAAAAATCTAAAGTTATATTTTTTGGGAACTTGCAAGAGGATTCAATTAATGTTTCCATTTATAGGACGCCTATAAATGTTGTAAGCTCGATGAAATGTCCTGGTTGGTTTCTTGATTCTGGTTTGGTATTTGATGTGCATGTGAATTCTTTAGTGTCCAAAGTTAACTTTATTTTAAAGAAGTTGTACTGTTTGGATATAGTTTTGCCTAAGAATATTCGAATTCACTTGGTACATGCCTTAATAATGCCTCACTTTTTATATTGTATTGTTTTGTTTTTTCGTAAGTTTATACTTTTGTTTCATAGGGTAATGCGATATGTTTTTTTTTTTTTTGTGTCAAACGTCGTGATCATATATCTCCTTCTGTGAATGAGTTTCTCGGTTGTTCGTTTGAGTGTTTTGCGAATTTAAGGTCAATGTTGTTCTTCTACAAACATTTTAAATTGAGGACATCTTCTACTCTTTTGGATTTTCTTAAGTTTTCGAGATCTGTAAGGAACCTGCAAATTGTTATACCACGCTTGACTCCTCTGTTGGAAAAATCCTTCTATGTAAGAATTGCTCGTATTTTCAACAATCTGTAACCTAATCTTAAGACATTTAATTCTTCCCTAAAATGTTATAAGCGTAAATTATATGCTCATTTCAATATTGTTTAAAATATATGATTTTCTTGTGTTAATTTGTTTTTTTTTTCCTTGCATAGTTGATTTTTCTAATTCTTCAATGAATTGTGATTTTTGCTCATCTTTTTTGTTAATTTTTAATATGATTTTTAAGATTAAGGATGTTATGAATAGTTCAATTCATCAATTGTTAATTTTGTTAATTTTTTGTTAATTTGTTATAGTGTTTAATTATACCCTACACCACAAGGTGGTCAGGGTATTATGTCTTTGTGCATTTGTTTGTAACAGGCAAAAGGAAACGAGATAGACCCATAGTTGATAGTTAGTTAGTTGATTTATGCATGTCAGTCCGTTTATCCGTCCGTCCGTCCGTCCGTCCGTCTGTCCATGTATTTTTGTGAACAAAATGCAGGTCGCATTTATTATCCGATTGAGATGAAATTTTGCAAACAACATTTGTTTGGCCCAAAGACGAACCCTATTGAAATTGGAGATAATCGGTAAAAATTTAGATATAGCTCCCATATATATCTTCGTCCGATTTGCTTTTATTGTGCACCAAACGTGTAATATCAGCCCGAATAGTATGGAATTTTGCACATACAACTAAATTAGGCCTGAAAATAAGTATGCCAAATTTTATCGAAATCGGTTCAGATATAGCTATAGCTCCCATATATATTGTTCACCCGATTTGTTATTTTTGTCCTCCGCAGCCGTAATATGCACTCTGTAACAACAATATTTGGGGAAATATATCAAATGCAGCTCAGAAATACCTTTGCTAAATTTTATCGAGATCGGTTCAGATTTGGATATAGCTCCCATATATAACTTCGTCCGATTTACCATTTATTGTGCACCAAACGTCTAATATTTGTCCAAATGGGATGGAATTTGGCACATACGACCGAATTTAGTCTAGAAGGAAGTATGTCAAATTTGGTGAAGATCGGTTCAGATATAGTTATAGCTCCCATATATATTGTACATCCGATTTATTGTATATGTTACCCACAGCCGTAATATGCACTCCGTAACAACGATATTCAGGGAAATATATCAAATACAGCTCAGAAATATCTTTGCCAAATTTTATCGAGATCGGTTCAGATTTGGGTATAGTTCCCATATATATTTTTATCCGATTTCAAATTAATTTCGCACCAAATGGGCAATACAAGTCCGAATTTAAAAGATACAAATGCTTCGGCATATTTAGTCCTTTGAATTTTAAATTAGAATTAAAATCATAGCGTGTATGATTGAATTCTCCCATAAAAACTTTTAATTATTAAGTGGAGCTCAACTAAATTAGCAAAGTGGTGTAGGGTATCATAAAATCGGCCCTTCCCGATTTTAAGACTTTCTTTACTGGTTTTAAGTAAGTCTTTTAGGATTAAGGATATTATAATTTATTTAGAGTAGTCATGTATAGAAGTTGATGGAACCGTCCATGGTCCTGTCGGCTTGGTTTCTGTACAAATTGAAAATAAATAAATACGCACGACTATAGCCTTTGCTTACTTGTTTTATATTTGGAGAAAGTACTTTAGTACGTTAATTTGTACCACTGTGCGAGCTTTTGCAAACTACTTGTGCTTAATCTAGAACGAATATATTGAAAGCTTTTTTCACTACAGAGACTTTTTTGATATGAAAACTATAAGCACTCATATATGTTATCGTTTAGGGTTGCCAAAATAGTTGTTAATTCCTTTTCTGGTAATAATATTGTTTGTAATATCTTCGGGAAAAGCGTAAGTCATACCTTAGCTCTTAAAACTAGATCTCATATGAAAAACGGACAATATCGATCGACCCTTTCTGGTATTTTTTCACAAAATGATATTGTAAAGAATTGCAGTTGTCACCGATTTCCAATGGTTGATACCACAATTAAATCAATGACACCCACAAATGGGGAATTTTATACCATTATTGTAATTTTAAACTTAATAATACGATAAGTGTCGATTGACGAACCTGCCTCGAATTTATTATAAATTACACACTTTTCCTTTCAAAAAATCACTATTTCAACACGTGTTTTATATTTTCGAATTTCGTTTTTTTAACATTTTTGTAAACTAAAATTACTCATTAGATAGTCCTCTATGCTATGTATGTTATAATAAAAAACATTCTCTTACGTTTAAAGAAAAAAATCTGGAAAGGTTACAATATTATCCCATTAGCTGAGAAATACCAATTCAAAACAAGAATTTTCTTTAATTTTCAAATGTGACGAAATCTGTATAATTCTTTTAGATTGATTCGCTGAATTCCATTAATATTTAACACTAGGATTTTCACACCACTTCGTCATGAAAAGTCCACTTTTAAATTCTTAGATTCGTTCCAACTGTTCGTGTTTATCAGAGTTTTTTATCCAATCAAATCTAAAATTATTAAAACCATAGCACAATGGACTTTTTGTCCAAAACTACTTCAACGTCTCCATATGTACAGGGTGAGATAAAAAAATGCAAAGAAAAATGTCAAAAGTCATAATTTTTATTTATTTATTTATTTTTTTTTTTTTGAATGTTATTGAATGAAAGCAAAAAATGTTGGAAATAGCATCATATTTTAGAATAAGTTTAGATTTGTTCGAATCTGCCACCTTTGGCACGAATTATGGGCTTCAAACGGCCAATGAAACCATTTCTGCGGTATTTTGCCCCATTTCCGACGAAGCGCTTGCTTGAGGTGATCGACACTTTGGTATTTTTTAGTGCCAACCTTGCTTTCCAAAATACTCCAGACACAATAGTCAAACGGATTGGTATCCGGAGATTTCTGTGGCCATTGTGCGCTGGAAATTAAGCAAGGAACCTCATTTTGTAACCATTCTTGGGTGGCGCGTGCTGTGTGCAATGGTGCTCCAGAATATTTTCGCGATAATATTCGACCTTTATTCTGATGCCACGATTGCTGGCGCTTGAGTTCTGGTGGCCAACCAAAGGTGCTCATTTTCAGCTGATGTCTTTGGCAAGTAAACACGATCATTTTGTTTGTTTACACACTGCTCGACATCGAATGTTTTCTCATCGGAGAAAAACTAATTCGCCAGTTCACCGCTTTCGGCCAAGCCAAGCAACTCTTTAGCTCTTTTGAGTCTATTTTCTTTCTGTTCCGGTGTAAATTCTTGTACTTTTTGGAATTTCAATGGCTTTACCCCGAACTTATTTTTCAATATATCTGAATGGAATATTGCGGTTTGTTCAGCTCACGAGCCATTTTTCAGCCACTACGACGGGGGTTTCGATCAAGTCGCTTCTTTATTTTTCGAACCATTTCTACTGATGTTGCTGTTTGCTTCCGTCCACTTCCTTGACGTCGGGCTAATTTAAAGTTAAAAGGACTAAATATGCCAAAGCATTTGTATCTTTTAAATTCGGACTTGTATTGCCCATTTGGTGCACAATTAATTTGAAATCGGATAAAGACATATATGGGAGCTATATCCATATCGGAACTGATCTCGATAAAATTTGGCAAAGATATTTCTGAGCTGTATTTGATATATTTCCCTGAATATCGTTGTTACGGAATGCATATTACGGCTGTGGGTAACAAATATAACAAATCAGATGAACAGTATATATGAGAGCTATAGCTATATCTGAACCGGTCTTCACCAAATTTGACATGCTAGCTTCTAGACTCAATTCGGTCGTAAGTGCCAAATTCCATCCCATTTGGACAAATATTAGACGTTTGGTTCACAATAAAGGTTAATCGGACGAAGTTATATATGGGAGATATATCCAAATCTGAAACGATCTCGATAAAATTTAGCAAAGGTATTTCTGAGCTGCATTTGATAAATTTCCCCAAATATAGTTGTTACAGAGTGCATATTACGGCTGCGGAGGACAAAAATAACAAATCGGATGGACAATATATAATTTATTAATAATAATTTTGCATACATATTTTCAGGCCTAATTTGGTTGTATGTGCAAAATTTCATACTATTCGGGCTTATATTACACGTTTGGTGCACAAGGCAAATCGGACGAAGATATAAATGGGAGCTATATCTAAATTTTGACCGATTATCTCCAATTTCAATAGGGTTTGTCCTTGAGCCAAACAAATGATTTGTACAAAATTTCATCTGGATAGGACAATAAATGCGAACTGTACTTTGCTTACAAAAATACATGGACAGACGGACGGACGGATATGCATAAATCGACTCAGAATGTGATTCTATGCAGATCATCAAAAGGAACTAAGGGTCTATCTCGTTTCCTTTTGCCTGTTACAAACAAATGTACAAAGACATAACACCCTGACACCTTGTGGTGTAGGGTATAAAAAATATTGCTTCATCCGTTGAGCCTAAAATAAACTGTTTCACATTTAGTACTGTTCGCATAAGCGATCTATATTCTAATCTGATCCTATCTCCATAGCATTGTCCAGAGGTATTTGTGGATGTGTGGACAGACGGACGGACGGACTGACATGCATAAATCGACTCAAAATGTGATTCTATGATGATCCTCAAAAGTAAGTATGGACCTATCTCGCTTCCTTCTCCATGTTACAAACAAATGCACAAAGACATAATACCCTTACCACTATGTGGTGTAGGGTATAAAAATCGGACACAGATTCAGATCCATTATTTCACCTAAATATTACAATGTAAAAAATTGGGAACAAATAGTATCAAGAGGTATTGTGCTGTAGTATCGACAATATATATATATATATATATATATATATATATATATATATATATATATATATATATATATATATATATATATATATATATATCAATTTGAAATTTTCCAAATCAGATTCTGAATGTCTGCTGTGCCAAGTTCACACACCGTACACGTGACTATAACGAAAGTTATTTTTTCAATAAAATTAGTTCTCTTTGTCATAAGTGCTTTCCACTTTCAAACTAATAATATGCATATGTGGTCTGATAACATTCGGCCTTTTGCCACTCGAAAAATAAACTTCAGACGCTGTGATTACTCTCCATTCACATATCTCACCAAGAGTTCTTATCGCAACCCTTGAAGTGTTATCGTAATGAGGAACTCCTCATAATTCATTTGCATCGGCCTGGTAACAATGGAAACTTCAAAAAATAAAAATAGACAACCAATACAAATACATCTGTTTCATAATAACGATCTTATCGAATATTTTCATAGTTACTTAAAATATAATCAGTTATTCTATTAAATTTATAAACTAAGTAGTATGCCATTTATCTATCAATTTCTCCAATTATTTGGGACATTTTCAGACGTTGTACTTTGCCGGTGTCGGTGCGCGGCAGAGCGTCCACAAAATAGACCCCACCACGTAGATGATAGAAACTGTCCATTTCCCGTTCGATGACCTCATTCACCATTTGGGCGGTCAGTTGATTGCCTTCGACATCTTTGGTCCTTACAATGGCACAAGCTGCCAAATTTTCAGCCACCAGATCGGGAATGGGAAATACACAGACCTCGGCCACTCCAGGTATGCGCTGTAGTACCTCTTCTATGGGCTGGGGACATATTTGGAAATTCTTCCATTTGAACATTTCTTTGGCTCGTCCAATCAAATGTAGGAACCCCTCGCTGTCAAAATAACCCACATCTCCAGTCCTTATCCACTTACCGTGCTTGGCTTGGTCTGTAGCCTCGGGATTTTTGTAATAACCCATCCAGGTATAGGGGCTGTGAACATAAACCTCTCCCGTTTCATTGGGACCCAATCGTTGGCCATTCTCACCCACAATACATGCCTCTCTGTTGATCCATAATTTACCCTCCGAATCTGGCTTAAACTCAAACGGATAACCACCATTGAGGCTAACACCACCCATTATCTCGGATAAACCATAACCAATTGTGAAACCGGGACGCTTGGTATTATCACCGAGGATTTCAAACATTTGTTCTTGTATGGCCTGTGGAACTTTGGCACCGCCAGCCATCAGGGTATCAATGGATCTGAGGGCAGAGCGGGCCTTTTCTTTATCCGTATTCAAAACTAAATCTGCCATTTGGGCTCCAGTTGCAAAGATGTGTGTAACCTTATAACGTTCCACTAATTCGAGAAAATATTCCGGACTATAGGCACGATCGGGAACGATGCGCAGCGTTGAATATAATAAACTTTGTACCAGATTCATAACACCCGATGCCCAGTACATGGTACTGAAACACATCAATACCGAGTCCATGGTGGCGGTGAGACTGGAGTGGGAGAGAAGAGATAAAAAAGAGAGAAATAATTAGGGCTGAAATCCAGCAAATTATGAAAGTAGAGCTAAAATGAAGAAGACATGTGTTTCGGCGTTTTGAAAGTTTACATCGAAAAGTAACCAAAATATAGGGGCCAATTTCCTCCCTTTTCGATATTTATGAAAATTTTCAGAATACGATTCCTAGGAATTCGTGCAATTTATGTATATAGTGTTTTCGGCAATATTGTAGATAAAATATGTATAATATTTTGGTTGAAAATGTCATCTCTCACGCGGGTCAACAGAGGGGTCCTTTTGGTCCTATTTTTAATATGGTCAAATTCTATTGTAGATCCTATATAACGTCAAGAGTTTAAATCTTACTTAAACGCCGGGAAGTCATAAAACCTTAATTTTTGTGAATTGGTGAACAAATCTCCAATAAATCATAATTTTCGAAGGATGGCGTCAAAGACAAAAATATTTAATTTAACTAAAAGTCACCAAAGAAAAGAAATATCTCTAACTCCACTACATATCTAAAAAATATTTGCCTCAATGTTCCAAAAACAAACCGAAGATATTTCCCAATTTTTCCTCTGACTTTTTTCGAGTTATTGCCTGCAAGTAACATAAAATTTCTTTTAAGGCGAAAATTGTGAAACGAAAAAAATTTCCTACACAAATTTTCATCATAAATCTCATAATAAACTGCATATCTAGATAAAATAGTTCTTATGAATATTATATTCAAAAATTTATAAACTAAAAGTGAAAAATATGTCTGATTTTTTACTCGTAATTTAATAAGTATCCAATTCGAGTCGAATCACCCTTTATACTTGATTTTTTTATGAAAAGTGTTAAGGGAAGAATTATTCTATATCAGAGCCAGAGTGAGTTGTGGAAAATGCCAAAAAGACTTGATAGTACTCGTTCTTAGATGAAAATCCCAAAGGAGTTTTGGGTTCTTAGGGCAAAAGTTGATAAGGCCTTATATAGAATGTTGACAATATGCCTTTGAGATATTTTTTTTTAGCAAAATTGAAAATTGAGCTTTGAAATTTGTTGAAGATTTTTGGATTACATTCCGAATCATTAGCACACGAAATGGGTCAAATCGGACCATTTTTTGGGATAACTGTATTTGTTTACGTTTTGGCCCTTTAATTTTCCAAAACTCTGAAATTTTGAGTGCCTATTATGCAAAAATGCTATGCACAAAAAATTATCAAAATAGGTACAAATTTTGGTACAGCTGTATATAATCTGGGTTATCATACAAGGGGCGTATTTCAAAAAGTCGACCTTTTACAACACGTTTTTAATTGGCTTTTTCAAACATTAATTTGTTTAAAATGCTGGCTTACTTTTAAGTGGAAAATTCAAATCATCTTATTTAAAATTAAAATTTTATGAAATTTAATGAAAATCAGTTCAGATATTGCTATGGTTCAGATTTATATGTGTTTTATCCAATTTGATAATTTTTGTTCCCGTAAACTGTTATAAAAACAAGTAAAAAAACATTAAGTTCGGCCGAACTTTTAAAACCCTCCACCTTTGGGTAAAGAAAACATTTTTATATTTTTTAAGCGTGTTCCACAATAAGACCGTTCGGATAATGCTGTTAAATTCTACAAAAACCCATAAAGTGGGGGCCCATACCAACACGGGAACCACTATAGACAATTTTATACTTCAAGGATTTTCATCTACCTAATCCTCTTAAATACCAAATTTGAAACCATTTCGTAGGTAAATGTGACAGGGATTATCAAAATATCGAATATCGGCGGGTATCATTATATGTGCGCTATGGAAAAACGTACACCTAAATTTTCAATGTTCTGCCTCCGGAACTAGAACCCATTATAAATCAAAATTCGAAAATATTGACATATGTATACTATGTTCCGTCACAAGAGCTAAAACCCATTACGAACTACAAATACCAATTTTTGGACAAACCCGTAACAAAATGTGGCGAAAATCAGCAAAATACCGAATATCGGGAGGTACCGTTATATGGCGGCAATTCCAAACCGTGGACCGCTATGTCTCATATTCAATACCAACCATTCCAGGCACAATACAAGGTTCTGCCACATGTGGGCTGCATCGCGATTTCAACAGACAAACGGAACGACATACTTAATTTACCCACTATACTATGAAGGAAGGTATAACAAGTAAAAAATGTAAGTTCGGCCGGGTCGAACTTTGAATACCCTCCACCATTTGGTTCAAATTTGGCAATTTTCAAAAATAATAAAATCCATTAAAAATTCTGTACGACGACGTGGACCTGCATAGGCAACTTTTGTCACAAGCTATTACAATATTCATATGCGAAACTTGAAAAAAATCTGTTTATAATGTAGCTAACATCATCAAAATTCCGAATATAGGGAGGAACCATGGGAGTTGTAAAACGTGAACTTGCACAGACAATTTTTTGTCATAGGCTGTAGTATCCATTACAAACTTCAAATGCGAAATTTTAAACAATTCCGGTAAATAATGTCGCTATACGAAAAAGTGACCTACATGGCCCATTTTCTGTTTTATGCTGTAGTATCTATTACGAACTTCAAATACCAAATTTGAAACGATTCCGGTAAATAATGTCGCTAAAATCATCAGAATACCGAATATCGGGGCGTACCGTTATATGGGGGCTATACGAAGAGTGGACCTACATGGCCCATTTTCTGTGTTAGGATGTAGTATCCATTTCGAACTTCAAATACCAAATTTGAAACAATTCCGGTAAATAATGTCGCTAAAATCATCAAAATACTGAATATCGGGGGTACCGTTATATGGGGGCTATACGAAGACGTGGACTTACATGGCCCATTTTCAATACCAAAAGTCCTGCAGACAAAATATACATTTGAGTAAAATTTTATCAACCTACTTCATTTCGTTCGGAAGCTAGAGTGATTGTAAGAATCTTAGAATATACGACATAGAATATTATGCTGATCAAGAATATGCATACATTGTGGGGTCTAAAATGTATATTTCGAGGCGTTATAAACGGAATGACAAACTTAATATACCCTCCACACTATGGAGGTGTTATCGGGGGTCTGAAAGTTTAAATATCAAAGTAACCATATTAAACCCATCACCCAAAACTTACATCGGATTGAAATTTATATGGGAGCTATATATGAATTTGAAACCAAGATTGCCAGACATACTTCTGGACCGAACGGGGCCATGTATTCTAAACATAATTTAATGCACAATACTTACGAAATCGGACGACACTTCATGGGAGCTATATTTAAATCTGATTCGATTATCACCAATTTCAAGAGGGTTTGTCCTAGGGCCAAACAAATAATTTGTGGGAAACTTCATATCAATCAGACAATAAATGCGATCTGTGCTTTGTTTACAAAAATACATGGACAGACGGACGGACATGCATAAATCCACTCAGAATGTGAGACAATGAACATTATACCCTGTACCGCTAGAAAATTTCTTGTATGGCAAAATTCTTATGTTTCATTTTTTTCGAAATATCGTTCTTAAAGAATTTTCCCCTACCTCCCTTCAATAAAATATTTACTGTGCACACTGTAATTATACTTACTATAGAAGATTGTGCAGCATTGATTGATGTGAGCACATCACTCCCTTTGGTGTGCCCGTTGTACCAGATGAACACAATATGGCTGCCGTGTCAGCACTGGACAATTTGGTGCAGGGAAAACTTGAAATATCACCAATATCCTTACGATAAGTCACCAAATCCTTGATATTTAAGATACCCTTTAAACTACCAGTCATCAACACAATTTTGGCATTTAATTTCAACGTCTCCATTACATAAAGCACCTTATTATAGTTTTCCTCATCGCAGAAGATAAGCTTTGGCCGGGTGGTTTCATAGAGTTTTGTTATGGTATCTAAAACACACATGTATATATTTTTTAATAATTTTGAATTCTGCAAGATACAAATTCGACATTTCCATACCTTTTTCAAAACCATGAAACACTCCATGCACCGGAGTGCCACACAAAAAGGCCGCCAACATAACTGTGCCCAAATGCAGCGAATGTTTGGCATAGACGCCCACAATATCCCCAGCGTCTACGCCCATTTCGAGAGTATTTTTCGCCAATGCCATACTGTAATTTAGAAATTCTTGAGCCGTCAGTGTCTCCCCGGTAGACTCGATAATTTGTATCACTTTCTGGGGAGTTCTACGCAATTGCATTACAATGGCCTCGCCCACAGTCATGTCACGGCTATAGATTTCTTTGCATTTCGGTCCACACCAGATTTTCTCCGCTGCATTGTAAACAGTTCCTCCCAGGTTAGCCGCCATTCCGTTCCGTTTCGTTTTTCTTCTCCTACTTTTTGTGTGTTTCTTCTACGAATATCTTTTGAATACTAACAACCATCGGACACCAGCAGCAGCTCTTAAGTAGTTATCGAGGATCATTCGGACTGCTTGAAATTTCGAGTTTATCTCATTTCGTCGTCGTATCTCTTTTTTTTTTTTTTTTTTTTGGAAAATTTTCGCCAATCATCGACCACTACAAGCTGAGTGAGATAAGGGAGAATCAAATACAGTTGTTTATTTTTAAAATATTAAAGCCGGCTAGTGTTTAGTTTATTTTGTTGTTAAGTGATAATGTCAACGTAGTATTTAGACAAACTAAATATGTGTGTACAGATGGTGTATGATCGCCACTGCAACACCATTTCCAAATGTAATAACGAATAGAGAGTGATCAATGAATGTTTTTAATCTCTAATCCATTTGTGGCTTAAATTTGAAATGATAATAGAGACAGGAGAACCCAGAAATATCATTCTCAGAAAGCGAAATAGACACAAGATTGCCAAGAATATTTGTACGGGTGGCGAACGTAGCGATTATGATGCAAGCAGCATATAGCTCTATCCTGGCTTAACGTTTACGCTAGTCGACAAGAAAACCCATCATTAATTTCCATTACCAAATAATGGATTTCGTATCAATGGATTCAACTAATAAACTATTTTCTCAAGGCGTGAAATAAATAGTTCGTTTTGGCAACTAAAAACCGACACATAAAGGGTGGATTTTTTTGAGAGCTATAGGAAGGCGGTGGCCATGAGGTTACCATACTAGCTACTTGCTATTTTTAAACGCAAATATTTCCTATATTTCCTAATTTTAATATCCTCCACCATACATAGTATGGAGGGTATATTAAGTTCGTCATTCCGTTTGTAACTCATCGAAATAATCATTTTAGACCCAACAAAGTATATATATTCTTGATCAGCGCAAAATTCTAAGACGACTTAGCCCTGTCCGTCCGTCTGTCCGTCTGTTGTAATCACGCTACAGGCTAAACGAATTAATTGGAAGCTAAAATTTTGCCAATATCTCTCTTTTGTCTGCAGGCAGTTCATGTTCGAAGATGGGCTACATCGGTCCACGATATTGTATAGCTCCCATATAACGGTACCCCCCGATATTCGGTATTTTGATGATTTTAGCCACATTTTCTAATAGAATAGTCTAAAAATCCACGCGAGGAGTTCTTTGTAGGCACTTTACCCCCTGAAAGAGTATTGTCTATATAGGTCTAAGATATCGTATATCCCCCATATAACGGTACCCCCGATATTCGGTATTTCGATTATTTTAGTCGCATTTTTTGACGGAATTGTTTAAAATTCTACACAAGGGGTTCCTTGTGAGCACTTTACCACCTGAAAGGGAATTGTCTACATGTGACAAAATATCGTATAAACCCCATATAACGGTATCCCCCGATATTCGGTATTTTGATGTTCCAATGGAATTGTCTGAAAATCCGCCAAACGAATTTCTTGTGAGTACTTTATTCATTGAAAGAGAATTATCTATATAGGTCCACGATATCATATTATCCACATATAACAGTACCCCCCTATATTCGGTATTTTGATGATTTTAGCCACATTTTTCAACGCAATTGTCTGAAATTCTACACAAGGGGTTCTTTGTGAACACTTTACCCCCTGACAGGGGGTTCTCTATATAGAGTTATTTGTGAGTACTTTATCCCCAGACATAGATTTGTCTATATAAGTCAACAATATCGTTTACCCCCCATATATCCGCACCTTCCGAGATTTTAACAGAATTTTTAATGGATTTTATTTCTATTTTGTGAAAATGCCCTAATTCGTTTCAAATGGTATGGAGGGTATTCAAAGTTCGGCCCGACCGAACTTACTGCTTTTTTACTTGTTTATGATATCTGTTGCATGCTTGTTACTTGCCCTTCAAAGATCACGTCCCATCATGTCCAGCATTATTCCTTTATATTTATATTTTGCGTTTTTCTACCCAAAATAAAATAACCTCCAAAAAACACTGAACAGTATTTTAGCACAAAATAAACAAGTAACAAAACAAAAAAAAAAACTTATTGCACTAAAAACTTTGTACTTAGGTGGATACCCTTCATTTTTGATCACAGCTCCTAGTCTCCTTGGCATACTTTCTATAAGGACCATACAGCGATTCACTGACATATCATTCCAAGCTTTTTCTACTTCTTTCGATAAATCGGCCAAATTTATAGGCTTTTCTCTCATTACATGCTGCTCCACATCATCCCAAAGGTTCTCAATAAGATTGACATCCGGAGATTAGGCTGGCCATTTTAACACGCCGATATTTTCCGATTCCAAGCAACACCTCACTTAGCGTGAAGTGTGTTTTGGATCATTATCTTTCATAAATCGCCACCTAAGAGGCATTTTGTCCTCTGCATAAGGTATCATTGTTTTTAGAAGTATAGGCTGTTATAAATACTGGTCCATACGAGTATCAATCTTTTGTATAGCACCAACACCATACCCAGAAAATGCTGTCGACACCATCACATTACCCCCACCATGTTTTATTGTTTTACTTATGTATTTTAGATTATGTTGCATATTCGGAGGACACCATACATATCTCTTATCATCCGATTCGAATCTACAAAATTTAGATTCATCACTCCATAGGACATTTTTCCAAAAAATTAAAGGCTTTTCCAAATGCTCACGGGCAAAGGACAACCGAGCTTGTATGTTCTTTTTTGAATCATGTGGCTTATGCTGAGAAATGCATCCACGTAAATTATTTTCATTAAGTCTTATTCTTATCGTTCTGCTGGACACGTTGATAACATATTTTCCCGAAATTTCTCTCTGGATTACGGCGGATCTCTTCGACAGGGGCTCTGTATATTAAAGAGTCCAATTTACGTGATTTTTTTCTGGGCCGAGGAACCTGTGTAGCATTTTCAGATGTTTTATACTTCTGAATATGTCTTAGTGCATTATAAACTATCTTCCTGGAGCATTCCAAAGTATAATCAATCTCACTTTTACTTGTTCCTCTCGAGTTCATTTGAATAATCTTTCGTTGTTCCTCTGTACGCCTTTTTTAGATACAATATCTAAATGATGTTTATTAAGTCCGTTTGTCTTCCTCATTGATTAAGTAATACCCAAAACTTACCAATTAATATTTATACCCTCAACAAACTCTTAAAAAATGAAATAAATAATACATCTCACGATCCAGGCCTATCCAAGAAGTGGTCACATATTGGGGTAATTTATAGTCAAATTATCGATTTTATGGACCCGGATTTTTTATAAAACCCCCAAAAAGTCGAAAAACGGTTCATTAAGGGGGTCAACAAAATTGATACCAAATTGTAGTTGAAGAAGTGAAATTTGTGCTAATACCCTTTCTGAGTCCAGAGATATGGGTCTTTCTACCCGCATAACCCGATTCTAACCAGATTATAAAAATTATGTTTTCAATAAAATCAAAGCTTTACTTCGCGTAGCCGGCGTTGGACTTACAAAAGTATCAAATTAAGAAAACTTCCCTACGCGTTAGCCGGTGTGGGGCATGCCCAGAGTAGAAAATCTCAATCCCCGGCCGAAAGTCGGCTACTAACAACAACTGTTAAATTTAGAAGAACTTTAGTTTGAGGAGCCGGTTGAACATACCCAGAAGAGAAAATCTTAAGACCCTGAACATGTGCAAATTTTAGAAAAAAAATCAACATTTTTTTAACACGTTATAACAATAATTGGATTTTAAATTATTTGATTATTTATAAAAAGTCAAATTTCAAATTCTATTTCTTCTTCTACAGATTCAGCTAAAAATTTTGCTCGCTCTTCCTACGTTTTTGGATTAGCAGGATTGTACATCATACCGGCATATTTTTAAAATTCAGAAAATATATTTTTGCCCATCATGCTGCCCCACCATAAGAAAATGCACTTTTGTATATATCAATTTCCGACTGCTATATTCCGGCAGCGAAGCCTTCAAATGCCTCCATAGTCGTTCAATTGTATTAGTGCGGTACCCTGTCTGAGGGTCCCCAAAATTCAGGGAATGGTTCACCCTGTAGTGGGTATAGCCCTCCTCCGGCAGAGTGTCATAAGCCCAAAATATATATACACAAATATTATTACTTGTATTTTAATATAATGTTATAAAAAACATACATTCTAACAATCTGAGACAATTATAGTTCCCGGGAGAATATATTTTTTAATGAGAGGTAACACACTTTCCCTCGTTCTTTCTTCCACCGGGACAATAAAGCATTTATTCGAATCTCTCTTCATTCCTCCAAAATCCCATTGTCCCTCTACCCAATGTCATCTGTTGAATTTCCGATTTTACTTTCATCTATTTCAACAATTTTTCCTGGGTCACCAAGCCTCATTCTGTCCTGGAACGAACTAAAAAAAAAACAATTCCCTGCAGAAGTTGTCCCAATCCGTTACAATTACCGCAATCCGTATATTTCCGCACCATAAAACGTAAATTCCATAAATTGTTAGGCCGACAAGTGAGACCGGGTGAAGGTACACCTTCCAGCTCTTTTATGGTCCTTTAAATACCGTTCGCTACATTTAAATGAAAAATAATTATTACAAATTTAAAAAGAAATATACAGGGTGAGATAAAAAAAAACTGTAACAAAGTCAAATGCCATAATATTTAAATTTGTATACCCTATACCATACATAGTATGGAGGGGGACGCTACAGTCAAAACAAATAAAGATGGGAAGCTAAAATTTTGCACATATCTGTCTTTTGTTTGCAGGCAGGTCAAGTTCGAAGATGGGCTATATAGGTCCACGATATCGTATAACTCCCATATAACGTACCCCCCGATATTCGGTATTTTTGTGATTTTAGCCACATTTTTCAAAGGAATTGTCTGAAATTTCACACAAGGAGTTTCTTGTGAGTACTTTACCACCTGAAATATAATTGGCTATATAAGTCCACAATATCGTATACCCCCCATATATCGGCACCTTTAAATATTCGGTATTTTTAAGGTTTTAACAGAATTTTTACTGGATTTTATTTGTTTAAAAATTTTCTAATTCGTTCCAAATGGTGGAGGGTATTCCAAGTTCGGCCCAGCCGAACTTACTGCTCTGCGGTATTTTGGCCAGCGATGCCAACTTAATGCTTTTCGCGCTTTTCTTTTTTAATAAAGCAAAATAAAACGAAGAATTTTGTGTATTATTAACCAATTGAAGGAAAAGTAAAATTAACGAAAAAAAAAAAAACGCGGATGTCATTTTTAATATGGAACTAAGTATATATAACAGATATATCTGGATAGAAGCAAATGAGTTTAAAGATTCCATAGGGCAAAATCCCTTTCAAGATTTATCAGAATTCGTTATAAGACTGTTAACCTTCCCATACTCAAATGCAGAAGTAGAAAGAACATTCAGTGCTATGAATTTATATAAATCGAAAATCAACAGATTATCCTTAAATTCTGTAAATTATATTTTACATACTAAATATGGCCTTCGTCGAGAGAATACGTGCTGTGACAAATATGACCTGTCGTCAAATGTCTGTAGAAAAAAATCTAAACAGGAAGTTTACAAAAAGTCTAACTATTTTTTACAAACTGTCTTATGAGAAAATGATGAAACTGATGCACACATTCCAACTGCATTTGAAGCTATGGGTTTTATAGGTGAACATAATTGTTTGTAAAAATTTATATGTCTCTAAGTTTTAACCACATGTAAAATGTTCCTGATAGGGTAAGTGTGCCTAAAGGTACGGTCACACTGGGCAAATATTTGATCGAAATTTGTTTTCCCATATTTGACTGAACAAATGTGAAATTCATACAGAGTTGATTCGATGTTCACATTACAGTCAAATATTTGACATATTGTGTTTGTTCAAAGTCACCAAATAGCGTCAAATAGTGCTATGGGGAAACATGTTTGACACATGTTCAAATTCGTAAAATATATTTTCCCAATAAATTGTTTGATCAAACTGTGAGGAAACATAAATTTATTTGGCCGAGAGAAATAGACAGAGAGAGTGAAAGAGAGACATAAAGAAAATGGAGTTTCGGGTATAATTTATTTGGAGAAGGGAAGCAAATGACCAGCTGTTGTGGAATAAATTCCTTGTCAGAACATTTTTTTTTTTTGCATTTTTGTATGTTTGTATCACGGTAGAAGAATACTGGTAGTCGCATCGACATAGCTGCTGGGACAATGAACTGACAAAACAATAATGAATGAAATATTATTGAAATTTGTAAAAATTGTTGAAAAATACATATCATTACGTAAAAGAAAACATAGAAAAATCTTCTTATTTTTGTCAAAACATTTCAAAATGTTTGACATATCAATGTTTCAAGCGTTGATGAATCCACCTATATCCTATTCCTGAACCTGCAAGAATCTACTAGTTTGTCAATTTTCTTCGATATAATAAAGGGAAAATCGGTAATCGTAGTAAAAACTTTTACATCTTCCAGTTCCGGAACAGACCATATATTAAATTTTTACTAAACATTCAAATTCAGTTAATTCAAAAATATCAAATAAACAAAACCACCTATTGTATTCGTTTGCTTTTCTATTCATTAAACATCATGTTACAAATGCTCCTGTTCTTAAAGCAAAATGCTGCCCAATGTTTTAAACTGATATTTTTCCTTGTTTGACCTTACAAAACATTTGCACCGTCAAATAAATGTTTGACCAAAAAAGAGGAAAATAATTGATCATAGGTGTTCACATTATGGACACACTGGTCAAATTTTTGTTTTCTGGCAAATAATTTTGTTTTCCCAAAATCAGCTGTTATTGTATTTAACGTCAAATAATATTTGGTGGTCAGATTGTGACAAAGAAATATTTGACATTTTTCGTCAAATATTTGCTCAATGTAGTAGTCGGCACATTTTATTTTTAAGCCCAAATAAATGAAACTATTATATCTAAATGTATTTTGTTTACTTCAAATATATTGTCAGCTATCTTTGTGCACAATTTTGCTAAGAAAAGTTGAATTATTCTAATAAAAATTAAATTTTTGTCTGTGAAGGTCCTCAATAATTCATATTCTTAAGAAAAGTTCAATAAAGACGTCGAATCAGTTTAACTAAACAAAAATATTATATTTTAATGAATTAATTTATTATTATTATTAATTATTCTTACAAAAAAATTGGTATGCCGACTGTTTGAAAATGCCATACCGACAATTGGTAAGTGGTGCCGACTACTGGCAAGAAAGCATTGTTTTAATAAAACTACAAATTTATGAAATTTAATAAAAAGTTATTAAAACTTTATTTATTATTGCAAAAACTATACAAAATTTCGAATCTGAATAAATTAGCTTTGTAATAATTGAAATGTTCCACTCAGAATGGTGAGCGATTAAAAACGCGAAAACCCTAAAAGTACCGACTACTGGTAAACTTACCCTATATCATATTTTTTAAAAATATGTATGCACTTATATACATGAAATGTTTATATAAGACTAGCTGAACCCGATGCGCTTCGATTTGATTTTATATGCATTCAAAATTTCATTTACGAATATATGTTGGTTAAAAAAAAAAAACAAATTTAAAAATTAAAAAAAAATTATTGCACTACATTAATGCGTAAATAACCAAAACCATTAGAAAAGCAGTAACATGACATACATACACGAAGGGTTTGTCCTTCGGATTTATTTATTTCATAGCAAATACCAAGCGTGCAGTAAACTGCAATCTTTTGAAGTTGAGTGGCATTTCTATTGCAATTAGTGAATTCGAGATAGCAACATACTTCGCCGTAATAAGCGTATTTCAAATCAATTGTTGTGTTGTTTTTTAGTGTTAGCCTAAGGCGTTGTGGGTCAATGGTTCTTATTAAAATCATATCCCAATCTGATCAGATTTAAATATAATTTAAAAAAAAAATTACTTTTACACCAAATTCCGCCAAACCTTTCATATTTCATTGAAATTGGTGCGTCAAATATGTGAAATCGGTCGAGAATATATATATGGGAGCTATATCCAAATCTTAACTAATTTCCAATTAATTTGTCACATTTATTATTGTAACCAAATTCCGCCACACATTCTGAATTTCATTGGTATCGGTCATATATATCATGTTTGGTGCATAACATGTATGAAATCGGCCGAAATATATATGTTAGCTATACCCAAACCTCAACTGATTTCAATATAATTTGGCAATTTTTTCTGGTGCCAGATTTTGTCTCTCTCGCTTTGGGTGCATCAAATATGTGAAATTGGCTGAGTATATATATGGAAGCTATAATCAAATCTGAGCGTATTTAAATATAATTTGTCAAATTTAATTTTGTACCAAATTTAGCCACTCATGCCGAATTTAATTGGAATCGGAAATACGTATCGCATCAAATATGTGAAATCGGCGGAAAATATATATGGAGCTATATCCAAATCTGAACCGATTTTAATATAATTTGACTAATTTATTTTCTAATCAAAATCCCGTTACATATTCCAAATTTCTTTGGAATCGAACATACATATCGTGTATGGTGCATAAAATACATGAAATCGGTCGAAAATATATATGAGAGCTATATCCAAATCTGAACCGATTTTAATATAATTTGACAAATGTATATTTGTTTTAATTTCCGCCACACATACCAAATTTCATTGAAATTAGAGATACATTGCGTGTTTGGTGCATCAAGTACATGAAATCGGTCGAAAATATATATGGGAGCTATATCCAAATCTGAACCGATTTCAATTTAATTTGACAAATTCATTTTGGCTCCCAATTCCGTTACTTATTTTAAATTTCATTACAATTGGGAATACATATCGTGTTTGGTCCACCAAATAAATGAAATCGGCCGAAAATGTATATGGGAGCTATATCCAAATCTGAACCGATTTAAATATAAATTGGGAAATCAATTTTTTAGATTAAATCTATCACACGTTTCCAATTGCATTGAAATTGGGGATACATAGCGTGTTTGGTGCATCAAATGCTTTAATCGGCCGAAAATATATATGGGAGCTATATCCAAATCTGAACCGATTTTAATATAATTTGACTAATTTATTTTCTAATCAAAATCCCGTTACATATTCCAAATTTCTTTGGAATCGAACATTCATATTGTGTTTGAGGCATCAAATGAACGAAATCGGTCGAAAAATATATATGGGAGCTATATTCAAATCTGAACCGATTACAATATACTTTGGCAAACTTATTTTTGTTCCAAATTCCGTTACGTATTCCAAATTTGGAGACTGTATCTTCAACCAATCAATAGATATGTGCATATAAAATCTAAATTTTTGGGAGGTACCTCCGATTCTGATGCTATATCTCCAGTTCCAAGTGGAAAGTCAAAAATGTATATAGCCTATGTTACTTTCAGACGATGTTGCAGTATACATGGAAATTTTCAGGAAAATCTATTCAGCGGTTTTCGAATCCATAAATTACAAACAGTATTTAGTTTAAAAAAAGTGTTTTATGGACAATTCTTGCATTTAGGTTAGAAAAAAATATATTGCGCTTTTTTAAGGAAAGTTTTTACGCCATTTACGCTTTTCTGGTTTTTAATTACGCTTCTAGCTCTCAAAATGTTGGGAACACCGATTTTGGCCCATTCCAAACGTCGCGAGGTGATCCACACTTTGGTATTTTTTAGTGCCAAACGTGCTTTCCAAAATACTCCAGACACAATAATCCAACGGAGAGTTTGGTGGCCATTGTGTGCTAGAAATGAAGCGAGGAACCTGATTTTGTAACCATTCTTGGGTGGCGCGTGCTGAGTGCGATGGTGCTGAGTCCTGTTGGACTGTCGAAGGTCTCCGTCCAAACTGTTTGCGTGCTCCAGAACATTTTCGCAAAAATATTCGGCATTTATTCTGATAGCACTATCGATTAATACGAGCGGAGAGCGACCATCGGCAGTTATAGCGGCCCACACCATCACCATAACCGGCGCTTGAGTTCTGGTGGCCAACCGGAGATGCACATTTTCAGCTGACCTCTTTGGAAAGTAAACACGATAATTTTGTTTGTTTACAAACTGCTGGACAACGAATGTTTTCTCATCGCAGAGAACCAAATTCGGTAGTTCACAACTTTCGGCCAAGCGAAACAAATCTTTAGCTCTCTTGAGTCTATTTTCTCTATGTCGCGGTGTAAGCTCTTGTACTTTTGGAATTTCAATGACTTTACCCCGAGCTCATTTTTCAATATTTGCCGAATGGAATATTGCGATATGTTTAGTTCACAAGCCATTTTTCGACCACTGCGACGCGGGTTTCGATCCAGCGCTTCTCACAAAATGCTTTTGTACGCTTGTAAACAATGTAATGAGCTGTCACTGGAATAATTCTAACAGTTGTCGGACAAGTGGCTTAGAAATGACAGCAGTCTGTAATTGGTTGCAGTTTTTTTTTATATCAGCCTGTATGTACCTACCGCCAAACCCGGCCGTTCGCTGTAGTTGAATTTTTTAATAATCTTAGAGAGTTCGATGCTCAATATTACTTTTCCATATTATTCAAATCCTCCATATTAGGTTTGTCATTCCGTTTGTAACACTTCGAGGTATACATTTGAGACCCCACAAAGTACATATATATATATATATATATATATATATATATATATATATATATATATATATATATATATATATATATATATATATATATATATATATATTCTTGAACAGCATAAAATTTTATGTCGGTTTGGCGATGTCCGTCCGTCTGACAGTCTGTGGAAATCACTCTAGTAAAGTAAAGTGAACCAAGCCATGCCCAACTGCTGAGAACGGCGTTTTTGGGATGTTCTTGGCGACCTCTCAATACTGGCTCGTACGGCAGCGATATTATCGGCCGATCGCCTTGGTCGACTTTTATATGGCCTCTTCGGATTAGAAAGAGCCTTAACAGTCGAAAAATTTTCGTATAAACGCTTAATGGTGTTCTTAGAAGCGCACTTCTCACATTTTTTAATGTTTTAAAAGCACGTTGAGTTTTCACAATTGACTTCTTGTAAATTTCAACTATTTCAGAGCGCTCGCGTGGCGTGTATTGGTTCATGGTAAAAATCTGCTTGGACTGACGCTTCAAACGCGGTATGTCATCAAGCGATGTGACATCTCTGTCAAAAGTTATGGCGTTGCCAGATGGGACCGTCGAATGTAAGTCCACGGTTTGCTATAGCCCCCATATAATAGTACCTACCTATTTTCTGTGTTTTGGTGATTTAAGCGACATTATTCACCGGAATTGACCGGACAGAAAATTGTCTGTGCAGGTCCACGTCTTCGTATATCCTTTATATAACGGTACCTCCCGATATTCGGTATTTTGATGATTTTAGCGATTTTAGCATTTGAATATTTTAATGGTTTATGACAAAAGTAGCATATGCAATTGAAAAATGGAATTCGTCTTTTGGAATAAATGTTTTTAAACTATTATAGAGCACTAAATTCTATTTCAGTATTTTACTTTTCGCAAGAAGAAGGAAAAAAATTGTCTTTGGTTTTTTGAAGTGTAATAATTTAGTTTTTTTCATCAAAAGTTATTATTTTAAAATTGAAACATCGAATACAGATAGTTATCAGTGTTTCAGAACAAAAAAGTTTTAAAAATAATGATGTAAAAATATTTTAAAAATTAATTCATAATATTACCATATTTTCGCCATATGCGAAAAGTATGTGGAGTTTTAAAAAAATAATATCGAGAAGGTCTTAAAATTTTAATTTTGTATTTTAGTATGGGATGTCATCATTCATAATCAACAAAAAACTCGTTCCCTTTTTTGACGTTTTCGTTTAATTTTGTTGTTGCAAAATCGTCAGGCAAAATCCCATTATTGTTGTTTTTATAAAAACAACGTTTGTTTATGAGTGGAGAATGATGGTAATGTTTACCAGGGGGTAAGGCAGGGAATACCTAGGTTACGGAAAGAGCCACCAATCCTCATCAGTTCCCTTGTTTCTTGTCTGGGATATTCTCCCCAGAAGTTATTTTAAAAATAACTTCTATGACATTTAAAAAATGGTAAAAATAGTCAACTGATTTTGCGGTGAATGTACTTTGATCTTGTTCTCTGTTTTATTAGTTTTTTTTTTGTGTTGGTCTTTCTAAAGATGTTTCTCTTGGGTTTTTATCCTGTTATTGACTGGAATTCTAAACTATATATATAACTATATATAAAAGTATTTCAGTCTCTTTGAAAAAATCAGTGGTTTTAGTCTATTTCAGATATGAAGGCCAATTTTGTATATATTTTTTTATAATTATTCCTTTCCTCATAAAAATATGTAGTATTTTTGTCTTCAGATTTAGAAGGTTTTACAAAGGATAAATAAATTTTTTGGCTTAAGTCAAATTTTGGATTTATATAGGCAATTTTTGTAATATTTCCATCCATCCATTGGGAAACAAAATACCAAATAATAAGTTTGTAAAAAGCTCTATCTGAAGCCCTCAAAATACCTAATATTAGGAAGTACCATTATATATTTTGCAGGGAGAAATTCCCAAAATACATAAAATTTGGAAGTGCCGTCATATACGGTCAATACTTAATAGTGGATTTATCTTCACAAAATTTAGCAGGGAGAGATTTTGTCCGCTCAGAACTCAAAATGTCAAAATACTCATGATTGCGTTTGAAATTGTGGCCGAAACCTTCAAAATACCAAAAATCAGGAAGTAACGCTATATGGGGGCCTTACCGAAACGTGGGCCGATATGTTCCATTTTTAATGCCAAACATATTAGAGGTAATATGAATGTCTGAGCAAAATATTACAGCGATAAAATGCTTCCCTGAATTAATCTCCGTTTTTGGGCATCTCACCCCACTGTACGTCGTCGCATAGACTTATATAACGGCTACATTCGGTATTTCAAAAATTTGAACAGAATTTTTAACGGATTTTTTTAATTGCCAAATTCGTTCCAAATGTTGAAGGACATTTAAATTTCGGCCCGGCCGAACTTACAGCTTTTTGTGTTTGTCTAGCCCGGGTCTTGAACACGGACATTCGGGTCAAAAATCTGTCCCACAAGAAGAACATTGTTTCTCGGAATGAGGGTAAAAAACCTACCTCTGGAAAAATTTCGAAAAAGTCGATGAGTTTTTTTTTTGCAACTTAGATTTGAGAATATTGAAATAAATAATGGAAGAAGAGAATAAAAAGAGAGAGAGAGAGAGAAATTTTATAAAGATGTTGTTTTCCTTCCTGCAGAATCTGGCACATGCGCACTTACCAAAAGTATAAACGCGACAATATTTGAAATTTGCAGTTTTCCCTAACCATGTACCAGAAACCGTAGAGGTAACATCAATTGTTCAGTAGGAAACTAAAATTTGAATATTACGAGCTATAAATTTTATTTTTATCTACTTCTTAAAAATATAATTCTTAATCTACATTTTAACAAATACATTGAATTTTAAGTTTTATCTCTCAACTACTCCAATAATTTGTGGCATTTTAAGACGCTGCACTTTACCAGTGTCGGTACGTGGTAGGGCATTCACAAAGTAGACTTCGCCCCGTAGGTGATAAAAGCTATCCAGTTGCTGTTCAAGACACTCATTAACCACTTGGGTAGTTAAATTACGACCAGTCTCATCATTGGTCCTGACAATGGCACATGCTGCCAAACTACCAGCCACCAGATCAGGTAGGGGAAATACACAGACCTCCGCCACACCTGGTATGCGCTGCAACACCTCTTCTATGGGCTGAGGACATATCTGGAAACCTCGCCATTTGAACATTTCCTTGGCACGACCAATAATGTGTAAGAAACCCTCGCTGTCAAAGTACCCCAAATCTCCTGTCCTTATCCATTTGTCATGCTTGGCTTGGGCTGTGGCTTCGGGATTCTTGTAATAACCCGTCCATACATATGGACTGTGAACAAAAAGTTCACCAGTTTCATTGGGGCCCAATCGTTGTCCCGCCTCATCCACCAAACACACCTCCCTGTTGCACCAGAGTTTACCTTCCGTTTCAGGTTTAAAATTGAATGGATTGCCTCCATTGATGCTTACCCCTCCCATTATCTCAGATAAACCATAGGTCACGACAAAGCCGGGACGTTTAGTATTATCCGAGAGAATATCAATGATTTGTTCCTGTATTGTTTGAGGAAGTTTCGCACCGCCACATATCAACGTATCGATGGAAGCGAGGCAAGAGCGTACAACTTTTTTGTCTTGGTTAAGAACTAGATCAATAATCTGTGTGCCAGTCGCAAAGAAATGTGTAACTTTGTAACGCTTAATTAAATCGAGAAGATATCCGGCACTGTAGGGTCTATCGGGAACAATGCGCAACGCTGAAGATAATAAACTTTGCAGTAGATTCATAACTCCCGATGCCCAATACATGGTACTAAAACACATTAGCACTGAGTCCATGATGGCAGTGAGACTGTAAGAAAAACCGAAACAAAAGAAAGTATTTAAAAAGAGAAAAAAAAAAGAAATCGAAATTCAATCCAAAGAAAATATTATTAAATAAATAATAGAGGGATAATACTGAAACACCGACATAACCTATATTTTAAACTAATGACTCTTGAAATATTCAAAGCTTTATATTATATGCTGCGATGAAATATGAAATATTGGACTTATTTTGTATATGGGGTTTTGCTCTGTAAACCGAATCCACCTGGAATTTCTAATGGAAACCGAGATCTCTTTTTTGGTGTCTTATGGTGGAATTTGATGACGAATATTTTTGTATTTGACGTCATCCTCTAAAACGATGCTTAATAGAAGAATTTTGTATAATCTCAATCGAAGTAGAGCTTTAACCCTAATATATTTTTTGTCGATATCAGATTTAGAGCTTTGATTTATTCTGGAAGTAATAGTAAAATCTTGTGGCAAAAAATTATGTCGAATATCTTGACTTGCTACGATCCCATTGTAATGGAGTTTAACCCGCGTTGAAAGAATTAATTATTTTGAAATTAAAATCGTTGTTACACTAAAGTTGTCAACGGTTCTTTTTTTTTGGAAATAAGTACTGTAAATGTACGAAAATGAGCAAATGGTACTGTTTGATATATTCGGTTTTAATTGATCAAATAGAGCTAAGTCTCTCTAAGTGATTGTTTTTGAGTAAAAGAATTCTAAAATTTAGCATAGGATGGTGTACGACAAGTTCCAAATGCTTCTAATATTAGATGTTCAAAAAATGGAACATGTACGATATGTAGGCTTAAGACAAGTTTAGAAAGTGCTATGATGTGACTATAAATTAGAAATATGAGGGATTGATGTTGTAGATCAGGAAATATAACGTACAGCTGTATGAAAAATACAGTACACGCTACTAAGAACTGTGATATTGACATGAGTGCATCAGCAGAAATGGAAAAGTAAAGAAGCGACTTAATCGAAACCCGCGTCGCAGTGGCCGAAAAAATAGCTCGTAAAATGAACATATCGCAATATTCCATTCGGCATATATTGAAAAATGAGCTCGGGGTAATACCATTGACATTCCAAAAAGTGCAAATTACACCGCAACAGAAAGAATATAGACTCAAAAGAGATAAAGAGTTACATTGCTTGGCCGAAAGTGGTGAACTGTAGAATTTGGTTTTCTCCGATGAGAAAGCATTCGTTGTCCAGCAGTTTGTAAACAAACAAAATGATCGTGCCAAAGAGGTCAGCTGAAAATGTGCACCTTCGGTTGGCCACCAGAATTCAAGCGCCGGCCATAGTGCTGGTGTGAACCGCCTTAACAGCCGATGATCGCTCTCTGCTCGTATTAATCGACCGTGACATCAGAATAAATGCCGAATATTGTCGCGAAAATAATTTGGAAGGTGTATTAAAGCCTTCGGTTTGCAAACATTTTGGCCGCAGACCTTGGACATTCCAAGAGGACTCAGCACCATCACACTTAGCACGCGCCACCCAAGAATGGTTACAAAATGAGGTTCGTCGCTTCATTTCCAGCGCACAGTGATCAACAAAATCTCAGAATACCAATCCGTTTGACTGGAGTATTTTGGAAAGCAAGGTTGGTACTAAAAAATACCAAAGTGTCGATCACCTTAAGCAAGCGCTTCGGCGGGAATGGGCCAAAATACCGCAACATTCGTGCAGCATGTGACGGTTTCATTGCTTCAACGCTTCAGGGCCTTGAACTATAATCTTTACTAATACACAAATGTGTAAAAAATATACATTGTTACAACGTTGTTTTATGGAAAAATGTAAGTTCCGCTGAGCCGAACTTTGAATACTCTCCACCATTTGGAAGGAATTTGGCAATTTTCAAAAAAAAAAAAAATAAATAAATAAATAAATAAAATCCGTAAAAAATGCTGTTAAAATCTTAAAAATATCGAATGTGGTCTATACGACGACGTGGATCTGTATAGGCAACTTTTGTCATAAGCCATTACAATATTCAAATGCAAAACGTGGACCTGCACAGACAACTTTCTATAGTATCCGTTACGAACTTCAAATACAAAATTTGAAACAATTCCGTTGAACAATGTCGCTAAGATCATGCAAAATACCAAATACAGGGAGTTACCGTTTTATTGCGGATATGCGAAGACGAGGACCAGCAAATTCAATTTTCTGTCACCCGCTGTAATATTCATTACGAACTTCAAATACCAAATTGGAAACAATTCCGGTAAATAATGTCACTTAAATCACCAAAGTACCGAAAAAAGGATGTACCATTATATGGGGGCTATACCAAAACGTGGACCAACATGGCCCATTTTCAATACCAAAATTCCTGCAGACGTAATAAACATTTGAGAAAAATTTTATCTACCTACTTCATTTCGTTCGAAAGCTAGAGTGATTTCCACAGACGGGCAGCCGGTTAGACGGACTGACATCGCTAAATCAACATAGAATTTTATGCTGATCAAGAATATATATACTTTGTGGGGTCTAAAATGTATATTGCGAGGTGTTACAAACGGAATGACAAACTTAAAACTGGAGGGTATAAAATTTTACGATTGCAAGTCTTTAAATGCTTAAAGAATCTTTAAAACCCCACGATTTTAACACTGTAGCATTTTGAAATTAACGAATTTAACTTTATTGGTCCTTGAAAAACTTTTCTTTAACAAATCCTTTAACAAAAAAAATCCTTAACAAAAAATCTCTGCCCTTCAAAAAATAAATATTGTAAGTTTATAGGTGTGGGAAAATATTTTTTAAACAATTTAGGTTTTAAAAAAACCACAACTATAGCTCTATGTTTTGAAGAATCCCCTATCGAAACTCTGTTGGTCCTTGAAAAAATATTTTCTAGAAATGTAGGTCCTTAAAAAATCCCCACACTAGTAACTGCATTGCAACTGATATAAAAAATCCACGTCTTTCTCAGAAAATATATTTTTAACGAATAATCGCGATTGAAATCTTTGTAGCTGTTAGAAAGTATTGTTTGAAAATATTTTTATAAATCCTTTAAAAAATGGGAACTAAAAAATAAAAATTTTTAAAAAATCTGTGTGTTTGAAAAATACTCTTTAAAAAGTTCTCCCTTGTAACGCTGTGGTCCTTCTTTATAAATCCGCCATTTTAACTCTGTGGGTCTTTGAAACATATTTATTTAAAATCCAAGATTGTTCCACCGATTCTAACACAGTGGATTCGTGAAAAATCACGACTGGTCCTTAATAAATATGCCATGATTGTAATCCTCTTGGTCCTATGGATCTTGAAAAAAATACTTCTTTAAGATTTAGGACTCCAATTCTACTGATTTTTAAAATATTATAATGTGGTGGTTCCTAGTAAATTGTAGACAACTGGGGGTCGTACAATCCTGTATTATATTCACAATTTTAACTTTGAAGAAATGTTAAAAACACAATTGAAACTCTGTAGGTCCTAAGGCTTTTTTTAAATCATCGATTATAACACTGTGGAAACTTGATTTTTTTTTAAATCCACGATAGTTATTCTGCGGGTCTTCGAAAAAAAAAAAAATTCTAAAAAATCCACAGCTCCATAGTAGCTCCGTAAGTCTCTAGATATCTATATATATAAAAATCATTTGTTGTTTGTTGGTAACGGAATCAGTTGAAAACGGCTGGACCGATTTGCATAATTTTTTTGTACGAACCTTCGTCATACCCCGAGTTAGGTTTTTAAAGAAAAAAATATTGACCACGCCTACTTTTACGCCCACTATATTGATTTATCTAAAATCTTTATATTTGCCAGATAATGAAGATATCGGTTTGAAAATTATTACACGAGATACTGTTGAATTTCCCTCCAAACTCAGGAATTTATTTGGGCGCTAGGAAGCTGACCACGCATACTTCTAATCTATATATATAAATGAAAGTTGTGTTAGTTACTACGCTTATAACTTAAGAACCGCTGAACTGATTTTAATGATTCATACAAATTCGGAATTGTCTCCTATCCGAAAAGGATAATATACAAAAAAAATCACGTAAAAATGTGATATATTAACATTTTCATTTTGACTTTTGAAATGTACAATAGTAATGTTTTATTTTGCATGATTTTTTTCCATTTTGACTTACTTTTTTCTAATGTACATTTGTAGTGTTTTTTATATTTTATTTTTGAATTCGAATATTAATATTAATTTATTTAATTGACTTGATTTCTTGGGAACTGAAATTGATGACGGGTTACATGGAAGTATAGTACCGAATTATGTGGTGGCGAAACGGAATAGATGATACCGAAATAATTTAACGCGGTCACACCAAAGTTAAAAGATAATTACTTTTTCAAAATCGCTAGAAAAAATCATGAAAAAGAATTCTCAAAAATTCTCAAGTCGGGAAAAGATCGAAAAAAATTACAATGGAATCGAATTACAAAATAATAGTACATTCTATTGACAAACTTTGTAAGGATCTTTAAAATGAAATAAGTGTTAAATAGGATGTTAACTGACATCTACCCTTCAACTCGAGGGCCTACATCGTGGTTCAGCTGGAAAATGCGCAGACATTTAAACAAACAAAAATGACCGAAAAAGACTAATGGGGCTCATTTCAAAGCATGGACCTTCTTCTTTCATGTGACAATAATCCGTCCAATGAGAGCTCAAAATACAAAATTCTTTGAGAGTACAATCAGTAAAATACCAAATTTAAAGTGTGCAAAATAGTAGAGCGAATGGGACTTTTAGTATGAAAAGGATTTATATCCTTCCAGAAATTCTTTCAAAACATTCAAGATAACTTAAATCGCTTTTGCAGGTCTTGATATCGATCATAACTCACGGATAAGGGTACAACCCGATTTCATATTTATATAACCATCTATGATTTAAGCTATTTTTGGGGTCTTGGCCACTTTTTCATTTTTTTGGCCCTTATTTGAAATTTTCAAAGTTGGTCTTGACCACCTTCATCAATTGATTTGGCTAAAAATTTTATTTATACTACCCTGTGGTAGGTCACCATCATACAGATAATTATCACACAGGAAAGTTTGGAGTATCCCCAAGTCCACTTTCACATCTAATGTGTGGTCAGAAAAGAAAATTTTGTATTCTATTGAATTTTTAACCCCCAAGAGAATATTGGTTGGGTATAACCCTCATATGAATGTATCCCTGATTCCAGTTATGACTGTGGCAACGTTTTTCAACTGATTTGGCTATTATTTGGCATCTTGGCTTTTCTGTTTCGAGGGTCTTGACCACATTTTCCAATCGATTTTGCTGTATTTAGGCTACTTTGTGAGTAGAGAACCATTGTACAGAAAAATGTCAACATACGTAAATATTTTGGTACAGTCCCCAGGGCCGCCGATCTATTGTGATTTTTACCGATTGGCGGACGACAACACGGGAATTGTTTAATCGACATTGAATTTTACTATGAACAAGAACATAGACTTTTTGGGGACGCTAATGCGCAATTTGAGGTGCTATGGTAATGGGTGTAAAAGCGTTATTAACTTTGACTATTCAGAAATTATTTTGCCCTCCTTCCATAGGTATTTATTTCTTTTTAGTCGGATCAATATTTATATTAAAATTTGTTCACCTTTAAAATTTGCATTACAGACTAGAACTTCGGGCCGGCAACGCGGACCGGGCCAGCTAGTATATATATATATATATATATATATATATATATATATATATATATATATATATATATATATATATATATATATATATATATATATATATATATATATATATATATATATATATATATATATATATGTATATATATATATATATATATATATATATATATATATATATATATATATATATATATATATATATATATATATATATATATATATATATATATATATATATATATATATATATATATATATATATATATATATATATATATTTTTTTTTTTTTTTTTTTTTTTTTTCAATAAATGTAAGTCCTAAGTCCTTAAAAGATAATATTTTATCTTTTGAAAATTCTACAATTATTACTCTATGGGTCCTTGAAAAAATATCGTTTAAAACTCCTGTAGGAGTCCTAGATAATTATTGTTTTAAAATTCACAATTGTTACTCTGCGGGTCCTTGAAAAAACATTTTTTTCCACAATCGTAACTCTATGATTCCACAAAAATATATGAAAGCCACGATTGTAACTATGCGGGTCCTTGAAAAATATTCTCTAAAAATCCACGATTGCAAATTTATAATCTAAAAATCTGCAGATTTTTTACTTACTATATTAAATTATGGAGCATAGCCTGGTGGGAACACATCACTCCCTTTGGTGTACCCGTTGTACCGGATGAACTAAGTATAGCTGCCGTATCGGCACTTGTCAATTTCGAGCATGGAAATATTAAAATATCTCCGACATCGTTGCGCTTCTCTACCAAATCTTTAATGTTTAACACTCCCGGCAAGTTACCGGTCATCAAAACAATT
This sequence comes from Musca domestica, assembly GCF_030504385.1. Classification (NCBI taxonomy): domain Eukaryota; kingdom Metazoa; phylum Arthropoda; class Insecta; order Diptera; family Muscidae; genus Musca; species Musca domestica. Next base: position 9,920,715 of record NW_026712230.1, on the reverse strand, counting down.
TTGGCATCCAATTGCAACTGTTCCAAGGCAAAAAGAACATTTTTGTAATTTTCCTCATCGCAGTAGATCACACGCGGTCTTGTAGTTTCATAGAGCTTTGTTATGGTATCTAAAAAGGTAGAACCCTCGTATTAGAATTCAATTTTTCTTCGATTTTTTTTTTTTGTTTGCATTCTCATTACCCTTTTCAAATTTATCATAGACTCCATGGATGGGAGTTCCACACAGAAATGAAGCCAAAATCACTGTGGCAAGATGAAGTGAATGTTTGACATAAATACCCACAATATCACCGGACTGTACACCCATATCAAGAATATTTCGCGCCAGTGACATACTGTGATCTAGGTAGTCCTGGGCCGTTAGAGATTCTCCCGTTGATTCCAAAATTTGTATTATTTTCTGTGGAGTTTTACGCAGTTGTAATACTATGGCCTCGCCCACCGTCATTTCTCGGCTATAGGTTTCTTTGCATCGAGGTCCAGACCATATTTTCTCTTCTTCATTGTATGCCGTTCCTGAGAGGTAAGCCATTTCGTAATATGTTTTTTCTTTTTTTTTTTTTAGATTTGAATTTTGTCTTTACAGTCCAAGCAACTTCGGAATACTGATGGAATTCTAACATCGCTGGGTATGATTGAGAATCACATTTGAAAACATTTACCTTATCACCCCGTTAGCCCTTATATCATATAATGTAACGAAGGGAACTGCGTTTTGAAATTTACGATGTAATCTAACAAGTTGCTAAATTCTGATGGCATTTTTATTATCGAATCTCCGCTTTCATTGTTGATTGAACTGATGTAAAACCGGTTTTTATATGCAGTGATTAAATTATAAGTGTAAATATTGTCCAGTCATCATATGTTGAGCTCTCAGATAAGGTAAATTAATTGAATTATTAATTTTTAAATCGGTCGATATCACGCATTATGTCAATGGTCGATATGGTGATTTAATTTGATAAGCTAACACGTCTGGCGGTAAATGTCCGTAAACGTATTATGACAGACAGATCTTGATAAAATCAACTGAGACTGCATCAGATACAACACTTTAGAACTTTTTTTGGGTCATTTTTGGCGAGGAAATTTCAAGTGTGTCTGCGGAATGATAATCAATTAGCTTTTTTGATGGAAAGATTGTAAACGTTTTATTTAACGAAAAATGTATTGGATCGGTAAAACTTGTCACCACTTAGTAAGGAATCTTCACATACAGGGCGAGATTAAAAAACTGCAACCAACTTCAGACTGCTGTCGTTTCTAAGCCACTTGTCCGACAGCTGTTAAAATTATTCCAGTGACACCACATTATATTGTTTACAAGCGTACAAAAGCATTTTGGTGAGAATTTTCCAGAAACAAAGTTATTCGTGATGGAATTCATGCGTGATAGTGTGAATCCTTTATATTTGGCTGGAAAACCTCAAGTGGCTATAGTTAGAGGACTTCAGCATTTAAATGTAAATAAATCTTTTGTGTCTTGTACCATCGCTCATTACCGTGATACTGGTAGCGTAGTCCGACGTTAAGGAAGTGGACGGAAGAAAACAGCAACATTAACAGAAATGGTTCGAAAAGAAAAGAAGGGATTTGATCGAAACCAACGTCGCAGTGGCCTAAAAATGGCTCGTGAGCTGGACATATCGCAATATTCCATTCGGCATATACTGATGAGAAAACATTCGTTGTCCAGCAGTTTGTAAACGAACAAAATGATCCCAAAGCTGTCAGCTGAAAATGTGCACCTTCGGTTGGCCACCAGTACTCAAGCGCCGGTTTGGGCCGCTATAACAGCCGGTGGTCGCTCTTCGCAGTCGTATTAATCGACTGTGGCATCAGAATAAATGCCGAATATTATCGCGAAAATATTCTGGAGGGTGCATTAAAACCATGGGCACGCAAATATTTTGGCCGCAGACCTTGGACATTCCAGCAGGACTCAGCACTAGCGCACAATGTCCACCAAAATCTCTGGATACAAATCCGTTGGTGTCTGGAATATTTTGAAAAGCAAATTTGACACTAAAAAAAACAAGGTGTCGATCACCTCAAGACGGGAATGGTTTCATTGGCCGTTTGAAGGCCGTACTTCGTGCCAAAGATAACCATTTCGAACAAATCCTAAATTATTCCAAAATTTGATGCTATTTCCGACATTTTTTGCTTCCATTCATTAAAACTTAAAAAAAAGTAAAAATTATGGCGTTTGACATTGTAGCAGTTTTTTATCTCACCCTGTATAGGTACCTGATTATGTATAGCCCCCAATATTCGATATTTTGAGGATTTACACCACATTTTTCCACGGATTTGTCTAAAAATTGGTATTTGTAGGTTATAATGGGTTCTAGATCCGGTGGATATTCGGTCACTTGGGTAAAAAAATGTTTTTATACCCTCCACCATACTATGGAGGGTATATTAATTTTGTCATTCCGTTTGTAACTCCTTGAAAAACTCATGTCATACCCAACAAAGTATATATATTCTTGATCAGCGTAAAATTCTTGGACGATTTAGCCATGTCCGTCTGTCTGTATGTGTGTCTGTCTGTCTGTCTGTGCGTCTATCTGTTGTAATCACGCTATCTTTCGAACAAATGAAGATAGACATTTTTGCAAATATGTATATTTTGCCAGTAGTAGGTTAAGTTCGTAAATGGGCCATGTAGGTACAAGTTATCATATAGCCCTCATATAACGGTACCTCCCGATATTCGGTATTTTGATGATTTTAACGAAATTATTCACCGGAATTGTTTCAAATTTGGCATTTGGAGTTCGTAGTAGATACTGCAGCATAAAACAGAAGGTTCACGTCTTCGTATAGCCCCCATATACCGTACCCCCGATATTCGGTATTTTGATGATTTTAGCGACATTATTTAACGGAATCGTTCCAAATTTGGTATTTGAAGTTCGTAATAGATACTTCTGCCCATGCCAGAAAATTGTCTGTGCAGGTCCAGGTCTTCATACAGCCCCCATATAACGGTACCCCTTGATATTCGGTATTTTGATGATTTTAGCGGCATTATTTAACGGAATCGTTCCAAATTCGGTATTTGAAGTTCGTAATAGATACTGCAGCATAAAACAGAAAATATGCCATGTAGGTCCACGTCTTCGTATAGCCCCCATATACCGTACCCCGACATTATTTAACGGAATCGTTCAAAATTTGGTATTTGAAGTTCGTAATAGATACTTCAGCCCATGCCAGAAATTGTCTGTGCAGGTCCAGGTCTTCATACAGCCCCTATATGACGGTACCCCCCAAATTTATTGCCAAATTTATACCAAATGGTGGAGGGTATTAAAAAAATATCCCAGACTCTCTTTCCGAAACCTAGGTATTCCCTGTCTTACCCCCTGGTAAACATCTCCATCGTTCTCCACTAATAAACAAACGTTGTTTAAAAACAACAATAAAGAGATGAAGCCTGACTATTTTGCAACAACAAAATACTATGGTATCCCGAAAGGTATCTTGAACCAAAAAAAAAAAAACAGTTTTCAATACAGTATAAACATCATTCATTTATTCCAACGCCTCTAATGCTGTATCTTTCATCGACATTACCAATTCCAAAACTTTGCTTCTTCTTACCTTACCCGATCCAGTTTTTGGTAAGCTATCGACAAAATAAACCCCGTCGCTAATATGATATATACTACCCATATTGGCTGCCACATGCTTCTCAACATCCTTGGCCGTGAGACGTATGCCCTCCACAGTCTTATTGCGCACCACGACACATGCAATTAAATTCGCTGCCACCATATCGGGAACTCCAACAATACACGTCTCAGCGATGCCGCGTAAACGATAAAGAACATCTTCTATCAGGGGTGGATAAATTTGGAAATTTTTCGATTTAAAGACATCATTATCACGGGAGCAAACGTGAAGAAATCCCTTATCGTCAAAGAACCCAATATCACCTGTGTGCAGCCAACCATTTTTAAGAGCTTTCCCTGTGGCCTCGGAGTTTTTGAAGTAACCCTTCCAGGTGTATGGTGTCCATATGCATATTTCGCCATGTTCGGTTGGTCCCAAACGCTGGCCTTGTTTGTTAATAATTTTTACCTTATTATTGGGCAGCAGCTTGCCCTCAGTTCCCTCCAAACTATCGGCCACATAATGTAAATTACTGCTCAAAATACCCGATAATTCAGTCATGCCATAGACCACGTTGAAACCAGGTCTTCGTTTGTTGCACGCCAAGATGCCGTTCATCTTTTCCTGTACGGCCAAAGGTATCTTTGAACCGGCCACCAGGAGAGTATCAATCGACCTTAAGGAGCTCTGAATTCGCTTGGTATCTGCATACATGCACAATTCCGCCATATAACTACCACTTGCAAAGAAATGTGTTATTTGGTGACTTTCAATCAATTTTAAAAAGTAGTCGGTTGTAAAGGGTCGCGTGGTTAAAATACGCAGACAACCGCTGGTCAGAGAGGAGAGCATCATTAAAACACCCGATATCCAATACATGGTACTGAAGGTGGATATCACCGAATCTCTTTTGATGGTCAAACTAAAATTGAAATATTAATGGGAGGCATTTGAATTTCGTGATCGCCGTCAAGGGTCCCGCAAACTCGGGTTTAATTTTTAAGGCAAGTAAAAGATACATACCATACTTTTTGATTCAGCAAAGCTCTGTGGGAGCACATAACACCCTTGGGCGTTCCTGTAGTACCGGAGGAACACATAATCAAAGCCGTGTCGTTTCCATTAAGATCGTGGCAGCCATATCTGACAATAAACAAGATAGAGAGTATCAGTCGATTTGGCCACAGATATATAACTCGGAGAGGTCATTTTCCACAGAAGACCAAGACTTCAAAACGGCCATATCTCTATAGTAGTCTTATAGCAGACTTCAAAAGTTTTATTTTTTGCGACAAATTCTGTTTGTGGAAGAGTATGAAAAATATGATATCTACGGAAAACCTCAATTCATCGCCTAGAAAATCTCAAATCCTTTGGGAAGGCTTTAGAGTTAAAAACCTGAAATTTGCTATAAGAATCAAGGTTGAAAATTGGGTTAAAGGTGCTTTCGGAAATATGTACTAAGTATGCGAACCGTACTAAATCGTACTAAAATTGGTACCGTTTGTTTTAGAGAGAACGGATGAAGCTGAAATTTTTAAATTTTTTATGTTGGGGACCCTTTTGACGGTAGGTTTTTGATTAAGAGGTGATTTTGGAAACGTGTACTATAAGTGCACGAAAAGTATTGAAGAGTACTATATTTAGTACAATTAGGGTGAATTTATAGGACTGGAATCCTTAAAATGGATATTTGAAGTGTTGCATCCGAGATTGAGATATCGAGGTGGTTTAGGAAATGGGTACTAAAATTAATAATATTTTTTTCGAAAAGTACTAAATTTGGTATTGAGTGAAGAAATAGAGCTGAAATCCCAAAATTTGATATAGATGTGACGGTTGGTGTCTGTTTGTTCAAAAAGTACTAATAGGTACCGAATTGGGCATTCGATAAATGTATAGAACTGGAATCCCGAAATTTGAGATTGTCGTCTTTGCTGATATATGGAGATGGTTTTGGAAATGTGTACTATAATTGTAGGAAAAGTTCTAAATAGTATTAAATCTGGTATTGGGCGAAGGAAACATCCTTGCAGAGAACTGCTCATATACATCCAAATTTAGGTAAAAATTTAAAAGCATTTTTGAAAGCAATTTTTTAACATTTCTTCCAAATGGTTAAGGGTATTAAAGGTTCGGCTCGGTATATAAGAAATTTTTATATTGGAAATTTTTTATACCCTCCACCATAGTATGGAGGTTATATTAAGTTTGTCATTCCGTTAGTAACACCTCGAAATATACATTTTAGACCCTACAAAGTATATACATTCTTAATCAGCATAAAATTCTATGTCGATTCAGCGTCCGTCTGTGGAAATCGCTCTTCGAACGAAATGAAGTAGATTGATAAAATTTTACTTAAATGTATATTATGTCTGCAGGACTTTTGGTATTGAAAATGGGCCATGTAGATCCACGTTTTGGTATAGCCCCCATATAACTTTACCACCCGATATTCGGTATTACTCACCGAAATTGTTTCACATTTGGTATTTGAAGTGCGCAATGAATACCACAGTTTTAGACAAAAAATTGTCTGTGCAGTTCCACATCTTCATATAGCCTCCCCAAAACGGTACCTCAAAATATTAGGTATTTTCATGATTTTAGCGACATTATTCACCGGAATTGTTTGACATTTGGTATATAAAGTTTGTAATGGATACTACAGGATATGGCAGGAGATTATCTGTGCAGGTCTACGTCTTCGTACAGCCCCCATATAACGGTACCTCCCAATATTCGGTGTTTTGATGATTTTAGCGACATTATTCACCGGAATTGTTTCAAATTTGGCATTTGAAGTTCGTAATGAATATTAGAGCCTATGACAGAAAATCGTCTGCGTAGGTCCACGTCTTCTTACAGCCCCCATATAATGGTATTTTTGATAATTTTAGCGACTTTATTAATCGTAACTTTTTTCAAATTTGTATTTGAAGTTCGTAATAGATACTGCAGCCTTAGGCAGAAAATTGTCTGTGCAGTTCCACATTTTGGCCCCCATATAATGGTACCTCCCGATATTCGGTATTTTGATGATTTTAGCTACAATCTTCACCGATTTTTTTTTCAAGTTTCGATTTAGAATATTGTAATGGCATATGACAAAAGTTGCCTATGCCGGTCCACGTCTTTAGACCCTAATATGACGGCTACATTTGGTATTTTTAAGATTTTAACAGAATTTTTAACGGATTTTATTTTTTTTTTTTAATTGCCAAATTTGTTCCAAATGATGGAAGGTATTCAAAGTTCGGCCCGGCGGAACTAACAGCCTTTTTTCTTATTTGTATCAAACTTGCGCGAAATTAAATGGAAAATATGACTAAAATGCCACAAATATTTGAAATCGTGGTTTACCTCTTTTTCCCATAATGCAAGAGCTTGCCTTGCGCGACAAGATTGACGCATTGACATTGAGACCCAATTTCGGTGAAAATTTTTTTCACGCACGTGAGTGATCTATTGTGGTGCTATATTAAAACTAATGGCTGTACAAACACCCCCGCTTCAAGTCAACATTAATTTGTGAGATACCACCGAAAAGTTAGAAAGATAATGCCCACATTGGACTATGCGGAAGGGCCATTTGAATCGCAGTCGCGATCGACATTGGCATGAAATAATCTTCAAACATTAAATTATATGAACCATACTATCAATTAAAAAACACATTTCATGAATTTTTTTGAATCCTATAGCTTAAAAAAATCACCCTTTATAACAACAGTAGCCGATATTCGGTATTTTGATAACTTTAAACGCATTTTCAATGGACTTTTTTAACTCGATCTCAGCACTTATTTTCAACAATATTATTTTACAAATGAAGGAGGGTATTAAAATTCGGTCCGGCTTAGCTGATTTTTTACTTGTTTCATATAGTAGTTTTCTTTTTTATATTTTTTCATAATATACTCACCTGAAATCTTTCCGAATTTCACATTCCTTAATTTTTAGCAAATCCTTTATGTGACCCACCCCAGGAACACCATCACTATCATTCATAATAAAAATCTTTGCCTCCAATTGCAATTCGCGAATAATATCTTTGGCTATCTGGTAATTTTCCACTTCACAAAAAAGAATTTTGGGACGGGTTACCTTATAGATAAGGGAAACACTATCTAAGGGAAATGGGCGATAGAGAAGAAATAATATCAAGAAAATAAAAATCCCAACAAATTTCTAACAACTCACCTTTATCGAATCCTGGATACAAGGCATTGACGGGTGTGCCAGCCAAAAATGAAGACACCATCAATGTTGTTACTTGCGTCCAATTGTTGGCAAACAAGCCAATTATATCACCCGGACGTAATCCGAAATTCCAAAGGTGTTTTGTGAGGGCCTCAGCACATTTCAGCAATTCTCCAGCTTTTAGCTTTTCTCCGCTTATATCATGGATTTGTATGACCTTTTGAGGTTGCTTAGAGAGCACATCATAGATAACTTCACCCAGTGTTATATTCTCATTGTAGATTTCCTTGCAGTTGGGTCCAGACCAGAGTTTTTCTTTGGCATCGTAGTGGGTGCCTGTTAGAGGGTGCATTGTACCCTAGGAGTCTTTGCAAATAACTGACTTGCAATGGGGTTTCATCACCTGCTGATGGTTGCTTTTATAAAACCTGGGGAAAAATTGTTGCATGCCACATTCGATTGTTGAACAATGACATTTAATCGAAACAATTAACTGACAATTTGAATTTAAATTGCTGTTACTATTCTCAAATATTAAACTGTACAGTAACCGTATTTTCCTAACAATGTTTGAACTTATTAACTTTGAATTTACAATTTAATATAGCTTCGACTTAATAATGATGGGTTGTCTAACAAATTCACAATTTGTCAAAAATAAATCGCCGACATGGTCATGCAATGTTTTTTATTGGATATTTGATACCTTAACTCGGGTGGAAATTTAGTTATAAGGGAGGAAAAACAATCGAACACACTGCACTTATAAGAATGATCGAAATAAAAGAATAAAGCAACAATTCCTGTGAATATTATACCTAAAATCGTGAATATACCGAATATATGGTGGACCTATATAGGCAATACTCTTCCAGGGGATTAAATAATCAAAAGGAACTCCTTGTATAGATTTTCAGACAATTTCATTGAAAAATTTGGCTCTAACCATTAAAATATCGAATATCGGGGGTACCGTTATATGGGAGCTATTTGATATCGTGGACCGATACAGAGCATCTTCGAACTTGACTTGCCTGCAGACAAAAGACTGATCTTGGCAAAAACGTTACTTCCTATTTGTATTCGTTTTGACTTTAGTGTAATAACAACAGAAGGGCGGACGGACAGGGCTAAATCGTGTTAGAATTTTACGCTAACCAAAAATAGGTATACTTTGTTATGTATAATATTATTATTTCGATGAGTTACAAACGGAATGACGAACTCAATATACCCTCTATAGTATAAATAGTGAAGGGTACAAAATTTTTGAGATAAATCAATCAGGTTTGCTTTACCGTTAACTAAAAAAAATTCCCATTAAAACACACATACAGGCATACATCTCAAAGTGGCTGGCCTTTGCAACGAATTCCATCTTCAAGGTTTTGACCCGACTTTGGGCTGTTGGCGTATACCTGAGTTTGATTTCCTCGATTTTACTAGTGAGTGAAAAATGCTCGCGAGGGTAGAGTACTCAAAGAGTATGAGTTTTACAAAGAGGTTTATTTTCCATTTTTTTGTTTTAAGCGATAATGCTCGCGATAACTTCCGTTAAAAAAAATGGGAGCAATTATTTCCAAACTAGAACAAGGGTTTACTCTAAGAGTGTCATGAAGAGAATAAATTGTTATATGGTTTGTTAGTGTTAGTATGGGAGGGGGGCTTCGGGGACTTCAATTCTATTACAAATGAATTCGGTGAAATTTTGTGAGAGTTGAAAAAATGCACACACATACAAATAAAACCAGTAAAGAAATGTCAAATATATGGACGAACCGACCTTATGATATTATACACCACAGTGCTTATTTAGTAGAGCTACCGTTAACAAATATACGTTGATGTTGGGAATTCTTGTAAAGCAGGAGCTATAGCTATATCTGACTTGATTTTTGCTATAATATATTCTATTTTAGCTGATATTAGATATCAAATCTGATTAAACATATATATGGGACCTATACCTATTTCTAAACCGATTTTTTACCAACTTTTGCACACCGTTTTCCAGTCTGAATTCATGCATAAAGGTATGAAATAATAAATCTGATAAAATTTAGCAAAGCTATTTCTGAGTTATATTTGATAACTTTTTCCGAATATCTTTTTTAGGGCTGTAGGAACAAAAATAATAATCGGATGAAAAAAAGGAAAAAAAGTGGCTATCATTAGAGCACTCCAGCATTTGAATGTAAATAAATCTTTTGTGTCTCGTGGACGGAAGAAAACAGCAACATCAGCAGAAATGGTTGGAAAAATAAAGAAGCGACTTGGTCGAAACCCGCGTCGCAGTGGCAGAAAAATGACTCGTGAGCTGAACATATCACAATATTCCATTCGGCAAATATTGAAAAATGAGCTCGCGGTAAAGCCATTGTAATTCAAAAAGTGCAAGAACTTACACCGCAACAGAAAGAAAATAAACTCAAAAGACCTAAAGAGTTGCTTCGCTTGGCTGAAAGTTGTGAACTGCCGAATTTGGGTTTCCCCGATGAGAAAACATTCGTTGTCCAGCAAACAAAATTATTGTGTTTACTTGTAAAAGAGGTCAGCTGAAAATGTGCACCTTCGAAGGGTGTATTAAGGCTTTGGACATGCAAACATTTTGTCCGCAGACCTTGGATATTCCAACAGGACTCAGCAACATCGCACTCAGCACGCGCCATCCAAGAATGGTTACAAAATGAGATTCCTCGCTTTATTTCCAGCGCATTATGGTCACCAAAATCTCCGGATACCAATGCGTTGGACTATTGAGTCTGGAGTATTTTGGAAAACAAGGTTGGCACTCAAAAATACCAAACTGTCGATCACCACGCAAGCAAGCGCTTCGCCGGGAATAGGCCAAAATACCGCAGAGCAACATTCAGGCAGCATGTGACGGTTTCATTGGCCGTTTGAAGGCCATAATTCGTGCCAAAGGTGACCAATTCCAACAAATCTAAACTTCAATTCAATTCAATAAAATTAAAAAAAAAAAAAGAAATTTTGGCATTTGATTTTGTTGCGGTTTTTCTATCTTACTATGTATATGGGAGCTATATCAAAATTTTTATCGATTATCTCCAATTTCAATAGGGTTCATCTTTGGGCCAAGCTAATTATTTGTGCAAAATTTCATTTCGATCGGGCAATAAATGCAACCTGTCATGCATAAATGTGATTATGGTGATCATCAAAAGGAGCTATGAGTCTATTTCGGGGTGTCGGGTATAACTGCCCTAAAACAGTACTTGTCAAGAGTAAAATCTGCTCGATTATCAACGAATTTTACTTCCACTCGAAAACGAGCAAAGCCTACTCATTTCAACAGAGGGACAAGATAATTTAGAGAATTTTAAGGTAACTTAAATGTGATTTTTTATTGATTACAATTATTTCTGAAATCGGTTAACAAAAAGCAAAGTTACAGTGGTATAAGTTTGAAAAAATGCATCAAAAAGCAGCAAACATATATACCAAATCCATACATCTGGTTCCAAGACTTTTTTTACTTTTGGGGGGAGTTTTTATAAAATCCGCGTCCAAAAAATCAATATATAAATTATATTGTTTAAACTGTTTTCAAATGATACCTACATTGTCCATATCTGTTGAGTAGGTAGGTCTATCCCGGGTCTTGCACACGTACTTTTGGGTCAAATATAGGTATCCGTCCACAAAGAAATACTTTCCAGGAATCAGGGTGCAAATACCTACCTCTTTCAAAAAAATCCGAGTTTTTACCGAGTTGTTGTTGTTAATTTTTATAAAAAGAACAAAAAGCTAAAACACAAAAATATATAATTCGTCAATTTCTCTACCGATTTTAATGACTTTTCCTGTTTTTGAAAGCTTATAAAATTGAATTTTTAGCAAAAATATACAATACTACTGTTATCAGCTTTGTAGTGTACAACACGAAGAAAATCGTTTTCCCGTTTTTGATGCATTTTTTCACACTTAAACCACTCCGGACAAAAGGATATTTCCTCGATAATATTCGGCATTTATTCTGAGCCACGCTTGATTAATACGAGCGAAGATCGAACATCGGCTGTTATGGCGACCCACACCATCACCATGGCCGGCGCTTGAGTTCTGGTGGTGCTGAAGTTGCTGACATCTTTAGCAAGTAATGTTTTCTCATCGGAGAAAACCAAATTCGGCAGTTCACCACTTTCGGCCAAGCGAAACAACTCTTTAGCTCTTTTGAGTCCTTTTTACTCTGTCGCGGAGTAAGTTCTTGCACTTTTTGGAATTTTAATGGCTTGACCTCGAGCTCATTTTTCAATATTTGCCGAATGGAATATGGTTCCGATCAAGTCGCTTTTTTACTTTATGAACCATTTCTTCTGATGTTGCTCTTTTCTTCCGCCCACTTCGTTGACGTCGGGCTATGCTACCAGTATCATGGTAACGAGCAATGGCACGGAGTGCATGGCATGCTCTCCATAGCCACTTGAGTTCCATCACGAATAACTTTTTTTCTGAAAAATTCTCACCAAAATGCTTTTGCGCGGTTGCAAACAATATAATGATCTGTCACTGGAATAATTTTGACAGTTGTCGGACGAGTGGTTTAGAAACGACAGCAGTCTGAAGTTAGTTGCAGTTTTTTTCATCTCACCCTGTATATTGAAATATAAAAATATTTTTGAAAAACTAACAATTCTCTTTCATTTATAAGCTAAGAATTTTGCGGACGGCCCTCGTATGTATCTAAATTACATGAATTGCAAGTAATCTTAATCCGAAAATTTCAAAAAATCTATAGAGGTGCAAGGTTTTCCTCTTACAGATTAGATTACTTTGCCATGAAAACTTTCAAAACGCCAATATACGTGTATTTTATTTTCAGCAAATTTTCATTATTATTTTTCCTGCTGGACAGTGTAATTTGACAGGTCTTAAATTTCATAACATGTGAAATTTACCTCTCCCTTTTCCTTTATGATGATGTTTGACTATGTATTATATTGGTTAACAACTTATGGTGCCTTTCTTTGAATCCTACATTAGGTGAAGGATTCATCTGTGTTTATACAAGAGGACGTCAAAATAAAATTTGAAGGCCCATTGCTTCATTCAACTATAAAAAATCATAGGATTCGTACAATTTGGTCAGAACCTCCAATTTGGTCCAATTTTAGTGGGATCTTTGTTAATGAATGGTAAAATAAAAGGGTTTTTGTAGAAGGCAGAACTTCAAATATAATAGCTAGACTAAATGGTAACAAGATCCCAACCCTCTTCTCAAACTAAGTGACATGAATCATGAGCACAAGCTCCTACAATAAAGAGAAACAACAAAAAATACAAACTTTCTGTTTTCATCTGCTTAATTATTTATTTATCTAAACACAATGTTCACACAAAACCATACACGTATATCATACACTTTTATATAATACGTATATTATGGTTTTTCTTCACCTCCCTCCTTTTTTATTTTCATCACAAGATCCAAAACTTTACGCCGTTGCGCTTTGCCCGACCCGGTCTTGGGTATAGCTTCCACAAAATAAACACCACCACTCAAATGATACATGCTACCCATATTGGCCTTAACATGCTGATCAATCTCCTTGGTGGTCAACTTTAGGCCATCGGCATTTTGCGTTCGCACCACAGCACAAGCCGTCAAATGGGAGGCCACAAAATCAGGAATACCGAATACACAACATTCTGCTACTCCGGGGATGCGACAGATCACCTCTTCTATAAGCTGTGGGTAGATTTGGAAATTTCTCGATTTGAAGACATCATTGTCCCTAGCGCAGACATGCAAAAATCCTTCGTCATTGAAATAGCCGATATCACCGGTATGTAACCAATTGCTGCGCAAAGCCTTACTTGTGGCCTCGGGGTTTTGGTAATATCCCGACCAAGTGTACGGTGTGAGAATACAAATTTCACCATGTTCATTGGGTCCCAAATTCCGACCTAATTTATCGATAATTCGAACCTGTTTATTGGCCACCAGTTTGCCTTCGGAACCCTCCAGCCGTTCCATGACATGACCACCGCTAATGCTCAGCATTCCCGACAATTCCGACATGCCATAGGCAACACAAAATCCAGGTCTCTGACTATTGCATGCCAAAATACTGTTCATTTTCTCTTGGACAGCCTGTAGGACTTTGGAGCCACCAATCAACATCGTATCGATGGATTCCAAACTCTTTTGAATAACCTCCTCCTCGGCATACATAATTAATTCGGCCATGAAATTTCCTCCGCCCAGAAAATGGGTAATCTTGTAGCGGCGAACCAAATCGAGAAAATATTCAGGGGAATAGGCTTGGGAGGTCACCACACGTAAGCAGGCAGTTGTCAGCGAGGAAATAAGGGCTAATGCTCCAGATATCCAATACAGAGTGCTGAAGCTGCATGTTACCGAATCGGTTTTCAGGGTTAGACTGTTGGGAATCGACATTACATTAGTAGTTTAGGCGTATGGAGAGAAAGAGAGAGAGAGAGAGAGAGCGAGAGATAGAGATAGAGTATACTTACAAAACATTCTGATTGAGAAAAGCACGATGAGAGCAACGAACTCCCTTTGGAGTGCCTGTCGTGCCCGATGAACATATGATTATGGCCGTGTCATCGCCCTTGAGATCGTAGCAGGGATATCTGTAAATAATGACAAAATATGCGAATAAAAATTACAGGAAAAGTCCCCTAGATTATAAAAGTAGAGCTAAAATAAAAGACACGTGTATCGCCGTTTTGAAAATTTACATCGAAAAGTAACCCTAATGAGAGGGTAAATTCTAATCTCTTTAATATGTATTTTCGGATTAAGATTCCTAGAAATTCCTGCATTTTAGGTATATAGTGCCTTCGGCCATATAACTGATAACAATGCAAGGATTATTTTGGTCGGAAATATTAAAAATTTAACCGAGCCACGAAAGGGCATTTTGGTCCTTTTTTTAAAATATGATACAAAATCTCCTTTAAAAGGGGTCTGAGCAAATCAAAATATTGTAGCAAAGGGTATTTGTCGGTATTTTTATACTCCCACCAAAGTATGGAGGGTATATTAAGTTCGTCATTCCGTTTGTAACACCTCGAAATATACATTTTAGACCCCACAAAGTATATATATTCTTGATCAGCATAACATTCTATATCGATTTAGCCGTTCGTATATCCGTATATGGAAATCAATCTAGCTTCCGAACGAAATGGAATGGTTAATTAAATTTTACTCATATGTTTATAATGTCTGCAGGACATTTAGAATAGAAAATGAATCAGGTAGGTCCACGTTTTGGTATAGCACCCATATAATGGTACCTTCCCTTTTCGGTATTTTGGTGATTTCAGCGACATTATTCACCGGAAATGTTTCAAATGTGGTATTTGAAGTTCGTAATGGATACTACAGCCTAAGATAGAAAATTGTCCACGTCTTCGTACAGCCCCCATATAACGGTACCTTCCGATATTCGGTACTTTGATGATTTTAGCGACATTATTCACCGTTTCAAATTTGGTAGTTGAAATTCATGGTGGATACTACAGACTATGACAGAGAGATTTCTATGCAGGTCCACGTCTTCGTATAGCCCCCATATAACGGTATCTCCATATATTCGTTATTTTGATGAGTTGAATTGGATCAATTTTGCCAAAACAAACTCGAAAATATTTTTTTAATTTTTTGTATTATTTTTTCTCGTTTTTTTTTTTCGATTTGATGCGTGAAAGTGGAAAAAAACGAAATATTCTACAGAAACTATAAATCACGGAATATATCATATAATTTTATTCGAAATTAAAATTTTAAAAATAAAAATCTTGAGATTAAGCTTTTTGCTGGTGGTTTATCAAGCTTCGATTCTGGGTCAAAATCTTCCCTAATACTTCGTTTTCTACGTTTCCGTATTTGCCGGAAATTTTCTTATAATTTTACTGTCCAATAGCAAGTGTGGATTATGGAAAATTCCAAGTGGATTTGATAGTACCCTGTGTGTCGAATTTCCGGCACTTACCCCAAAAAGATTACAATATTTTGAGATATATTTCCCAAAATTAAATATAGAGTTTTAAAGCGCAGTATACCTTTAGCCATATGGCTATAGAGGCCGTGTCATTTGATACGACCAAAACGTGCATAGTCTTTTGGACCAAGCCCGTTTCAGGACATTTGGATTCGATCTAGGGGCGTCCGTCCGTCTGTCTGGCTGGCTGGTGTGCACAATAACTCTTGAAGGTAGTATACGATTTGACTTGGTACATCTTAATATTATTGTCAAACTTAGATCGAGTTCGAATATGGGCAAATCGGTCCACTTCATCATGTACATCCCCCACAAATGGTCAAAAATTTCGAAGATAATATTATAGTTCATAGAAAAAGAGGGGATCATCCCATTTTGTGCAAATCTTGCAAATCCCAATATTTTTTCCAGTGCTATGTTAGGTGCAAAAATGGACAATATCGGCCCACTACAGGTACTGGGGGAAGGGTCAAAATTTGGAACAATGATAACTCTTATAAAATGGGAAATTATTGTGCGATTGTCTTCAAATTTCAGACATTCCCATAATTTTATTAACATATGATCTAGTGTGAAGATGGGATATATCGGTCAACTTCTTCTGGTACCTCTCCCACAACGAGTCAAAATTTT
This sequence comes from Musca domestica, assembly GCF_030504385.1. Lineage (NCBI taxonomy): Eukaryota > Metazoa > Arthropoda > Insecta > Diptera > Muscidae > Musca > Musca domestica. Next base: position 9,904,253 of record NW_026712230.1, on the reverse strand, counting down.
GAATTCCAATGAAGCTCTTGAAAGACGGAATAAACATCCAATTCCTGCCAAACCCGACACACCTCAATATATATATCCAGACAAAAGAAGATTGAATATGCCGTACCACTCTATTTGGTACGTACACCACAGCGGGTCAATTTTTTTTTTTTAAATTTTACCTCTCATAAAATGCAAAATGATTTTTCAGCTCATTCCTTCTGATACCTCCCCTACAAAAGGTTAAAATAATGATTAACAATTATTCCCAAAAAAATTGGTTATAGATATCTGATTTTCTTCAAAATTCCCACATCCAAATATTTGTATCAGTATTCAATGCAGTGGAGTGCTTTGGTCCAAAATATCTAGAGCCTTATGCATATTTCAACATTTTCCAAAAATTATCACATATTTCATATAAAGTGAAGGGAGTGGTCGATCCAAATCGGACACGTTGTTATTTTAATATCAGAGTTAGTTCAGATGAGAAGTGAATAATATTGGTCCACTCCTTCGGCATCTCCTACATTAAGGGTCAACTTTTTGAATAATCATAATGTAAGTCAAAATGAATTTAGATAGACTGACATAGGTTCGGTGCATACATATGTCGGCAAAACTGACTGATACTTTTTAACTGTTTTTTTTTTTTTTTTTTACTCAATGGGAACATAAATGAAAAAAATTGCCGATTTAAGAGTGAAGATCAGCCAGAAGCATTGCTAAAGCTACCCATGGATCCTGAAAAAGGCACAGTTTGGGGCAGTTCATGGGCTGCTGGCATCATTGGACCGTACTTCTCCAAAGATGCTGCAAATCGTAAAGTAACTGTGAGTGGTGAGGGCTACCATCAGATGATATCAATTTTTTTCCTCCGAAATAAAAGAGCTTGACTTGCATGTCATGCGGTTTCAGCAACACGATGCAATGTGCTTATTGAGAGGCGAGTTCGATGAACATTTTATTTCATATTTGGGGCCGGTCAATTGACGGCCTTTGGACTATTCGTTTGTGGTGCTATATTAAAACTCATGTCTATACATACGAGTTCGCTTCAAATGACAACATTGATGCATTCATTCATGAGATACCGGCTGAAATTTTGAAAACAGTATAGCAAAATTGGACTAAGCTGATAGATCATTGGCGGCGCAGTCGCTGTCAACATTTGATTAAAAATTGTCCAAACATTTAATTAAATGGAATTTTCCTGTCCTTTTTTATACCCTCCACCATAGTATGGAGGGTATATTAAGTTTGTCATTCCGTTTGTAACACCTCGAAATATACATTTTATACCCCACAAAGTATATATATTCTTGATCAGCATAAAATTCTATGTCGATTTATCAATGTCCGTCCGTCTGTCCGTCTATCCGTCTGTGGAAATCACTCTGGCTTCCGAAGGAAATGAAGTAGGTTGATAAAATTTTACTCTAACGTGTACTATGTCTGCAGGACTTTTGGTATTGAAAATGGGCCATGTAGGTCCACGTCTTCGTATAGCCCCCATATAACGGTACCTCCCGATATTCGGTATTTTGATCATTTTAGCGACATTATTTACCGGAATTGTTTCAGGTTTAGTATTTGAAGTTCGTAAGGAATACTACATCCTGGGACAAAAAATGAGCCATGTAGGTCCACGTCTTCATATAGCCCCCATGTAACGGTACCTCCCGATATTCGGTATTTGATGATTTTAGCAGCATTATTTATCGGAATTGTTTCACATTTTGGATTTGAAGTTCATAATGGATGCTACAGCCTATCACAGAAAATTGTCTGTGCAGGCCCACGCCTTCGTATAGCCCCCATATAACGGTACCCCCTATCTTCGGTAATTTCATGATTTTAGCGACATTATTTACCGGAATTGTTTCAAATTTTGCATTTGAAGTTCGTAATGAATACTACAGCCTATGACGTAAAATTGTCTGTGCAGGTCCACGTCTTTATATAGTCCCCATATAACGGTACCCCCCCCCCCCCCGATATTCGGTATTTTGATGATTTTAGCGACATTATTTACCGGAATTGTTTCAAATTTCGCATTTGAATATTGTAATAGCTTGTGACAAAAGTTGCCTATGCAGGTCCACATCGTCGTATAGACTCTAATATACGGCTACATTAGGTATTTTCAAGATTTTAACAGATTTTTAAGGATTTTTTTTTTTTTTTTTTTTTTGAAAATTGTTAAATTTGTACCAAATGGTGGAGGGTATTCAAAGTTCGGCCCGGCCGAACTTACAGCTTTTTTACTTGTTCCTTATTGAAATACTTTCCTATAGCACTTGAAAACCCTTCACCATAGTATATTCAGTTTGTCATTCAGTTTGTAACACCTCAAAATAAGGACATTTGGTAGGTCCACTTTTTGGTATAGCCCCTATATAATGGTACCTCCTTTTTTCGGTATTTTGGTGATTTAAGCGACATTATTCACCGGAAATGTTTCAAATTTGGTATTTGAAGTTCGTAATAGATAGTATAGCCTAAGACAGAAAATTGTCTGTGCAGGTCACGTCTTCGTATAGCCCCCATATAACTGTACCTCCCGATATTCGGTATTTTGATGATTTTAGCGACATTATTCACCGAAATTGTTTCAAATTTGGCGTTTGAAGTTCGTCATGGATACCACAAGATTTTCAAGTTTCGCATTTACGACAAAAATTGCCTATGCAGGTCCACGTCGTCAAACAGACCCTACATTTGGTATTTTTAAAATTTTAACAGAATATTTTACGGATATTTTTTTAACATTGCCACATTCGTTCCAAATAGTGGAGGGTACTCAAATATCGGGTAGCCGAACTTACAGCTTTTTCACTTGTTAGTACTTCAAATCATGCGACATTGAATTTTTTAAGATAAGATACTATACCTGAAATATTGCTCCTCTCTGGACCCCTTGGCATGTAGTAAATCCTTAATGTGACCCAAACCCTTGACACCTTCGTTATCATTCATTATGAAAACTACGGCATCCAAATTTAATTCTCGATTCACTTCCTGGGCAATTTGGTAGTTGCCAGCATCACAGAATATCAACTTGGGGCGAGTTATTTTATATATCAGCGCAACGTTCTCTGGAAAAGTTGGTTAAAAATTCGAGAATTGCAAGGAATAATTCACAATTTTGTGTGCATTTTTTTAGGAACCCCCGTAACCTTACCCTTATCGAAAGCAGGATACAAAGCATTCACCGGAGTTCCACAGAGAAATGAGGCCAACATCAGAGTAGTACTGTGAGTCCAATTGCTGGCATACAAACCGATTACATCGCCCACTTTGAGGTCTAACTTCAAAAGATTCCTTGCCAATGCCTTGGCCTGATGCAGTAGCTCAGCACAGGTCAGCTTCACACCGCTAACATCATGGATTTGTATGATTTTTTGTGGATGTTTCGAGAGCGTTGCATAGATCACTTCGCCCAATGTTATATTTTCATTGTACACATCCTTACGCTGAGGTCCAGACCAGATCTTGCGATCTGGATCATAGTAGGTGGCTGTCAATGGATGCAGCATGACTGTCACCGTTTCAATGTTAAGTTCGCCCACAACTGACTGCAGGGCCGAGAAATGCATGTCATTGAAAACGAAATACGAAGATTCCACTTTGTTTCTATTAATTGTTTTAATATTTGCTATTTGTGTTGTTGTTGTGTTTTTTATAGTTTACAACGACACGCGGCTCAGCAGAAAAACGCAACAACAACAACAACACGAATTATATGCATGAGAATATGTAACTGGAATAGCAATGATAAGAATTTCTAAGCTAAACGACAGCAATGGTTAGGCAGGAGCGTAGGTCACATCAAAAACAAGTAGGAATTGGAAATGTGATTAACTCACAAAGAGAGAAGGGTACTACCCAACTTATTAACAAACAAAATATGGGTTCATAAAGTATTATATAAAGTGTTGGGGGTATTATAAGTTTGATTGGGCCAAAAATTATGTAACACCTCGAAATATTGGTTTCCCACATAGGAAAGTATATATGGATCTTATTATCTCGCCGAGATGAGTCGCTCTAGCTATGTATGTCCATCCGTCCGTCTGTCCGTCTGTCCATGTTAATTTGTAATCAAGCTACAGGTCGCAATTATGAACCGATCCTCACGAAATTGAAAATGGAGGTGGGGTTAGGGTCAGAATAGAACCATATTGTTTTTGGATTTGATCGCCCGATATTTAGGGGTTGAAATGGACCAAAACCAGAACATTTTCCTGATTTTGCAGTTGCTCTATAGGTCACAATTATGAACCAATCGACGCGAAAATTTACATGGTGTTAGAGTTTGGGACTGGGCAGAAACCTACCAATTTGAGCGGCCATCGGACAATAATTAGCGGTTAAAGTAGACCCTAACTTTTATGTTAGAAAATGGGAAAATTTCCACTAAACCGCGAATATTTTTGATCCCAGCCAAATCACAAATACATTAAAATATCACTTCTGACCATTACAGTGATGCTAAAAGCCAAGAAATCGGATATTAAGCAAAATAGGTACAATACATATGTAAATGAATTTATCTTATTTATTCTGCTTTTAAATCAAGAACCGCTGGGCCGATTTTCACAATGAACATTAATTCGGAATGGTCTCTTGCCAAAAAAGGATAAAATCTAAGAAAATCGCGGAATAATTTACCAATAAAAAAGTTACATCTTTTGTTTAATTTTTTTCCATTTTTGTCATATTTTTTATCGCATGCGATTTTTTCAATTTGACTTACAATTTTGAATTTTAAATTTTCTAAATTTTTACACCCCCAACACTACGTTTTGAGGGTATTATTATCCTCACGAAATTTTGCATGGGGGTGGGTCGGAATTGAAGCCTATTGTTCTTAGGATTATTAAAGGTTTAAATAGGATATTATTAAAGGTTTAAATGGCTAAAAAAAATAAATTTTTCAAATTATGTAGTCGTTCTATAGGCCACAATTGAAAACTGATCGACACGGAATTTCGCATCGGAAGAGAGTTGAGGACAGAGAAGAAGTCTAGCATTTTAGATGAACATTGGATTATATTTCGGTGTAAAATGGACCACAACTTTCGTGAGCAATTGTTTTGAATACTTCACAATACTAGGGAGTGCGTAAATATTGGTCTAATTCTCCGGGTCAAAAACCTAAGGGTAGGGCAGGGCTCTTTGGCATTTTTTCAAAAACCAAATCTTCCAAAATGGATTTGCACATAAAGGGACTTTGAACATATTGTAGTGTTGTAGGGTATCACATTTGTTTACTAGTTTTTTTTATATATATATAACTTACTTGAAATATTGCTCCTCTCTGGACCCCTTGGCATTTAGTAAATCCTTAATGTGACCCAGACCCTTGACACCTTCATTATCATTCATTATGAAAACTACGGCATCCAAATTTAATTCTCGATTCACTTCCTGGGCAATTTGGTAGTTGGCAGCATCACAGAATATCAATTCGAGAATTGCAAAGGAATAATTCCCAATTCTGTATGTGTTTTTTTAAGAACCCCTGTAAATTTACCCTTATCGAAAGCAGGATACAAAGCATTCACCGGAGTTCCACAGAGAAATGAGGCCAACATCAGAGTAGTACTGTGAGTCCAGTTGCTGGCATACAAACCAATTACATCGCCCACTTTGAGGTCTAACTTCAAAAGATTCCTTGCCAATGCCTTGGCCTGATGCAGTAGCTCAGCACAGGTCAGCTTCACACCGCTAACATCATGGTTTTGTATGATTTTTTGTGGATGTTTCGAGAGCGTTGCATAGATCACTTCGCCCAATGTTATATTTTCATTGTACACATCCTTACGCTGAGGTCCAGACCAGATCTTGCGATCTGGATCATAGTAGGTGGCCGTCAATGGATGCAGCATGACTGTCACCGTTTCAATGTTAAGTTCGCCCACAACTGACTGCAGGGCCGAGAAATGCATGTCATTGAAAACGAAATACGAAGATTCCACTTTGTTTCTATTAATTGTTTTAAAATTTGCTATTTGTGTTGTTGTAGCTGTTGTTGTTGTGTTTGTTAGTTTACAACGACACGCGGCTCAGCAGAAAAATGCAACAACAACAACAACACGAATTATATGCATGAGAATATGTAACTGGAATAGCAATGATAAGAATTTCTAAGCTAAACGACAGCAATGGTTAGGCAGGAGCGTAGGTCACATCGAAAAACAAGCTGGAATTGGAAAAAAAAACTTATTAACAAAATATGGGTTCATAAAGCACATTTTGGAACTTGTATATAGGTTTTTTTATACCCTCCACCATAGTATGGAGGGTATATTAATTTTGTCATTCCGTTTGTAACTCCTCGAAATATTCATGTCAGACCCAACAAAGTATATATATTCTTGATCAGCGTAAATTTCTAAATTTCTGTCTGTCTGTTGTAATCACGCTATCTTTCGAACAAATTGAGATAGAAGGCTAAAATTTTGCACTCATGTATTTTTTCCCAGTAGGCAGGTTAAGTTCGTAAATGGGCCATGTAGGTCCAAGTTATCATATAGCCCCCATATAACGGTACCTCCCGATATTCGGTATTTTGATGATTTTAGCGACATTATTCACCGGAATTATTTCAAATTTGGCATTTGAAGTTTGTAATGGATGCTACAGCCTAAGACAGAAAATTATCTCTGCAGGTCCACGTCTTCCTGTAGGCCCCATATAACGGTACCCCCCGATATTCGGTTTTTTGATGATTTTAGCGACATTGCTTACCGGAATCGTTTCAAATTTGGTATTTGAAGTTCGTAATGGATACTTCATCCAAAGTCAAAGAATGAGCCATGTAGGTCCACGTCTTCATATAGCCCCCATATAACGGTACCCCCCGATATTCGGTTTTTTGATGATTTTAGCGACATTATTTACCGGGATTGTTTCAAATTTCGTATGTGAAGTTCGTAATGGATACTTCAGCCCATGCCAGATTGTCTGTGCAAGTCCACGTCTTCGTATAGCCCCCATATAACGGTACCCCCCATGTTCGGTATTTTGACGATTTTAGCTACATTATAAATAGATTTTTCTTCAAGTTTCGCATTTAAATATTGTAATAATTTATGACAAAAGTTGCCTATGCAGGCCCACGTCGTTTTATAAGCATTCGGTGCTTTTAAGATTTTAACAAAATTTTTAACGGGTTTTATTTTTTGGAAATTGCCAAATTTGTACCAAATGGTGGAGGGTATTAAAAGTTCGGCCCGGCCGAACTTACAGCTTTTTTACTAGTTTTATTTTGCGCCTAGGTTTTGTTGCCGGACATGTTCACTTTGTGCGGCAATTACTCATTACTTGGTATGATGAAAGTAAGTTATTTTGCCTTGTAATTTTTTTTAGGAAAAAGAAGGAGTGAACCGATATTTCCCATCTCCGAACTCCATTTATGTCTGATAATAATATTACGATGTACCAAGTTTGGAGCAAATCCGTTTCACGAGACCAAGGTTCTGAAACCGTTATTTCGAAGAGGCACGTTTTGACGTATCAAATGATATATACCCTCTCTAGCCATATGACTGAGGGTATAATTATTAGAACTACAACTAAAAATGGTGTATACATTATGTCACATTTTTCAAGAAAAAATATTTCCAATTTGGTATTCGAAACTGTAAACGATACGAGAATTACTGAATATTTAAAAGAAAGAAGATTTTCCAAACGAATTTTAGTTTAATGTAATTCTTTGGTTCCTCTTCTAGTGGGCTTACGATCTAGTCACTTAGGTAAAAAAATGGTTTCGTTATAGGAGTTATTTTTAAAATAACTCCTGTGGAGAATGTCCCTAACAAAAAAACAACAAGGAGGATTGAGGAGGAGGAGTATTAGTGGCTCTTTCCCAAACCTAGTTATTCCCTGCCTAACCTTCTTGTAAATATTATCATCTTCTCCAGTAATGAATAGCCGTTGTTTTTATAAAAACAACAATAATGGGATAAGGCCTGACTATTTTGCAACAACAAAATACTATGGTATCTCGAACAAACATGCCAACACTGTTCCAAAAATTGAAATATTCCATATTTCTTTAATCAATTTTTCCCTCTAACTTTTTTCGAGTTGACGGCTGAAAGAAACATACAATTTCGTTTTAGGCGGAAGGTCTCAAGAGAAGAAATATTTTACATAAAATTGATCAGCATAAAATTCTATGTCGATTCTTCAATGTCCGTCTGTGGAAATCACTCAGCTTCCGAACGAATTAAAGTACGTTGATAATATTTTACTCAAAAGTGAAGTCCTGAAGACCAGACTTTTGGTATTAAAAATGGGCTATATAGGTCCATGTTTAGGTATAGCCCCCATATAACTCTACCTCCCTATATTCGGTATTTTGCTGATTTCAAATATCGTATTTGAAGTTCCTAATGGGTACTGCAGGCTATCACAGAGAATTGTCTATACAGGTCCAGGTCTTTGTATAGCCCATAAATATCGATACCTCCCTTTATTCGGCACTTTGCTGATTTTAGCGATATTATTCATCAGAATTGTTTCAAATTTCGTATTTGAAGTTCCTGGGTACTGCAGCCTACGACAAAAAATTCTCTATGCACGTCTTCGTATAGCCCCCATATAACGGTATCTCCCGATCTTCAAATTCATACTTAAAATTTGGTATCTGAAGTTCCTAACGAGTACTACAGCCTATGACAGACGTCTTCGTCATTTCTAAGCCATTCATCCGACAGCTGTTACAATTATTCCATTGACAGCTCATTATATTGTTTACAAGCGAACAAAGAGCATTTTGGTGAGAATTTTCCAGAAAAAAAGTTATTCGTGATGGAATTCAAGCGTGATAATGTGACTTCTTTATATTTGGCATGAAAACCACAAGTGGCTATTGTGACGTCGCAGTGGCCGAAAAATGGCTCGTTAGCTGAACATATCGCAATATTCCATTCGGCAAATATTGAAAAATGAGCTCGTAAAGCAATTGAAATTCCAAAAACATTCAAGAACTTACATCACAACAGAAAGAAAATAGACTCAAAAGAGCTAAAGAGTTGATTCGCTTGGCCGAAAGTTGTGAACTGCCGAAATTTCTCTGATGAGAAAACATTCATTATCAAGCTGAAAAAGCTGAAAATGTGCACCTTCGGTTGGCCACCAGAACTCAAGCGCCGGCCATGGTGATGGTGTGGGCCGCCAAACAGCCGATGGTCGCTCTCCGCTCGTATTAATCGACCGTGGCATCATTCTGGAGGGTGTATTAAAGCCTTGGGCACGCAAACATTTTGGCCGAAGACATTGGACATTCCAACAGGACTCAGCACCAACGCATTGAGCACGCGCCACCCAAGTATGATTACAAAATGAAGTTCCTCGCTTCATTTCCATCGCACAATGTCCCCCAAAATCTCCGAATACCAATTCGTTGGACTATTTTGTCTGGAGTATTTTAGAAAACAAGGTTGGCACCAAAAATTACCAAAGTGTCGATCAGCTCAAGCAAGCGCTTCGCCGGAAATGGGACAAAATACCGCAGGGCAACATTCGGGCGGCCTGTGAAGGCCATAATTCGTGCAAAGGTGACCAATTCGAACAAATCTAAACTTATTCTAAAATTTGATGCTATTTTCAATATATTTGCATCCATTCAATAAAATTTTTAAAAAATGTAAAAATTATGGATTTTGACTTTGTTGCAAGTTTTTTATCTCACCCTGTACATGCACCAAGATTTTTATATTGTATTTAATTTATTATTAAAATTAATTTGACTTATTATCTATTTATTTATATGAACAATGAACACAGTTTTACATTTAGGCCTTTTCTTCTCTCATTTTCATAACAAGCTCCAACACCTTGGCTCTCTGGACTTTACCCGAACCGGTCTTCGGTATGGCATCTACAAAATAAACACCGCCAGCCAAGTGGTACATACTGCCCATATGGGCCTTAACATGTTGATCGATTTCCTTGGCTGACAGCTTCAAGCCCTCTGCCGTTGGGGAACGTACCACAGCACAAGACGTCAAATGCGTAGCAATCGGATCTGGAATACCGAAAACGCAGACTTCAGCAATGCCCGCCAAACGATAGATAACCTCTTCGATGAGTTGTGGATAGATTTGGAAATTTCTCGATTTAAAGACATCATTGTCTCGGGTGCAGACATGCAGGAAACCTTCTTCATCGAAATAGCCAATATCTCCGGTGTACAGCCATCCATCACGCATAGCCTTGTGCGTGGCCTCCTCGTTATTGTGATAACCGTACCATGGATAGGGTGAGTAAATACAAATCTCTCCATGTTGATTAGGCCCCAATGCTTGGCCTTGTTTGTCGATTATACGCACTTTTTTGTTGGCAAGAATTTTTCCCTCGGAGCCCACTAGGCGTTCTGTCACATAGCCGCCATTAATCGTCAACATTCCAGACAATTCGGACATGCCATAGGCCACAGCAAAGCCGGGCCGTTTTAGATTCTTCGCTAAAATGTGATGCATTTTCTCCTGCAGGCCCAAGGTGACCTTGGCACCGCCCACCAGCAGAGTATCAATGGATTCCAAGCACTTTTGTATCTTTGGCACATCTTCATATTGTGCCAATTCAGCCATATACTGATTATTCGAAAGAACATGGGTAATTTTGTATTGCTGCACCAAGTCGAGTAAATATTCCGGGGTGTAGGGCCGAGTGGTAACAATGCGCAGCGAACCGAGAATTAAAGAATGCACCAATGTCCACAGACCGGAGGCCCAATACATGGCGCTGAAGGTGAATGTCAACGAGTCGGGTTTGAGGGTTAGACTGTGAGGGAGAGGTTAGATATGAAATGTGAGATTTGGGTATTGATTGCAGTAGCTAGCGGTGGTACCTACAATACATTCTGATTGAGCAATGCTCGATGAGAGCATTTAACTCCTTTGGGGGTCCCAGTGGTGCCAGAGGAACACAACAGCATAGCTGTATCATCTCCGTTCAATTCGTAACAAGGGAATCTGAAATAAGAGAGAGAGATGGAAAATGTGTATAACAAAAATAGATATTAAGCCGTTGGAAAATGTATCTATGAAGTATCTGAGTAATATATATATATATATATATATATATATATATATATATATATATATATATATATATATATATATATATATATATATATATATATATATATATATATATATATATATATATATATATATATATATATATGTATATAGTAACGTGGATAATGTATCTAAAATGTGAATAATGTATCTCATAACGTGGATAATATATATATTAACGTGCAACGTATTTAACAATGTGAAAACCTAACAACGTGGATAATGTATCTAACAACGTGGATAATGTATCTAACAACGTGAATAATGTATCTAAAAACGTGGATAATGTATCTAACAACGTGGATAATGCATCTAACACCGTGGATAATGTATCTAACAAAGTGGATAATGTATCTAACAACGTGGATAATGTATCTAACAACGTGGATAATGTATCTAACAACGTGGATAATGTATCTAACAACGTGGATAATGTATCTAACAACGTGGATAATGTATCGAACAACGTGGATAATGTATGTAACAACGTGGATATTGTATCTAACAACGTGGATAATGTATATAACAACGTGGATAATGTATCTAACAACGTGGATAATGTATCTAACAACGTGGATAATGTATCTAACAAAGTGGATAATGTATCTAACAACGTGGATAATGCATCTAACAACGTGGATAATGTATCTAACAACGTGGATAATGTATCTAACAACGTGGATAATGTATCTATGGACGTGCAATGTATCTAACAACGTGGATAATGTATCTAACAACGTGGATAATGTATCTAACAACTTGAGTAATGTATCTAACAACGTGGATAATGTATCTAAAAACGTGGATAATGTATCTATGGACGTGCAATGTATCTAACAACGTGGATAATGTATCTAACAACGTGGATACTGCCTCTAACAACGTGGATAATGTATTTAGTTACGGGGATACTGCATCTAACAACGTGGATATTGTATCTAGTTGCGGGAATACTGCATCTAACAACGTGGATATTGCATCTAGTTTATCTGAAAACCTTGTGAAATTCAAATATGTCTCATCAAACTACGTCACATGTGATTAACTCTCCCAAATCAGATTTCTAATTTATAGCCCAGACATCACAACATTTTAATCTACCCCTAAAAATAACTCACCTAAAATTTTCCTTATCGCTCATATCATTTTCCACCTTCAACAGATCTTTGATATGTCCAACACCCTCCACAACGTCGTTATCATTCATTACGAATATGGGAGCATTCAGCTGCAGCTGATTGTTGACCTCCAAGGCAGTTTTATAGTTTTCGGCATCACAAAATAATACCTTGGGTTGGGTGACCTTATAGACCATGGCAACAGAATCTACAAAAATGATAGAATCAAACCAAATCAATTTTAATTCCAACGAAAAGTCTTTCACTTCCTCCTCACTTACCTTTATCAAAACTCTGATACAGAGCATTCACGGGGGTGCCACAAACAAACGAAGACAACATCAGTGTCGTCACATGTGTCCAATTGCTGGCCATCAGGCCAATAACATCACCCTTCTTGAGACCTAATTTAAGGAGATTTTTACTCAACACCCGCGAGTGATCCAATAACTGTTGGGCCGTCAATTTCTCCTGCGTCACATCGTGAATCTGTATAACCTTATCCGGGCATTTGCTGAGAACTTCAAAGATAACTTCTCCCAATGTTATGTCCTTGTTATAGAAATCTTTTCGCTGGGGTCCAGACCATATTTTTTCTTTTGCATCATAATAGGTAGCGGTGAGCGGATACATATTCGTCAGTCTCGATGGACGGTTTGGTGACAACTGCTGTTTAGTGGTTTGTTTAAAATTTGTTTTATGAAATGATCGGAAGTTTTCTTTGTTATGTTTTATTTTTTTGGGGGGGATTTGGGCCATTGATAAGATCAAAATAATCAACGTAAAACAGAGGCGTCGATTTTATAGATGTCACATGTGATCGTTAATGGAAAGAAAATGCAAACAATTTAAATTGTTTTTTAAGTCAACTTCCTAAAAATGAAATAAATTTATTCTATGTTGGAGTTTCGTTTTTAACAGATGTATGGCAAATTTACAGACTTTATAAGACTTTCGCCGGTATAAGCAATGCTAAAATTTGACTAAGTAATGTATTTATCAATTCAATGCAAAAATTGGTATTAGATTCATAAGTATAAATATAAATAGTATTGGCTTCAGAAAGCTACTTTCTGATTTTTTAAACTTAATATTTAAATGAACCATACAAAAGCAAAAAGTCTACAGTAAAAGTAAAGTGGGTATTAAGCGATTTTTACTTCCACGCGAAAATGAGCAAAGTCCACTCGTTCTTATTCAAGTGGCATAGAAAAATATAGTACAATAGATTTTTTCAATCGCTGGAGTATCACAAGCGCTCGTTACTCGTTCCACTCTTTGGAACTATGATTTTGGATGGTATTTAAATAGATATCGGCTCGAAGGTATTGGGGATTTTCTGGACTCATAATTATTCGGGTTGTCGGTTTCTTGGAAATATTCTGGTTCCTATTCCGAGAGTATTCAATTGGTGCATTAGCATAGCACGGAGCGTGCACAACGCTTGCCAGACACGTAGAGAGTACTTTTTGGGCTTAGCTTTTTTGGTAAGATCTTGTAACATTCTACTGATACGAAGTTGAAAACAAAATTCGACACTTTTTGATTTTTTCCTTCAACGAAAAAGTCCACTTTTCTATCTTGTTCAATCAGTCACATTCGAACCATACCACGAAGTGATTTCTAGGAATTTCTACAATAAATGCAACAAAGTTAAGTGGGGATGATATTAAAACGGATCATAGAAATTTTTCAAAAAGGTCACAATAAAAATCTCAATCTTTTTAAACTTTATTCATGATAGCGAGACCTACGTTTGATTCAAAATTCTGATTTTGAATTACATTTGAACCCATACCATAGTTCAACGGCCTTTCGGGATTAGAGAGCCTTCTAGCAAGAAATTGTTAATATAGCTTCCCTTATCCATGTTCCCAAATGTACATTAATGATTGACAATAGCTTCCTCATTTCTGGGACTAGTCAGTGATCTTATATAGGGACTATGCCAGTGGAAGTGGGACGACCCATTTTCTATCCCAATGATTCTGAAAGTAATTCAAAACTTCCTATAAAATTTCAAATCTATTTATTGAGAGTGTTACCTTATACAGGGTGAGATAAAAAACTGCAACAAAGTCAAACGTTTAACAAAATTTTACTTTTTTTTATTTTATGGAATGAATGCAAAAAATGCCGGAAATAACATCACATTTTAGAATAAGTTTAGATTTGTTCGAATTGGTCACCTTTGGCACGAATTATGGTCTTCAAAAGGCCAATGAAAAGATCACACGCTGCCCGAATGTTGCTCTGCGATATTTTGGCACATTTCCGGCGAAGCGCTTGCTTGAGGTGATCGATACTTTGGCATCTTTTAGTGCCAACCATGCTTTCCCAAAACACTCCAGACACAATAGTCCAACGGATTTGTATGCGGAGATTTTTGTGGCCATTGTGGGCTGGAAGTGAAGCGAGGAACCTCATGTTGTAACCATTCTTGGGTGGCACGTGCTGAGTGCGATGGTGATGAGTCCTGTTGGAGTTTGCGTACCCAAGGCTTTAATACAACCTCCAGAATATTTTTGCGATAATATTCGTCATTTATTCTGATGTCAATTAATACGAGCGGATAACTACCATCGGTGGTTATGGCGGTCCACACCATCACCATTGCCGGCGCTTCAGTTCTGGTGGCCAACCGAAGGTGCACATTTTCAGCTGACCTCTTTGCCAAGTTAACACGATCATTTTGTTTGTTTACAAACTGCTGGGATAACGAATGTTTTCTCATTGGATAAAACCAAATTCGGCAGTTCACCACTTTCGGTCAAGCGAAGCAACTCTTTAGGTCTTTTGAGATTATTTTCTTTGTGCTGCGGTGTAAGTTCTTGAACTTTTTGAATTTCAATGGCTTTGCCGCGAGCTCATTTTTCAATATTTGACGAATGGAATATTGTGATATGTTCAGCTCACGAGCCACTTTTCTGCCACTGCTTTTAACTTTTCAGACCATTTCTGCTGATGTTGTTGTTTTCTTCCGTCCACTTCCTTGACGTCGGGCTACGCTACCAGTATCTCGGTAACGAGCGATGGTAGGAGACCCAAAAGATTTATTCACATTCAAATGTTGGAGTGCTTTAACGATAGTCACATGTGGTATCACGCTTGAATTCCATCGCGAATAACTTTCTTTGTGGAAAATTCTCACAAAAATGCTTTTGTACGCTTGTAAACAATATAATGAGCTGTCACTGGAATAGTTTTAACGGCTGTTGTACAAGTGGCTTAGAATTGACACCAGTCTGAAGTTGGTTGCAGTTGTTTCATCTCCCCCTGTATATACCAAAACCTGCATCTCAAAATGATTCTTGTAACTAATTATAATTAAAAAAAACACCAAACATCAGCAAACTCGAATGAAAGGTTCCAGTATGACTTTTAAAATTCCATTTTTATTACCCCCCTCATAAACTACGTCCATATCGCCGGACTAGTGATTAGATAACAATTTTAAACTGCAATTTTTTTTTTGTTTTCTGTTTCAAAACAATGATTACAAATAAATTCTCATCATGTTTGTTTGTATAAAACGAAAGCGGTTTTTTCCTAGTTTGTGATAGGTTTTAAATTACGTATGGCATACAGGGAGAGCAATATAGACCCCGCCAATTAATGGTGGCAGAACGTGAGGGGGTCGCCTTTACGTGGGGTCTGCTGCCGCTACTACTACTACTAATCTAATCAAACAAACTATTAACGGGAGCAAACAATTCGTTTCTTGTTGTTGTTATTATTATTGTTATCATACTAAAGAGCAATATAGCTTAGAAATGATAATAGGAGGAGTTAGCTATCAGCATTTAAATATGATTTTGGCTAATCTAAAATATATTAGCTAATTAATATTAAATTTTAAATGTCATATAAAGGGTGCAACGTATAGAGACTACGGTACTTGATAGGTTCAGGATTTAATTGCAAAAAAATTCTATAGTATACAAGTTTTTTTACCAAAGAGGAGAGTTGAATGGTTTTCTATGAATTGGAAAAATAGAAACGATATTTTTATAACATCAACATTGGCTACGGGGGTATATCTAAATTAATACTGAAAATATGCTATTTGTACGAAATCAATTTCAGACACTTTTGAGTCCGCCTTTCTGTACGCACGATAATCCTCGAAGGGTTTAACCGATATTTTCCAAACTTGTACATGGTAATATTTTATCATACTTACATCGGACGGAAAAACGGAAAATATCGATTGACTCTGTTTGATAGAATGCCCCACAAAATTTCAAAGTTTTTAATAAACAAGTTAAATAGAATCAGTCGGTATTGCCGACAGCTGCATACCATCAGCCAATTTTCGGTTATAATTATGACTTGCGTTATGATTATTCAATTTCTTGACCCTCCATAGGAAGGGCTCCGAACGAGATCGGCCAATATTTTCTATTTCGTATCTGACATTAGTCTGATATTAAAGCCTTTCACATTTGGACTGGTCACGACTACTTGCACCAATTTATATGAGATATTTGATGATATCTCGAAAATTTCGCGTTTTATGAGAGTTGTAATTATTTAAAATTTTGACACGCTGTGGGGGAGGTACCAGAAGGAGTAGTCCGATATTGTTCCTCTTCACAACAAATCTTGTGTTAGAAGTATTGAGATGTGCTGAGTTTAAAAGTAATCGGATGCTCATTTTGAGTTTTATGTGTTTAATGGTTATTCCAAATGTTGACCCTTTTGTGGAGGAGGTACTAGAAGGTGTGGTCCGTTCAATCCGTTCTTTATACCAGACCTTGTGTTAGTGGAAATATTGAAATGTGCGAAATTTTAAGATAATCGGACTCTTATTTCACATTTTATAAGAGTTTTAATTATCCGAAACTTTGACACTTTGTTGGAGGTACATGTCCGCACCTGACCTAGCACTGATCAAAATATTACGATTTACAAATTTGGAGCAAAATCGGATTATCCTTTCCCTCCCTGTACTGTAAAATATCATTATTTTATTTATTTATTTTTTAATTTCTAAATTTTGTGGTACCAGGTACCAGAAGGAGTGGAGCGATTTGGCCTATCTCCGGCGGACATCGCTAGAACGACTCCAAACGTCCTGAAACGGATTTGGTCTAAAGAGACCTAGGGTCTAAAACCATTATTTCGAAGAGGCAAATAATATATACCCTCTAGCCATATGGCTGAAGGTCAAACTTGGGGGCCTCTATGGTCCTTGTCTTCGTAAATTACTTGAAACTGGTCAAAATTTCTAAATAAGTGTCCCCTGGAACTTGTCACATTTATCAAAAAAGTGTCCGCTACGGGCCTGCATTTTCGTATCTAAACCGGTTCTCTAATGTGTACATGTTTTGTAATTCCCCTGAAGTGGTCAACATGTCCAAAAACGTACATTTTCGTCGTCCTCCGGAACAATTCAAGCATTTTTAAAAAGGGTCCCATATGGATCCTAGAACTAGATCCCCCGGAAAAAATTGCCAAATAATGATCACATATGGGTCTATGTTGTAGTATCTTCCCTGGAACTGATAAAAAAATGTGTCCACGTCCTCACACTCTATGGGCCCAGCTTTTCGTATTTAGCCCCGTTCTATCCACGTTTTCGTACTTCGCCTAAACTGGTCAACATTTGCAAAACATACGTCTTCGTATACCCTCGAAACTAGTCAAAATATCTAACAATGGGCGCTATGGATGCATGGCTTCATTCTTATCCAGGAACTGGTCAACCTTTTCCAAGAGGATCGCAAAATATTCCATTTTATCGTTCCTCCACCGGAATTAGTCAAAATTTACAAATAAGGATCCATGTTTTCATACGGCTCCCGAAACTGATGCAATTCTCAAATGTGTTCCCTGTTTGTACACGTCTTCATCAACCCCCCACCCCTCCGAGAACTTGTCAAAATGCCCAAAAAGGGTCTACGTTCCTATGAGTCCACAATTTTATTACCTATGTTCATATTTTCCCAATATGTCCGCATTTTCGTATTTCTCCTGGAACTGGTCCAAATTTTCGAAAATAGATCCCCTGTGGCTTCACGTTTTCATACCTCCCCAAAAACTGGTCAAAATGTTAAAAAAGGATTACCCATGGCTCCACGTTTTCATAACTCCAGAACTGATCAAAGATCTCAAAAAAGAGTCCCATATGGGTCACCGTATTCGACCTTCCCCCGAAACTGCCCAACATTTTCCAAGCATTAGATGGGCCTCATAAAATGGTTAACTCCAGAACTGATCAAAGATGTCAAAAAAAGAGTCCCATATGGGTAAACATATTCGGCCTTCCCCCGCAACTGCCCAACATTTTCCAAGGGATTAGATGAGCCTCATAAAATGGTTAACCGACAGAAGGCCCTTCACCCATTTTCTAAATAAAAGTTTTTATTCACAAAAAATTAAATAATGTTGTATTTAAAAAATAATAATGCGCGAATATTAAAAAAATCTCTATTTCTAATTAACAGCATTCTCTTCTTTGCTCCGTTTCACAACCATATCCATGATGGTTTTTCGCAACATTTTTCCCGTGGCGGTTTTTGGCAGAGCTTCGAAAAAATAAACGCCACCATGTAAATTATACATTTCGGCAATATTTGCTTTGACATGATCGTCTATGTCTTTGGCGGTTAAGCGCTGGCCCTCCTCATCAGCCGTTCTGACCACAGCGGCAGCTGTTAAATTTGTGGCCAAAATATTGGGTACGCCAACAACACAAACATCAAAAACCCCAGGGACTTTGGCAATTAACCCCTCTAAAATTTGGGGATAAATTTGGAAATTTCTAGATTTGAAAACATCATTGCCACGACTGCAAAAATGAAGGAAACCTTGCGAATCAAAATGACCCATATCACCGGTGTGCAGCCAGTTATCCACCAAAGCCCGTTTGGTGGCCACTTCATTTTTAAAATATCCCTTCCAGGAGTATTGGTTCAACTGAATGCATATCTGGCCCAGCTCATTAGGACCCAAGGGCATACCCTTGTCATCGATGATGCGCACAATACGATTGGACACCAGCTGACCCACAGAGCTCGCACAACGTTGCTTTGGAATTGTGCCATTCATGCTGACCAGTCCTGCCAGTTCGGACATGCCATAGGCTGCCATAAAACCAGGCCGCTCCCTGGCATTCGGTATCATCCGCTCCATGCGTTCATGTACAATGGTAGGCATTACTGAACCTCCGGCCAAAAGGGCAACAATACTTTTCATTTTCTCCTGGGCTTTGGTAACATCTTCCAGCAGAGCCACCTCCGCCAAATGACTGGCATTCATTATGACATGGGTGATTTTATGCTTCTCCACCAAGTCGAGGAAATATGCTGTGGTAAAACTTTTCTCCGTAATAATACGACAGCATGAGTTCATTATGGAGGTGGTTAAGGCCCAGACGCCAGATATCCAATACATGGGACTGAAACCAAACAATACGGAGTCTGTGGTCAGATTTGGTCTGCAATGAGAAGAGTGGGAAAGGGAGGGTCAAGTGCAGAGGTATTCACTACTTACTTACGCATTTTCCTGATTAAGAAAGGCCAGATGTGAACACAACACTCCCTTTGCCGGACCCGTAGTGCCAGAAGAAAAAACAATCAAGGCCGTATCATCACCGTTCAAATCGAAACAAGGATATCTAGAAAGGGAGTATCTTTCGTATCAAGAGATGTCTGTGTTGTGGGGGAATTGAAGCCTTAGCAACGCTTCAGCATTCAAATGAATGTACTGCTCCAAAAAGAAGTTGTCTTACTCACCTAAAATTTTCATCGAGTTCTTCATTCCACTCCAGAAGTTCTTTGACATTGGCAATCCCCTCCAGATGGCCATTCAAAACAAAAATTTTGCAGTTTAAATTCAATTCTTCGTTGACTCTTCGAGTATTTTCGTAATTTTCAACATCGCAGAATAATATTTTCGGACGAGTTACACTGTATAGAGCAGATACAGACTCTGGAATAAAATGGAAGGAAAACATACTAATAAATATTAAATGAATTTTTAAAATTAATTACGTCGGAGTAGTATAACAGCTCAACATATTGAATTTTGTATTTGTGGCAGACCACAACCTGACTACAGGAGGACACAAAAAAAAATTTAAAGAAAGCCAGGCTCGGCCAACAATTTGTTTTGAAAAGTTTGGTGTCGAACTAATAATGTCCGTCTCTCTGTGAGTCTGACCAGCTGGTGTCCAAGATAACTCTAAAAGGAGATATTCGATTTGAACTGTATTTTATATACACTTCCTCCGGGCATTGGGTATAGCAATTAAGTTAAGTTAATTAAGAAAAACTGCAACCAACTTCAGACTGCTATCATTTATAAGCCACTTGTCCGACAGCTGTTAAAATTATTCCAGTGACAGCTCATTATATTGCTTACAAGCGTACAAAAGCATTTTGGTGAGAATTTTCCAGAAAAAAAAAAGATATACGTGATGGAACTCAAGCGTGATAGTATGATTTCTTTATATTTGGCTGGAAATCCACAAGTGGCTATCGTTAGAGTCCTCCAGCATTTAAGTGTGAATAAATCTTTTGTGTCTCGTACCATCGCTCGTTTCCGTGATACTGGTAGCGTAGCCCGACGTCAAGGAAGTGGACGGAAGAAAACAGCAACATCAGCAGAAATGGTTCCAAAAGTAAAGAAGCGACTTGATCGAAACTCGCATCGCTGTGGCCGAAAATCGTTCGTGAGCTGAATATATCGAAATATTTCATTCGCCAAATATTGAAAAATGAGCTCGAGGTAAATTCATTGAAATTCCAAAAAGTGCAAGAACTTACACCGCAACAGAAAGAAAATAGACTCAAAAGAGCTAAAGAATTGCTTCGCTTGGCCGAAAGTGATGAACTGCCGAATTTGGTTTTCTCCGATGAGAAAACATTCGTTGTCCAGTAGATTGTAAACAAACAAAATGATCGTGTTTACTTGCCAAAGAGGTCAGCTGAAAATGTGTAGCTTCGATTGGCCACCAGAACTCCAGCGCCGGCCATGGTGATGGTGTGGGCCGCCATAACAGCCGATGGTCGCTCTTCGCTCGTACTAATCGACCCTGGCATCAGAATAAATGTCGAATATTATCGCGAAAATATTCTGGAGGGTGTATTAAAGTCTTGAGCAGGCAAACATTTTGGCCGCAGACCTTGGACATTCAAACAGGACCCAGCATCATCGCACTCAATACGCGCCACCCAAGAATGGATACAAATGAGGTTCATCGCTTCATTTCCAGCGCACAATGCCTACCAAAATCTCCGGATACAAATCCGTTGGGCTATTGTGTCTGAAGTATTTTCGAAAGCAAGGTTGGCACTAAAAAATACCAAAGTGTCGATCACCTCAAGCAAGCGCTTCGCTGGCAATGGGCCAAACTACCGGAGAGCAACATTCGGGCAGCGTATGACGGTTTCATTGGCCGTTCAAAGGTGACCAAACAACTATAAACTTATTCTAAAAATTGGTGCTAATTCCGGCATTTTTTGCTTTCATTCAATAGAATTTAAAAAAATGTAAAAAATATGGCATTTGACTTTGTTGCAGTTTTTTTTTATCTCGCCTTGTATATCCATCAACAAATGATCTTCGCCTTAAATTTGGACAATGAAAACCATTTTTATTTTTACAAAAATTTCAACTATTCAATGGAAAAATCCAAGTGGATTTGAAAGTACTCGGTTACTTTAAAAAAGACCTAGCGAAAACTGATCAAAAAATTATCATATATTTTTCTTATATATTATGGACATTGAGACCTATTTTCTTTAATGGCTTATAGTGAATTTTGATGACGAATAATTTTGTCTTTGACGTCATCCTTCAGAAATATTGCTTTGTAGAAGCAAAATTCTTCTACATAAATTAATTTCCGGGGAAACTTAATCTGAAAATTGCAAACAATTTTAGAAGAGGAAAGCTTGCTCCTCTATTGAGGTTACTTTTCGATGTAAATTTTAAAAACGTCGATACATGTTTTTTCTATTTTCATAATCTGCTGGATTTTTTTCTGTAATTATTTTTTGTGTTGCACAGAGCATTATCTTTATATAGTAGGATATGGAACCCTACTTTAAAATAGGCTATGGGAGTTGTAGTCTTCACTACCATTCTTCGATGGACTCCTTTGCCTACTTTTCTACATATTTTTAGGCTGAACTTAATAGAGTGGAAAGTTTCCGATTAAGGCAACAACTCCACTCCCTGATTTAACCTAACCTATAATTGTGCATCTCTTGGCAATATTCTTTGAAGGCACTTAGTGTAGAGGTGCTGTTTCATTGAAAAATACTTATCACAGCTAAACTTTGGAATTCTTCGTAACTATGAAAATTATTATTTTTTTTTTTTTCATTTTAGCTCACCTTTATCAAACTCAGCATAGACAGGATTCACAGGACATCCACAGAGGAACGAGGCCAGCATTACCGTCACCACATGTGTACTATTCGCGGCATACAAGCCAACGATGTCACCCGCATTTAAATTCAATTTAACCAATTGCCTCGTCAAAATTTGTGCATTCCGATACAATTCTCCGCATGTCATCACCTCTCCCGTCTGATCGTGGATTTGAATAATTCTATTCGGCTGTTTCCGCAATTGATTACAAATGACTTCGCCTAGCGTGGCATTTTCACTGTACAGATCCTTGCGTTTCGGTCCAAACCAGATGCGTTTTTCTGCGTCGTAAGTTGTTGAGATCAATGGAAACATTTCGTTGTGTTCGCTTGAAGACTCGAGTTAATACTGTGGCATTTTCCGTCATTTACAGTTACATTTATGGCATTGACTTTTCCACCCGGTGGAGTAAGATCGGATTAAACGATGATGACTTTCAATAATTTTAACCCATGATTTGAGATAAGAAAAAGACGATGATGCACATGCTCACGTACATGTAGTATGTGTGTGTGTGTGTTTTGAACATGGGACATTGTTCTAATTTGTTGGAATGTGTTCAGCGTTAATGACATTTTAAGTCTCTGTTTTTGTATCTGGAACATTGTGTACTCAAACTAGTCTCAATTCTAAGCTTAGGTTAATGCACCTATACAAATCCCAAAAACTATTGACTCAATGTGAGGAGTATTGAGCGTCTGTTTATTTTGGTATTTATTTGTTGCAACTTTCTCACACACACACGTTCATGGGCAAACATGTTGTTATTTTTTCTTTTTAGAAATTTAGAAATGCTTGAACTCTGTGTTCTTATCTGGAATTTCTTGTGGTCTGATGTCCACATGACTTATTGACACTAAAAGCCAACAAAAGTATTCAAAAGTACTAAAAATTTTGTATTTTTATACCCTACAACACTATGTGTTGGAGGTATTATAAGTTTGATTGGGTCAAAAATTATGTAACACCTCGAAATATTGATTTCCCACATAGGAAAGTATATATGGATCTTCCTATCCCGCCGAGCTGAGTCGATCTAGCTATGTATGTCCGTCCGTCCGTCTGTCCATGTTAATTTGTAATCACTCTACAGGTCGCAATTATGGGCCGATCTTCACGAAATTTAGAATGGAGGTGGGGATAAGGTCAGAATAGAACCCTATTTCTTTTGGAGATGATGGCATAATATTTAGGGGTCGAAATGGACCAAAAACGGAAAAAATCCTGATTTTGCAGTTGCTCTTCAGGTCGCAATTATGGACCAATCGACGCGGAAATTACCATGGGGCTAAAGCTTCGGGCTGGGCAGAAGCCTTCCGATTTTCATGGTCATCGGATGATATTTAGTGGGTGAAAAAGACTATAATATTTGTGATAAATAAAAGTCAAATTTCCATTATTTTATTTATATTTATTTATATTTTTAGTTCCGGCGAAATCATAAATAGACGAACAGGTCAATTCTGACCGTTACGTAGATGCCGATAGTAAATATATCGGATATATATAGCGAAATATATACAATGTGTATATACAAAGGAAAGGAATGTTAGATGGAATGCTTATATCTCAAGAATGGCTGGACCGATTTTGATAAATTTTGTCAATTCAGAATGCCCTCTTGACATAAAAGTATAAAATCTAAAAAAATCGCAGAAAATATTTTTATATTTTTTATCGCATGCGATTTTTTTTCAATTTGACTCATATTTTGTAACATTTCACCTTACACACAGGTTGGGGATATTATATAAGTATTGCAAATATCATCCGATCCTCACGAAAATTTTCACAAGGGTTAGGCCTATTGTTTTCAAAGATGTCCGCAATATATTTAAGGGTTGAAATGGACCAACAACTAAAAATGTTCCTGTTTTTGCAGCCGTTATAAAAGTCATAAATAGAAACCAAAGGACACGAAATGTCGCATGAAGTTAGAGTTTAGGACACCGGGTAGAATGGAACACTACTTTTGTCTGAAAAATACCAACATTACTTACAGGCGACAGCCGAAATACATAAAATGCGAACTTCTGCCTTTTTTTGCTGATTTCTCTGACGAATATAGCCAAATATCGTAGACAAGAAGATCGTATAGAAGAGTCTAAATTTGGAGATACAGAGAAGCCTCTTGCTTTTGGAGATGATCGCAAAATACGACGGAGAGCGTAAATATTGGGCAAATGTCCCTGGTCAAAATTTTTGAACATTTTGGATTGAGATTCCTTGGAATCTTTACATTATAGGTACATACTGTCTTCGGCAAGATGTGAGTTTATGTCAAATTCTCCCAAAAAGCATAATTCTAGTCATAAAGTCAAAAAGAATATATTTCTCTTATAAATTAAGATTTGATCGATTTGGTGATGAAAATCACATATAATTTCGTTTTATGGAAAAATAACTCAAAATTTCTGAATAGATAATATGTCTCGGTTTAGTAGTTTTTAAGAAAATCACATTTGAAGAGTATACAGGGTGAGGTAAAAAAAACTGCAACAAAGTCAAATGCCATAATTTTTACATTTTTTTCTAATTTTATTGAATAAAAGCAAAAATATGTCGGAAATAGCTTCAAATTTTAGAATAAGTTTAGATTTGTTCGAATTGGTCACCTTTGGTACGAATTATGGCCTTCAAACGGGTAAGGAAACTATCACATGCTGCCCGAATGTTGCTCTGCTGTATTTTGGCAAATTCCCGGCGAATGGCCCATTCCCGGCGACACTTTGGTATTTTTTTAAGTGCCAACCTTGCTTTCCAAACTACTCCAGACACAATAGTCTAACGGACTGGTATATTTTTGGTGGTCATTGTGCGCTGGAAATGAAACGAGGAACCTCATTTTGTAACCATCCTTGGGAGGCGCGTGCTGATTGCGATGGTCCTTTTGGAATGTCCAAGGTTTGCGGCCAAAAAGTTTGCATCCAGAATAATTTCGCGATAATATTCGACATTTATTCTGATGCCACTGTCGATTAATACGAGCGAAGAGCGACCATCGGCTGTTATGGTGGCCCACTTCATCTCACCGGAGAAAACCAAATTCGGCTGTTCACCACTTTCGGCCAAACGAAGCAACTCTTTAGCTCTTTTCAGTCTATTTTCTTTCTGTTGCGGTGTAAGTTCTTGCACTTTTTCGAATTTCAATGGCTTTACCCCGAGCTCTTTTTTTAATATGTGCCGAATGTAATATTGCGGTATGTTTAGCTCACGAGCCATTTTTTAGCCACTGCGACGAAGGTTTCGATCAAGCCTGTTCTTTACTTTTGGAACCATTTCTGCTGATGTTGCTGTTTTCTTGCGCCCACTTCCTTGACGTTGGGCTACGCTTACAGTATCATGGTAACGAGCGATGGTACGAGACACAAAAGATTTATTCACATTTAAATGCTGGAGTGCTCTAACGATAGAAACTTGTTGTTTTCCAGCCAAATGAAAAGAAATCACGCTTAAATTCCATCGCGAATAACTTTTTTCTGGAAAGTTCTCGCCAAAATGCTTCTGTTCGCTCGTAAACAATAAAATGAGCTGTCACTGGAATAATTTTAACATCTGTCGGACGAGTGGCCTAGAAATGACAGCAGTCTGAAGTTGGTTGCCGTTTTTTTTATCTCACTCTGTATATTACTAGCTCTAGTTTATCGAAAAGTCCAAGTCGACAAGCCCAAGCAAGTACATCAAATTTGGAGAAAATCGGTTCAAATATAGCTACACCTCTCATATTTACGTTTCATCCGATCTGGGGTTTTAAGTCCCTCACATGCGAAATATGCACTCCACAACAATGATATTTGGTACCAGATGTCAGATCCAACCCAGAAATATCTCAGCCAAATTTTATCAAGATAGGTTCAGATTTGGATATTGCTGCCATGTATATCCTCAACCGATTTCGGGTTAATTGTGCGCCAAAAGGCCAATATAAGTCCTAATGACTAAATTTTAGTACATCCAACCGAATTCAGTCTAGAAGCTAGTACATCAAATTTGGAGAAAATCGGTTTAGATATAGCTATAGCTCCCATATATGTTTCATCCTGTTTGGTATTTAAGTTCCTCATATTCATAATATGCATTCGACAACAATGATATTGGTACCAGATATCTTATAGAGCTCGGAAATACTTTCGCCAAATTTTAGCGAGAACGACTAAGATATAGCTCCCACATTTATCTTTAATCCGATTTCAGGTGTATTGTGTAAATAATAAATCCAAAATGGAGTGAATTTCGAGACGGATATTTCCATTTTGTGGAACTCGGCTCCGTTATATATATTTTTAATATAATCCTTCTCGAAGTGATATCATGCACTCTATTAGAATGTTATTTGGTAAAAAAGATTAAATTTTCTCTCTTAAATTTAGGGAGAAAATCGATTCAGAACTGGATATACCTCCTACATATTAGTTCCCTCTGAAACCAAACTATAACTACTCTAAAGTCAGATGTTGATAGGTGGTATGATCTACTTCAAATAAATTCTTTTGTTACGGGAGCTCTACTAAATATGGATAGTGGTGTAGGGTATCACCCGCCCGAAAAATGATTGCTTATTGCAGAAATGATTACTTATTTTACCGAACTATTCTATTTCTACCATATATATGTCCTAGAAATCAACAGTGACCTCAACATGAAATTTTAGGATACCAGCTCTATCACTTCACCCAATCGCAGTTTAAGTAGCATGTAGTTCTTTCCCAACAATAACAGGACACATTTTCAAAACAAATGTAGTATCATTTAGTACAATTATAGTACGCATATCCATAACCAGCTTCTTCTCTCAACCACAGGCACCTACAGTGCCCATATTCGACGGACCTTTGGGCCCATTCCAATCGACGAGGCTTGTCCGCAGGTAAAATTCTTTGCGTCAATTGAATTTTGTACGGGAACAAATGCAAACCAATGCGAATAATCCGTTGTAAAGTGGACCGAGCCATGCCCAACTGCAGAGAACGGCGTTTTTGGGTTGTTCTTGGGGACCTCTCAACACTGGCTCGTACGGCAGCGATATTCTCGGCCGATCGCCTTGGTCGACTTTTATATGGCCTCTTCGGATTAGAAAGAGCCTTACCAGTCGAAAATGTTTCGTATAAACGCTTAATGGTGTTCTTAGAAGGCGCACTTCTCACATTTTTTAATTTTTTAAAAGCACGTTGAGTTTTCACAATTGACTTCTTGTAAATTTCAATTTTTTCAGAGCGATCGCGTGGCTTGTATTGGTGCATGGTAAAAATCTGCTTTGACCGACGCTTCAAACGCGGTATGTCATTAAGCGATGTGACATCTCTGTCAAAAGTTATGGCGTTGCCAGATGGGTCCGTCGAATATGGGTAACCCTGTACATACTCCATGGGGAACTTAAGAATTCCCTCATTACAAACTTCAGAATCATAGCTTCATCGGTTCAATCTAGGCTTGAATATATCAATCACTCACTCAGCGAGACAACTATCTTTTAATTATACTCTTAGCCGTATGGCTGACTAAAAAGTGGCTCATCGAAACAACGGTATTAGACCCTAGTTCTTTTTGGACCATTTCCGGTACATGTGAAGTCAATCTAGAGATATGCGTCTGTCTGGCTGGTTGGCTGGTGCGCACGATAACTCTTGAATAGGGTATTAGATGGGGTCCAGACTTGCTACATTATAATTATTATCAAACTTAGATCAAGTTCGGAGATGGCCAATATCGCTCCACTCCTTCTAGTACCTACCCCACGAAAAATCGAAATTAAAAAAAAATATTCTGATGCACAGTAAAAGACCTGATAATCCAAATTTGCTCCAACTTTGCAAATCATCGATCAGTGCTAGGTCTGGTGCGAAAATGGACAATATCGGTCCACTCCATCAAGCACCTCTTCCACAAAGGGTCAACATTTGAATAATTATAAGCGTAAGAGTCTGTCTTCAAATTACAAACATCACAATATTTTTAACTAACCCAAGGTCTGGTGTTAAGATGGAATATATCGGTCCACTCCTTTTGGTACCTCTCCCACAAAGGTTCAAAGTTTTGAATAACCAAAACGTTCACAAAATCCGAAATAAACATTATTCTCTCTTCATAATTCACACACATCCCATTATTTTTGCTAACACAAGATCTGGTGTGATCACTCCTTCTGGTGCCACCCCCACAAAGGGTCAAAATTTTGAATATTCATAAAGCTCATAAAACACAAAGTTAATTTCCGATTCCATTTACACTTGGTACATATCAATATTTACATCACCACAAGATTTGTTATAAAGATGGTAGAGATCGAACCATTTCTTCTGGTACCTCCCCCACATAGGGTTCAAGACTTAACAAACAAAACGCTTAAAGAGAGCGAAATAAGCATCGAACTCTCTTTAAATTTCACACATACAAACATTTTTGTTAACACAAGATCTGTTGTGAAGATGATATATATCTATCAACCCCTTCTGGAACCTCATCCACAAAGGGTCACAGTTTCAATACTTTTATCTGTCAACATTTGCGAAAGAATGAAGCGATTCTTTACAACTTGCTATATTTAAATATTTCTGTCAACCGGAAACCTGA
The DNA here is from genome assembly GCF_030504385.1 of Musca domestica. Lineage (NCBI taxonomy): Eukaryota > Metazoa > Arthropoda > Insecta > Diptera > Muscidae > Musca > Musca domestica. Next base: position 9,875,101 of record NW_026712230.1, on the reverse strand, counting down.
GATGAGTATGGAATTTTTTTAGTTCACATAAAATTAGATATTTATTTTAGATTTTCTTGTCATTTTACCCATGCTAATATATTTATCTGTATTAGATGAAGTATGAAAATGGAATACTTTGGTCGACTATATTTGGTGACTCACACACATTTTAACATTTTCTAAAAATTATCACATATCTCGAATAAAGTGAAGGAAGTAACCCAAGAAGTCCAAATCATGCACAACGCAATATTTATAATATATTTATTTAGGTCCGACACGAAATGGTAAATATTGGCCCATTCCTTCGGAACCTACTCCATAGTGAGTCAACAATTTGAAGTCAACATATATTTAAATAATCGCCAATATTGTCTGAAATTATTCACCGAACCCCTCGCCATCTACGCGCCTAAACATATGCTGTATTTATTAGCTATGTTATTTACGAATATATGTTGGTTAAAAAAAACAAATTTAAAAATTAAAAAAAAATTGTTGCACTACTTTAATGCGTAAATAACCAAAACTATTAGAAAAGCAGTAACATGACATACATACACGAAGGGTTTGTCCTTCGGATTTATTCATTTCATAGCAAATACCAAGCGTGCAGTAAACTGCAATCTTCTGAAGTTGAGTGGCATTTCTATTGCAATTAGTGAATTCGGTATAGCAACATACTTCGCCGTAAAAAGCGTATTTCAAATTAATTGTTGTGTTGTTTTTTAGTGTTAGCCTAAGGCGTTGTGGGTCAATGGTACTTATTAAAATCATATCCCAATCTGATTAAAAAAAAAAAACAAGTAAAAAAGCTGTAAGTTCGGCCGGGCCGAACTTTTAATACCCTCCACAATTTGGTACAAATTTGGCAATTTCCAAAAAAAAAATAATATAATCCGTTAAAAATTCAGTTAAAATCTTAAAAATAACGAATGCTTATACGACGACGTGGGCCTGCATAGGCAACTTTTGTCATAAGTTATTACAATATTTTAATGCGAAACTTGAAGAAAAATCTGTTTATAATGTAGCTAAAATCATCAAAATACCGAATATAGGGGGTACCGTTATATGGGGGCTACACGAAGACGTGGACCTGCACAGACAATTTTCTGGCATGGGCTGAAGTATCCATTACGAACTTCACATGCGAAATTTGAAACAATCCCGGTAAATAATGTCGCTAAAATCATCAAAATACCGAATATCGGGGGTACGGTATCTGGGGGATATATGAAAACGTGGACCTGTATGGCCCATTTTCTGTTTTATGCTGCAGTATCTACTACGAACTTCAATTACCAAATTTGGAACGATTCCGCTAAATAATGTCGCTAAAATCATCAAAATACCGAATATGGGGGGTACCGTTATATGGGGGCTATATGAAGACGTGGACCTACATGTCTCATTTTTTGACTTAGTATGTAGTATCTATTACGAACTTCAAATTCCAAATTTGAAACGATTCCGGTAAACAATGTCGCTAAAATCATAAAAATACCGAATATCGGGGGTACCGTTATATGGGGGCTACACGAAGACGTGGACCTGCACAGATAATTTTTTGTCTTAGACTGTAGTATCCATTACGAACTTCAAATACCAAATTTGAAACAATTCCGGTGAATAATGTCGCTAAAATCATCAAAATACCGAATATCGGGAGGTACCGTTATATGGGGACTATATGATAACTTGGACCTACATGGCCCATTTACGAACTTAACCTGCCTACTGACAAAATATACAAATACTGACAAAATATACAATTTTAGCCTTTTATCTCAATTTGTTCGAAAGATAGCGTGATTACAACAGACAGACGGACAGACAGACAGACAGACAGACAGACAGACACACATGCATCAAATATGTGAAATCGGTTGAGTATATATATGGGAACTATAAACAAATCTGAGCGTATTTGAATATAATTTGTCAAATTTATTTTTGTACCAAATTTAGCTACTCATGCCGAATTTCATTGGAGTCGGAAATACGTATCGTGTTTTGTGCATCAAATATGTGAAATCGGCGGAAAATATATATGGGAGCTATATCCAAATCTGAACCGATTTTAATATAATTTGACAAATGTATATTTGTTTTAATTTCCGCTACACATTCCAAATTTCATTTAAATTAGAGATACATAGCGTGTTTGGTGCATCAAATACATAAAATCGGTCGAAAATTTATATGGGAGCTATATCCAAATCTGAACCGATTTCAATATAATTTGGGAAATCAATTTTTTTGATAAAATCTATCATACGTTTCAATTTCATTTCAAATTGGGGATACATAGCGTGTTTGGTGTATCAAATGCTTGAAATCGGCCGAGAATATATATGGGAGCTATATCCAAATCTGAACCGATTTCAATATAATTTGACAAATTTATTTTCGGATTAAATCTCGTCACACAATCCAAATTTCATTGAAATCGCACATTCATATTGTGTTTGAGGCATCAAATGAACGAAATCGGTCGAAAATATATATGGGAGCTATATCCAAATCTGAACCGATTACAATATAATTTGGCAAACTTATTTTTGTTCCAAATTCCGTTACGTATTCCAAATTTGGAGACTGTATCTTTAACAAATTAATAGATATGTGCATATAAAATCTAAATTTTTGGGAGGTACCTCCGATTCTGATGCTATATCTCCAGCCTATATATATATAGCCTATGTTACTTTCAGGCGATGTTGCAGTATATATGGAAATTTTCAGGAAAATCTATTCAGCAAACATTTTGCTCTTTTATAGATATAGATATGCTACTTTTTATAGCCTCCACCATACTCAGATAAGTTATGTTAAGTTTGTCATTCCGTTGGTAACTCATACAAATAATCATTTAAGGCCCAACAAATATTGATTAGAACGAAAACATTTTTTACATGCCTGTCTGCCTAACTCTGGTCGACATATTATGTTTGAACTATAATGGAAATTCCAGAAATCTGACAGCAAATTGGCATCGTTACTTAAATATAAAGGGTGAGATGAAAAAACTGCAACCAACTGTCGACTGCAGTCATTTCTAAACCACTCGTCCGTCAGCTGTTAAAATTATTCCAGTGACAGCTCATTATATTGTTTATAAGCGTACAAAAGCATTTTGGTGAGAATTTTTCAGAAAAAAAGTTATTCGTGATGGAATTAAGCATGATAGTGTGATTTCTTTATATTTGGCTGGAAAACCACACGTGGCTATCGTTAGAGCACTCCAGCATTTCAATTTGAATAAATGTTTTGTGTATCGTAACATCGCTCGTTACCGTGATACTGATAGCGTAGCCCGACGTCCAGGAAATGGAAAGAAGAAAGAAATAACATCAGCAGAAATGGTTCGAAAAGTAAAGAAGCGACTTAATCGAAACCCGCGTTACAGTGGCCGAAAAATGGCTCGTTAGTTGAACACATCGCAATATTTCATTCGGCAAATGTTGAAAAATGAGCTCGGGGTAAAGCCATTGAAATTCCAAAAAATGCAAGACCCAGAAGAGCTTAAGAGTATCTTCTCTTGGTCGAAAGTGGTGGTGTGCACCTTCTGTTGACCACCAGAACTCAAGCGCCGGCCATGGTGATGGTGTGGGCCGCCATAACAGCCGATAATCGCTCTCTGTTCGTATAAATCGACCGTGCCATCAGAATAAATGCCGAATATTATCGCGAAAATATTCTGGAGGGTGTATCAAAGCCTTGGGAACGCAAACATTTTGGCCGCAGACCTTAGACATTCCAACAGGACTCAGCACGCGCCACCCAGGAATGGTTAAATTTTTAGCGCACAATGGCCACCAAAATCTACGGATACCAATCCGTTGGACTATTGTGTCTGGAGTATATTGGAAAGCAAGGTTGGTACTAAAAGATACCAAAGATCACCTCAAGCAAGCGCTTCGCCGGGAGTGGGCCAAAATTCAGCAGAGCAACATTCGGGCAGCCTGTGACAGTTTTATTACCCGTTTGAAGGCCATAATTCACGCCAAAGGTGACCAATTCGAACAAATGTCAACTTATTCTAAAATTTGATGCTATTCCCGACATTTTTTGCTTTCATTCAATAAAAAAAAAAGTTAAAATTAGGGCGTTTGACATTAATGCAGGTTTTGTTTTTCTCACACTGTATATTTTTAAAGCTGTTACTTTCCAAATGGAAAAGCTTATTCAACCTGACCGAACTAAACTCTTTTTATACCCTATACCACAAGGTGGTCAGGGTATTATGTCTTTGTGCATTTGTTTGTAACAGGCAGAAGGAAACGAGATAGACCCATAGTTCCTTTTGATGATCTGCATAGAATCACATTCTGAGTCGATTTATGTCCGTCCGTCTGTCCATGTATTTTTGTAAACAAAGTACAGTTCGTATTTATTGCCCTATCCAGATGAAATTTTGCACAGATCATTTGTTTGGCCCAAGGACGAACCCTATTAAAATTGGAGATAATCGATAAAAATTTAGATATAGCTCCCATATATATCTTCGTCCGATTTGCCTTTTGTGGTGCACCAAATGTGTAATATCAGCCCGAATTGTATGGAATTTTGTATATACACCCAAATTAGACCTGAAATATATGTATGCTAAATTTGATCGAAATCGGTTCAGATATAGCTCCCATATATATTGTTCATCCGATTTGTTATTTTTGTCCACCGCCGCCGTAATATGCACCCTGCAACAACGATATTTGGGGAAATATATCAAATACAGCTCATAAATACATTTGCTAAATTTTATCGAGACCGGTTCAGATTTGGATAAAGCTCCCATATATAACTTCGTCCGATTTACCTTTTATTGTGCACCAAACGTCTAATATTTGTCCAAATGGGATGGAATTTGGCACTTACGATCTAGAAGCTAGTATGTCACATTTCGTGAAGATCGGTTCAGATATAACTATAGCTTCCATATATATTATTCATCCGATTTGTTATATTTGTTACCCACAACCGTAATATGCACTCCGTAACAACGATATTCAGGGAAATATATCAAATACAGCCCAGAAATATCTTTGCCAAATTTTATCGAGATCGGTTCGGATTTGGATATAGCTCCCATATATATTTTTATCTGATTTCAAATTAATTGTGCACCAAATGGACAATACAATTCCGAATTTAAAAGATACAAATGCTTCGGCATGTGTAGTCCTTTGAACTTTAAATTATAATTATAATCATAGCGTGTATGATTGAGTTCTCCCATAACAACTTTTAATTGTTATGCGGAGCGCTACTAAATTAGCAAAGTGGTGTAGGGTATCATAAAGTCGGCCCCGCCCGACTTTAAGGCTTTCTTTACTGGTTTACTATTTAACTTTGGGTTGTTGTGGTTGTAATTATCAGCTTGGCATATATTCTTTTACAGTTGTACATTCCAAAAATAAAAATCGCACTCATTATTCTCCTATCACATTAGCAATATGTTTTCGACTTTCATATTTGGACATAGTTTTGATTTTTCATCACCTCATGATTAATTATTTTCCATAAGAGAATTATGGTGTAAATCATTAATTTGTGTTTTTTTCGCTATCCTCGCTCTAATGACTACATAACAGAGACCAGCCGGCTACCCACCAACCGACCGACTGACCATTAAATTTGGCTAATTTTACTTGTTGCATATTCATACAAATTAATTAACTTCAAACTGCGACAGCAATAATCGTAAAATTCTTTAAAGAAAATGTCTGTTGATATATTTATGTGTGCGTGTGTTTGCGTATATCACTTAGATCTATGTATGTATGGCTTTGGGCCATATACCACCGGTCACATACAAAGTTGGGTCTATTAAATGCATTCGAAACCAGTGGTTACATTTTGTGCAATGGCCATTTCATTAATGTAGAGATTGTCTATTAAACAACAACAAATTACAACATTTTATTTCTTGTAGAACATATTTAAATGTTGAACCAGGATAACCATAACGGATCAAGTGGTTTATATGATATTTTTTACAGGCTGAGATAAAAAAAACTGCAGCAATTTTTTTTGAATGAAAGCAAAAAATGTCGGAAATAGCATCAAATTTTAGAATAAGTTTAGATTTGTTCGAATTGGTCACCTTTGGCACGAATTATAGCCTTCATACGGCCAATGATACCGTCACACGCTGCCCGAGTGTTGCTCTGCGGTATTTTGGTCCATTCCCGTCGAAACGCTTGCTTTCCAAAATACTCCAGACACAATAGTCCAACGAATTGGTATCCGGAGATTTTAGTGGCCATTGTGCGCTGGATATGAACCATTCCTGGGTGGCGCGTGCTCAGTGCGATGGTGCTGAGTCCTGTTGGAATGTCAAAAGTCTGCGGTCAAAATGTTTCCATGCCCAAGGCTTTAATACACCTTCCAGAGTATTTTCGCGATAATATTCGGCATTTATTCTGAACCCACGTCGATTATACGAGCGGAGAGCGACCATCAGCTGTTATGGCGGCCCACACCATCACCATGGCCGGCGCTTGAGTTCTGGTGGCCAACCGAAGGTACACATTTTCAGCTGACCTCTTTGGCAAGAAACTCGATTATTTTGTTTGTTTACAAACTGTTGGAAAACTAATGTTTTCTCATCGGAGAAACACAAATTCGCCAGTTCACCACTTTCGGCCAATCGAAGCAACTCTTTAGCTCTTTTGAGTCTATTTTCTTTCTGTTGCGGTTAAGTTCTTGGACTTTTTGGAATTTCAATGGCTTTACCCTGAACTCATTTTTCAATATTTGTCGAATGGAATATATATTAAGCCCACGAGCCTGCGACACGGGTTTCGGTCAAGTCGCCTCTTTATTTTTCGAACCATTTCTGCTGATGTTGCTGTTTTCTTCCGTCCACTCCCATGACGTCGGGCTACGCTATCAGTATCACGGTAACGAGCGATGGTACGAGACACAAAAGATTTATTCAAATTTATATGCTGAAATGCTCTAACGATAGCCACTTGTGGTTTTCCAGTCAAATCTAAAGAAATCATCACGAATAACTTTTTTTCTGGAAAGTTCTCACCAAAATGCTTTTAAAAACAATATAATGAGCTGTCACTGGAAAAATTTTAACATCTGTCGGACGAGTAGCTTCGAAATGACAGCAGTCTGAAGTTGATTGCAGTTTTTTCACCTCACTCTGTATATGTTTAAAACCCTTTGGAAAATGTTGAATAAAGACTTCAAAATACCTAAAATATGATATTACATGGGCGGTTGCGCTATTCTAAAATCTATCCAGAAAATAATTGGTACTACTGTATAAGGTTTATATCTACCATAAAATTTTAGATTCGTTCCAACAGTTCGTGTTAGGCCGTTTTCGTACTAAAAATGCACAATTTGTTCAGTGACAAAAATTTTAATCAAAACTTCCCACATCGTACTCATTTATTTTAAGGCTCTCAGGATTTTATATATTTCTCAAGTCTCCTTTTACAACAAAGACTCCATAATTTTTCATTTCGAAGCTTAGCGAGGAGAATATAAGTAAAACCATTGCGCAATGTTCCAATTTTCTGCCCAAAATTATATTAACGTATTCATATGTAAACCCTGGAAACCAACACTGACTTCAATATCAAATTTCAGGATTTCAGCTCTATCTCTTTACTCAATACCAAATTTAGGACATTTTAGTACTTTTAGTACAATATTAATTCATATTTCCAAAACCAGCTCCATATCTCCATTCCAGATATCAATAGAGACCTCAATCTTAAATTTGAGGATTCTCTACCTGTCGCTCACAGTACCATTCTGTACTTTTCGTACAATTATAGTTCACATTTCCGAAACTGGAAGCACCAAATACCAAATTGTACCAAATATAGTCAATACATAGTATGGAGGGTATATTAAGTTCGTCATTCCGTTTGCAACTCAACGAAATAATAACGAAACGAAATAACGAAATAATAATTTTAGACATAGCAAAGTATATACATTCTTGATCAGCGTAAAATTCTAAGACGATTTACCCCTGTACGTCCGTCTCTCTGTCCGTCTGTTGTAATCACGCAAGAGTCAAAACGAATAGAGATATGAAGCTAAAATTTTGCACAAATCAGTCTTTTGTCTGTAGGCAGTTGAAGTTCGCAGGTGGGCTATATCGTAATTTGATGATTGTAACCAAATTTTTGTCTGAAAAACCACAAAAGGATTTCCTTTTGAGTTCTTTAGTAGTATTGTCTATATAGGTCCACGATATCGTATCAGTATTTTAATTATCTTACCTACATTTTTGACTTACCTAGATATTTTGACGATTTTAGCAACATTATTCACCGAAGAAGTTTTAATTTACGTATTTAGAAATCGTAATTCGGTCGAAATCTAAGTCAGAAAATTGTCTATGCAGGTTCAGGTCTTCGTATCAGTACTTCCCTATATTCGGTATTTTAACCATTTTAGGAACAATATTCACCGAAATTGTGTGTTTGAAGTTACTAATAGTTACTACAGCCTGTGACAAAAACTTGTCTATTCAGCCTATAACGATACCTTCCTACATCCGCTATTTCGATGATTTTAGCTACATTTTTCACCGGATATTTTTCAAGTTTCGTATTTGAATATTGTAATGGCTTATTACAAAAGTTGCCTATGCAGGTCCCCCTCTTCGTATAGGGCTACACAAAGACCTAAACCGACCTTGTTCAATCACGAACTTAACTGCCTACTGGCAAAATACACATGTGTGCAACATTTAAGCCTTCTACTTCAATTAGTTCGAACGATAGCTTGTTTACGACAGACAGACGGACATAAAATTTTATGCTGATACTTTGTAGGGTCTTTCATGAATATTTCGAGGAGTTACAAACTGAATGACAAAATCAATATAGAATGGTGGAGGGTATTAAAATTGGATTTGAGTTGGGACAGCCTTTAGAACTTTCCATATTCGGCATTTCGAAAGTATCAGCACCAATTCACAATTGAAGAAATTTAATGAAGATTTAGCACAAATTTTAGATGTTTTAAATGTCTCTTCATACCATGCAGCTAATGTGGCAAGAGTTTATGTTTTGGCATTTTTTAGACTTTACAGATGTCCCTATATAATGAAGGTCCTCAAGTTTGAAGGCCTCGTTTTTAAATACAATATAGTATTTTGGATTCATAATCGTTAAAATCCTATCTGAGAAATATATTTACAATTTTTTTACAACTGCTGGTATTTAACTCAATCCAAAACACTCAAATTTGAAAACAACCGATTAACCCCATTTTTAATTTTCCCTATTTCCCTATTTTCCTATTTCCAAAAGAATTGTCGTTAACTTCAAAATATGTTGTCGTAATGAATTGAAATAGGACAATATGATTAATTAGCCATTTTAGTTTAATCTTTTATAAACCTTGAATAAGTATATACAGGCCCACATAAATGCATATTGGTTTCGTAAAATCGACATAACCACTGATATGTCCTTTCGTTTTAGGTTAATTAGGGCTTCCGATACACCTTCTTACCGAACTAGTTGTAAGTTGACTTTCTAAACTTTTAATATGTAAAATTTTTCTCAATAAGTATTTGTCACCAATCACCCATCCATCAGCAATTACCAATTTTAAAATTAATTTATGCTTGGTTTTGGTGGCAAAAATGCGGGGATCAACGTGTTTATTTTAATTGCTTTGGCTGTTACTATTTTCTGGAACACCAACGGTAATTAAAGTATTTTTAAATATACAATAACGCTTTTTTTGTGATTTTATCCAATTATGGCCAGGTGCAGCTGCAACAGTACAGTCAACTGTCATAGTAGGCAAATTCAAATTCCATGCAAATATTTACTCAGCAAGCAAGTAAATTTATAAAAAATCTTCGCAACAAAAATAAGTTAAGAAAGTATAGTTCGATTGGGTCGATCTGAGAAATACGGCCAACGAAAAGAATCGCAAATTTGTTTCGAAAGTTATGATAGATAAAATTGTGTACCAGAAGAAATGATCCGATCCCTACCATCTTTATAACACATATTATGCTGATTAAAATATTGAGCGGTCTTAAGTCTGAATGTAATCGGATGTTAATATCACGTTTTATGAGCTTCATATATATTCAATATTTTTACCCTTTGTGGAGGACTCAACGGAAGGAGTGGACCGATATATTCAATTTTTACACCAGACCTTGGGTTAATAAAAATATTGTGGTGTGTGTAATTTGAAGACAATCGAACTCTTACATCACATTTTATATGAGTTATAATTATTCAAAATGGAGGTACTTGATGGAGTGGAACGATATCGATCTAAGGTTGGTAATAATATTACGATTTACCAAGTTTGGACCGAATCGGATATTCCCCTCGGGAGTTATCGTACGCACCAACCCGCAGACAGATGGACGGACGGAGATCGCTAGGTCGACTCCAAATGCCCTGAGAGCTAGGATCGTGCTAAGGGCTGGGAGATAGTTAAGAAGCTGGAAGCTTGTTAAGAAGCTGGAAGCTTGTTAGAAGATGGGAGCTTGTTAAGAAGCTGAAAGCTTGTTATGATGCTGGGAGCTTGTTAGAAGATGAGAGCGTGCTAAGCGCTGGGAGCTTTCTAAGAGCTGGATTGAATCGTGGCTAAATTGTAACGAGACACGTCTGCTCGTACTCTGTCGGCTATTAATCGACCACCACGGAGGATAAAGACAAAATAGATATTTTGGGAATTATTATTAGATGGGGTAGCCGTTGACTGAAATGAAGCTAACATTGTCACAGGTATGGGGTTTTATTAAAATGTGACGTAAGGGTTGTATGAAAAGGCCTTGTTACAGATTTTGGCAGAAAATGTTATCATTGTCAAAAATGTAGTAGAAAATTCCGTAACTATCCGAAATCCGAAAACTACTACTTAATTGAAAGCCGTTACATGGAGGATACACGAAGACGAAGACCTGCATAGGATTTTTTTTTCCATAGGTTGTAGTACTCATTAAGATCTTCCAATACGAAAATATACCGATATACCGATTATCGGGAGGTACCGTTATATGGGGGCTATACTAAGACATGAACCTGCATACAAAATTTTTTGTCATAGGCTGTAAGGGGTACGAACTTGAAATACGAAATTTGAAATAATTCCGGTAAGTAATACCTACCTGATCCAGAATATATATACTTTTTAGGGTCTATTGTGAATATTTCGGGAGTTACAAACGGAATGAAAAAGCTAATATACCCTCCATAGAATGGTGGAAGCTTTAAGAACACTAGAACCAAAATAACAACATATCTAACCTACATGCTAAATTAGAAAGATCGGTATATTTAAGAACATATTATAGATCTTAGTATGTATTAAAGATATTATAGATCTTAGCCTATTGCAATACCCTGTTTAGTACAAATTTTTGAAACACTGACATATTTGATGTCTGATGTCGTACCAAAACTTACCCAAAGGCAAAATTTGAAGTTTACGTAGAAAATGATTCCCACTTCATTGCCTATGTCCGACTGAATAAAACACATTTTGATTCCTTTTGTCTTATAATTAGAAATATTTATTAAGTTTTTGTTCTTATTGTTGTTGCTGTAAAATAATACATTGTACACTTATTTCGAATAAATACTTTGTGATGCTTTACTGTAGTGCGAATAATAATTTAAACTTAAAAATTATTAAAAAAAATATATAATTATATAAGAAACTTTACTTGTGCATGCCACAATACACACATAAATATAAATATTTTTAATGAGATTGCCATAAATACAATTTGATAAAAAAAATGGGTTAAGGTGTGTAAGGCCGAAGGAAAAAAATAAAAAAAAAAACATAAATTTAATAAAAAACTAAAGCTTTTAGGTAGAATTGCAAGTTTTTAAAGAAAAATAATAAACGAAAATGTAAAAAAAATCACAGAAATGATAAAAGTTAAAATAAAACTATGGCAATAACAGGCATCTAAACAAAATAACCTTAGGCCTTGGGTTACACCAAATATTGATACAAAATATATTTCTAAAATAAAAATTAATTTTCTTTTTATCATTTAAAGCAATTAAACCAAAAATTTAATCTTAAAAACCTAAAAAAAGTAGTATTTAATGATAAGAGGATTTAATCCCAACTTAAAAACAAAATTAAACATAACACATTCCCATCTCCGGTTAGGGGAAAAAAAGATTAATACGTCCACGCCATATTTAGAAAAGTATTTCCATAATAAAATCCCAACAACAAATAATTGTGTTTCATATGCTGCTGTTTTCTTTTGCATTTAATTACTACCACATGGAAGATGTCTAGAAAAGATAAAAAAGATAAATAAAAACATAGATTTAATAAAATCTGCAATCAATTTACTCCATTCAACAATGAGATATGCATAAATTTATATTTTGGATAAAAAATTATTAAACACGTAAAATTTTAAATTTTTTTTCTGATATTATCAAAGTAGTAGATTATTAAAAAAATTGTCACGGATTATTAGGACCGAAATTAAAACCTCTAAAATAAATTTGTCACATACAAGCATGACAAAAAATATTCGAAGTAGGTCTGCTTTTTATACCCTCCACCAAAAAAAGTATGGAGGGTATATTAAGTTCGTCATTCCGTTTGTAACTCATCGAAATAATCATTTTAGAACCAACAAAATATATATATTCTTGATCAGCGTAAAATTCTAAGACGATTTAGCCCTGTCCGTCCGTCCGTCCGTCTGTCCGTCTGTTGTAATCACGCTACAGTCTAAACGAATTAAGATAGGAAGCTAAAATTTTGCACAGATCTCTCTTTTGTCTGCAGGCAGATCAAATTCGAAGATGGGCTATATCGGTCCACGATATCGTATAGCCCCCATACAACGGTACACCCGATATTCGGTATTTTGATGATGTTAGCCACATTTTTCAATGGAATTGTCTGAAAATTCAAACAAGTAGTTCCTTGTGGGTACTTTATACCTCGGCAGAGAATTATCTATATAGGTCCACAATATCGTATAGCCCCCATATAACGGTACCCCCACGGTATTCGGTATTTTGATTATTTTAGCCACATTTTTCAACGGAATTGTCTGAAAATCCACACAAGGAGTCCTTGTGGGTACTTTATACCTCGGCAGAAATATCGTATAGCCCTCATATAACGGTACCCCCGATATTCGGTATTTTGATGTTTTTAGCCATATTTTTCAACGAAATGGTCACAAGGGGTTCTTTCAATAGATAACGGAATTTGAATTTTAAGAAATTTTAGGGATATTGTGATTAACCTATTTATCGAATTTAACGTATTTCTAAGTCGTTTCCTTATTTTTTCAAAGATTATCAAATTCCCTTTTTCCAATTTTCTAAATATTTTTTAAAGGGACTGTCAGATTCCCAAATTTCTGTAATGATTTTCAATTCGCAAGCTGTCGGCGCCATGGATTTTAAAATATTTGTCAAATATTTTATTATATAAAGCCTTACAGAGCCACAGGGCTTTCAATAATTCTTTTGAGGAACTACGAATGTTGTGGATTTTGTATACCCTCAACCATACCACGTTTTTGTATAGCCCCCACACAACGGTACCTTCGATAGTCGGTATTTTTATGATTATTGCCACGGATTTATCCAAAAATTGCTATTTGTAGTTTGTGATTGGTTATAGCTCCGGAGCAGGACATTCAATATCTAGGTCCACGTTTTCCTATAGCGCACATATAACGGTACCTTCGGATATTAGGTATTTTGATGGTTTTAGTTACATTTTCTCTTAAATTTGTCAAAAATTTGTATTTGTAGTTCGTTATGGGTTATAGCTCCGGTGGCGGAACATTGTATATATAGGTCCACGTTGGTATGGAGGGAATATTAAATTTGTCATTCCGTTTATAACACCTCGAAATATACATTTAAGACCCCGCAAAATATATATATTCTTGTTCAGCATAAAATTCTATGTCGATTTAACGTTGTCTGTCCGTCTATCCGTCTGTCCTTCTGTCCGATTGTCCGTCTGTGGAAGTCACTCTAGCTTTCGAAGCAATTGAAATAGATCGATAAAATTTTGCACAAATGTATATTATATCTGCAGGACTTTTGGTATTGAAAGTGGGACATGTAGGTCCACGTTTTGGTATAGCCCCAATGTAATGGCACCTCCCGATATTCGGTATTTTGATTATTTTAGCCATATCATTCACCGGAATTGTTCCAAATTTGGTATTAGAAGTTCGTAATGGATACTGCAGCCTATGACCTCCCGATATTCGGTATTTTGATAATTTTAGCGACATTATTCGCCGATTTTTTCAAGTTTCGCATTTGAATATTCTAATGGCATATCACAAATGTTGTCCTAATGTCCTAATATTACGGCTACATGCGGCATTTTTAAGATTTTAACAGAATTTTTAACGGATTTTATTTATTTATTTATTTTTTTTTTTTTTTTTTTTTTTTTTTTTTTTTTTTTTTGAGAATTGCCAAATTCGTTCCAATTGCTGGAGGGTATTCAAAATTCGGCAAAACTTATAGCTTTCTTACTTGTTTCTTTTTAGAAAGCTCTTACTGCATTCTCCTACCGATTTTACTGGAGTTCGTTATTTAAAGTGGAACACGTTTAAATCCAGATACTTTTGTATAAAATTTTTTTTCTTTACCTTATTTAAAGTTCGCCCCGGCCGAACTTAATGTATTTTTATTTGTTAAATATTTTTTCTGGGATCACGGCTCAAAATATAAATAGCACCAAACTTGTAACTTTTTTGACTTTTGTTTGTTTTCTTTTCTTTCGATTTTTTCTCTGAACTTACCACAATTATTGCATAGGCTGTGCCAATTAATGCTCCGGCCAGAACATCAGTCCAATGATGTTTGTAATCGGAAACACGTGTCAGTGATGTATACCAGGCGAACATTAAAAATATGAATTGAAGTAAATGTTTGAACATTTTACTGCGTGAACAGGTCAGGCGTTTGTGCAAATAAATCTGGAAAGAAAAAAAAATAGAAATGAAATGAATAGAAATGAAAATAAAAAGGCGATTAGAAAAAATCAAGTCATTGTTATACAAGAAAATTTTTTCTTCGAAATTGAAAAAAAATAAAAATAAAAAGGTGATTTCGAAACAACCAAGTCATTGTTATCCAAGAAAAATTTTTCTCCGAAATTGCAATTTTTAATGGCAGCATTAAGGCTCCTAGACGAAGCCACTAAAGGTATTCTAGACGAACAGTTTAACGGACTTCTATAAACAGCCATTAAAGGTCTTCTTTAAGAAAGTCCTTAAATGACTTCTATAAGATAGTCCTTAAAGGACTTCTACAAGGAAGTCCTTAAAGGACTTCTATAAGGAAGCCTTTAAAGGCCTTCTATAAGAAAGCCCTTAAATCTAAGCCCTTAAATCTTTTAAATTATTTTCTATAGCCAGATTTATACGCAAATAAACTTTTTTTGCAAACTTACCGCTGTATAGATCATCGTAAATGAAGTAAAACTGGCATGGCCACTGGGAAATGACAAATGCGATTCCTTGATAATTTTGGCGGGATAATCCAAACCACGGCAGGTGAAGTCCTCAATATAGCGGCCTTGGTTCATGGGATTCTCACAGGTGGTACCATCGGGTAAAATTGGTTGACAGACCTGGAAAAAAAAAAAACAAAAAAATTAAAATTCAATCCATAATATTTTTCGTCTTTTAAAATATACAATATACAAAAAAATCCTGAAACTTACCGCAAAGAAATGTGGTCTCAGCCTACCAATCGAATATTTGGCAATATCTGTGGTCAGCTCGCACACGCCCGAACCGAAAATCAATAGGCCAACTCGCTTGTAACACTCAATTGCCCAATCCGGCACTTCCAAATGGCAAAAATAATAATTGCTCGACGATAGATTACCAAAGCTGCGCATTTTGTGAGAATTTGCTTTGAAAAATTCCAACATTGTTATCTGGAAAAGGAAAAAAGAAATAGACAATCATTCAAACGAACTAAAACAAATTGATTTATTTTAACAATTCAAT